>NW_025335268.1:12511446-13005627 GCF_004798865.1 Varanus komodoensis | reverse complement strand
TAGCCCTGCCTTTCTCATGATGTGCTCTGCATATAAGTTAAATAGGCAGGGCAACAGTATACAGCCTTGCCGAACTCCTTTCTCAATTTTGAAACAATCAGTGGTTCTGTGTCCAGTTCTCACAGTTGCTTCTTGACCCACATATAGGTTTCTCAAGAGACAAATAGGAGGGTCTGGTACTCCCATCTCTTTAAGAACTTGCCACAATTTGTTGCAACCCACACAATCAAAGGCTTTAGCATAGTCAATGAAGCAGAAGTAGATGTTTTTCTGGAACTCCCTAGCTTTCTCCATGATTCAGCATATGTTGGCAAATTGATCTCTAGTTCCTCTGCCTCTTCGAAATCCTGCCTGTACTTCTGGTAGTTCTCAGTCCACATACTACTGGAGCCTAGCTTGTAGGATTTTGAGCGTAATTTTGCTAGCATGTGAAATGAGTGCAAAGGTGTGGTAGTTTGTCACCTCTACTGTATATTCATCAGGGATATGATTTAGGTCATACCTGAGTGGCCTAGTGCTTTTCCCTACTTTCTTCAATTTACGCCTAAATTTTGCAACCAGAAGCTCATGATCTGAGCCACAGTCAGCTCCTGGTCTTGATTTTACTGACTGTATAGAGCTTCTCCACCTTTGGCTGCAGAGCACATAGTCAGTCTGATTTCTGTGTTGACCGTCTGGTGTTGTCCATGTGTAGAGTGGTCTCTTGGGTTGTTGGAAAAGAGTGCTTGCTATGACCATCGTATTCTCTTGACAAAATTCTACCAGCCTGTGTGTGCCCTGCTTCATTTTGTACTCCAAGGCCAAACTTACCTGTTATTCCGGTTATCTTTTGGCTTCCTACTTTAGCATTCCAGTCCCCCATGATGATAAGGACATCATTTTTTGGTGTTGGTTCTAGAAGGTATTGTAAGCCTTCATAGAATCAGTCAACTTCAGCCTCTTCAGCAACAGTGGTTGGGGCATAGACTTGGACTACAGTTGCATTGTTTCACTTCAGATCTTTATCAGCATATTTTAGAGAAGATAATGTTTGATGAGGTATTGAAGTGCAACTTTTTAATGAACTATGTAGTTAGTGCTGAGCTTCAGCAACTCCTTAGTACCATGGTGTGCACTGGGATATATTGTCTTCCATGGCTATTTGTTTCAATGCCACAAGCCCATGATGTGCAGAGATGAATAGGGAAGAACAGAGTTGGCCTGAAGCAAACTACTTCAAGTGGTGATGTTTAGGGGAGCAGGAACAGATTCCAAATGGTGCAACATGACAGTTTTAAGTGTTGGCCCTAAAGGCTTGGTGCATTTTGTGTCCGAGAAGTCCAGATAGATGGAATGTGATTTCCCTTGAACATTATTCATGTGACATTGCTTGATTGTCTCTTTCAGGAGCAGGAAGACCCTAATAAACTTGCTACAAGTTGGCCAGACTATTACATTGACCGCATCAACTCCATGGCTGCAGTAAGTAATTCCTGTGGCAACTCCCAGCAAGCAGAAAAGTGGCTTTCTTAAATGGCAGGGGGCAGTTTGTGTTTAGTACTTTAACTATAGAGGACTGTGAAGAGTCTTTGCCTTACCAGCTCCTCCACTACCAGATTGTGGAAGGACCTGACTTCTCAGGGATATTCTAGGCCCCCTTATTTTTTATTTTTTTAATGAAAGCTGAATGTTTTCGAAATCTCATACCATATTACTTTTGGAGAGATGAGGAAAAAGTGTGCAAGCAGTGTTCTACTCACTGCCTCCTTAGGAGTAAAAAAGCATTTCTGCATCTCTTGTTGTAATTGAATTCAAAGACACTGGGATAATGGGCAAATATTATGGCCTTATTTTTAATTTTATTAATATTTGATACTATTAAATAACTTCAAGCATTTTGCCTGCCTATATTTATGATCTAACACTTTTGCAATTGTCCCCCACTCCTTTATTATATCACAATATATCAAAACATGGCACTGACTTGTGGTGCCCAAGGCGATCCTTAATTCTTCCTACATGTGAATGAGGAACAAACAAAGAGGTGCCATCTTACCTAATGCAGTTAAGGGCCAACAAAGAAATGAGGCCAAGTGTCAACCATAATTGGGAAGATCTCCCTCCCCCTTGCCATGAACCAGGATAAGGATTTGAAAGGAACGCAGCCACTTTCCACTGCCTGCTGGGAATTGAACCAATCTGTCATTTTGGTTTTGCTCAGTTTCTCATCTTCTCAAACTTAAAATTCTTTCACACCTTGCCCATGTCAGTTTGTGTGACTTCTTTGTGATTTGTAATCACAGGTCCTCAACGCAAAAATGGGCATGCATTCTCCCAGCATGCACATTTTGGCACCCATTTTCCCTAAAAATATGTATTTTTGGAAGCAACTTCCTCTAATATAGTTAACATTTTCATCATCCCATCCTTAGGATATAGAACGTTTTGCTTTCCCCAGTAAACTGGAGGACTGAATTAAACATTTGGAAAAAGTATGATTATTCAATTCATATTTTAGTTTGGCAAATGTGAATTAGTTAAGTTCTCATTAAACTGAATCAAACATATTCTTTCTTCATCCCTACTGCCTGGATGGTAACCCAAATGGAATGGACCTTGGCATCCCTGGGTACTTATAAACACATGAAAATCATTACCCTTTCTTTTGCTCTCTTTTAGAAACAGAAGGATGTAAATGGCTCAGGCATTCTTCTTTCTGTCTTCTGCAGTCTATGCTTAATAACCCAAATAAACCCATTCTCTGTTTTACTGGGGAACCGAAAAGTTACTTTTACACCACTATGTTGCTTTTGGAAACTTGTCAATATTTGCACTCCAATATATCTTTGCCCTATAGAAGGATTTGCAACTGAATGACTGAAGCAGCTCTTTAGAACCACGACTATCCTGAAAGTATGACATGGTAGGAGTCAAAGGTCATCAATACAGCTGTTACACATTTATTTTTCATGGTTTGGAAATAATTTACTTGGAGCACAACAGCTTTATAGAGCAGAAAAGAAAATACATCTTTCAGCAGATCCCACAGATGTATGCTAACACTGCTTGGGTGACTTTTACTTCTCCATAGTCATATAAACGATATGGATAAAGAAAAAACTACATTAAGGTACAGGCAGATTTTTTTAAAAGGGACCACAGGTCCAGGTGAAGGGTCTGTTATATGCTCTAAGGCCTAGAAGTAAAAAGATACATAAAGCAAAAATGAGCCTTAAAGTTATATCTTGGGTTCCTCCCATGTTTAAACAACCTTAGAAAAAAGTCCCCTTTCATTTTCAGACATTCTCTTTGGCATAGTATATTTAGGAATTTTCACATGGGGCTATTTTCAACAAATGGTTCTCAGTGTAATACTGAGGTGATGTAGCTACCTCTTTGTTATTGCCTTTACCTATGAAGTATAAAGTATATCTTTCTTGGGTATGAATCAGAAAAAGTATTAGACCTTGTAAGTTCCTTGGAAAGAGAGATGGGATACCAGGGTAATAATTACATTTATAAGGTGTTGCAAATTTTAATATGCTCTTGTAACAAGTAGGTTGATTTTAAAAGAGAGCTTCTCAGATTATAAGAGGTGTGGTATGAACTCTCTCCTGATAACCCTCCCATCCAAAATTCCTTGTCCAAGCGCAGACAGGGTAGCTGTGTGGGCTATATTCGCCTTGATAGTCATTTGAGCCATTCCCGTAAGTATGATGTTGGTATCCACCCACGTAAAGCTGAGATGTCAAAGACACAGTGTGAGGGCACTTGCTGCCTTTTAGATATGCAAATACAGATTAGCTCTAAGTCACTTAATCATGTGGAGATATGCGTTGTCTGTCATCAGGGTTGAACTGAGAGTAGGATGCTTTCTTGGCAGTGATGATTGGAGAGTGGTTGACTGTAATCACCCTTTCTGGGAATGGTGGGATTATTTGCTTTTGCTTTGCTTGTATATAGGCATCCTCTAGTTTCAATGAAAACCTCCAGTTATCCATGCAAGGCCCCCAAATAATGGTTTTAGAGACAATGCAACTTGGGACATCTGTGGGCCAGTGACGCTCTGCAGAAGGAGTTTGGTTTTGAGTTACAGATTGTGTTCTGAGGAACCCGTTGTTGAGATTGCCAAAATGAAAATTCATTTCTTCAGGGCTTTAAGAAAGAATCATATGGCCTGACTTGAATACTAGAGTTTATGTTTCTGGCTGTTGTGGGATGTTGGCTCCAGATAAAACATTATTTCCCTGTTTTTTTTATCAGTTTTTCTTTCTATTAGGAGAGGAAGTAATTTGCTCCATTTAACTGAATGAATTTGACTTTGCCATGGATCACTCTATGCCTCTCCCCACCCCAGAAGTTAATTCCAGCACTTCTGTGCCAGCTACATAGCATATAATAGTCACATTGCTTCACCAGATGACCACCCTGAATATTTGACATGTGTTGGCACTACATGATTTGCAAACATAAAGTGACACAGAAGGACTTGTGGGGAAGGGAAAGTAGGGTAAAGAGGCACTCCACTGAAAGAGAGATTTTATCTGATTCTCACTGAAGGTTTTACATAAGAGTTCGCTGTATGTAAGATGTTATTGTAAGTTTCTTGAAAAGACAGAGTATAGGTATTTCTTCAAGCTTTTCTTGGCTTTCATCACTAGCCATTCTAAATGGACCCCAAGTGAAAAACAATATTCATTTCCAAGTTTTTAAAATTATTTTTCATATAAAATCCCGACAAAGCAATGAAAGAGGAAAATATAACTACATAGATTTGGCTATATCAGTGTCAGTCAATGCAAGTAGAATCTCTTTCTGTATGAAAATATGGCATTCTAAGAATTGTACATACACTTTAACAAAGGCAGACCAAATATCCATATTGGAATTTCAAAATAATAACATAAATGACAATATTCAGTTCTAAATAACTGTGGGTAAAGTTATTAATACTATTCTATCACATAGCACATGTCATGAGTTCCAAAATAATTGAGATCTCAATAGAGAAAGTGCATGCCCCTTTTTGGTGAGCTTCACAAGTGAAAAGAAAGCTGAAAAGAGATTGCTGTTCATAACTCTGAGCTCTTGGTGTTGAATATAAAATTCTGATCCATTTCAAAAGTTCTGCAGGAAACTCAAAATTATTCAGCCTTGCAAAAATAAATTTCCAATGAATTTTATCAAAGGCCTTTTCAGAAACAATGGCAGTATTGTCTCTTTTATCAGTATTTAAAGGTAGCAGATCAAGAACAAGTTATCTACTCCTGTCTTTGTTTACTCTTCCATTTGATCTGCTCAAACCAATGTTGTGATAATTTGTTGCAATCTGTTGGCCAGAATGGCACTAAATATTTTAATATCTACACTGGGGTTGCCATAATTATTGTATAGATCCCTTTATTAACAAACTAGGTCAACAGTTAGCACAATAAAGATGATCTTTGTCAGACTTAAGATTCATAGTACTGAACAGTCTCATTTAATGATAAAGAAAGGAAGCCCAATTGGAAAATGTTTTCTACCACTCAATTGAAAACTCATCTGAACGAGATGATTTCTCAGTATTTATATTTCATAATTGAAAAAAATAATTTTACCAATTGACTTGCAAATGAACCATTATTATATTCATTGTTCAGGGGGTCTTCTACCAATTAACTCAATTGAGGATTTCACTCTTGGTGGGACAGAATGGCATCTCTGTTCAGTTTTGTTACTGGAGATTTTGGAGTAGTTCCTATTTAGTTTGGCAAGTAGCTTGCATTGATACATCCTGAGTTCCTCAGTAGCCTCAAATTCTCTAATCTTTCATCCAGTGCTGGATTTGTAACTATTCCTTCACCACATCCAAACAGATGCAGACCCTTTATGCTTTTGATGAAGAAGAAACAGAAATGAGGAATAAAATAGTTGAAGACTTGAAGACAGCTTTGCGGACTCAACCCATGAGGTAATTATCCATCCTCTTTCTCCACATCACATACTTCTTGGGTTAGAATTAGAAAGCAGCTAGTATGGAAAAGTATAACGTATAAGCTATTTCCTTAATTTGTTCTCAAAAAGCACAGGGGGAGTGTAGCTGTCACGACTGGATAAATTTTCTTTTCTCTCTGAGATAACCAGGATGAAGCTGTGAAAGGGATCATCAGGGATTTTGTAAGGGTGCAGCAAACCTGCCACTTTTCCTCAGGATCTATTGTGCATGCCAAAGTTTCTCAACCACTGTGTAATTATAAACTTCTTTTCTTCCAAAGGTACCAAATATTCCATATCCCTCTTTCCTTCAAACCCCATTAAATATACCCATACCGGCATTTCATTTGTTCTGATAAAAGTGTCTGTGACTTTCCCCCCTTAGCTGCTTTGCAGTCTCTTTTCCCATGTTGCTTTTTCTCCAGACCAAGACACAAGGCCCAATAGCAGTCAAGGATTCATTACTGCACTTCTCTCTTTCAGCATTCCAGTACAGTGATAACTCGGTTCACAAACTTAATTTGTTCCACGATTCTGGTTGCAACCCGAATTGGTCAAACCAAGTCAAATTTCCCCATAAGGTTCAATGTAAATAAGGTTAATCTGTTCTGAACCATAACTTAATGTTACACATAAAGGACGGCATATAAAAGTTATACATAAATAAATATGTCATTTTTTTTAACCACAAAAATATGAGCCATGTCCCCAGGCTGTGAGCCAAGCTACGGCCACCTTGCTGAGCCCGGGGGTAGATAGGCTGAGGTGGAGTGGGAGTGGGGCTCCGGCTCCCATGCCTCCTCTGCAGCCTTCTCAGGGCAAACCGCTGCCACCGAGCGGCCGCCATGCTTCTTTCCCCCATGGCAGGGAGAGGCGGGAGGTCCCCTGCTCGGCTGGCCGTGGTCCTGGCCCTTGCCTCCCCTTGCCTCGGCCCACAGAAAGCAGCCCTTACCTCCCTCCTCGCGGCCCTTTCCCAGCCGGGGGAGCTGCCCTGTGGTCACATCTCCAGCCTCCTGCTCCCCTTCCTGGAGCCGGGCAAGCACCTGTAAGGGGACTTTCCTCCAGTTTGGAAGTGGGGTGGTGGTGAGGAGCTGGGAAGGCCTCAACTGAGGTGAATGCACCTTCATGGCTCCCCCTCATGGCGGGTGGGGATAAGGTTACCTAAATATTGGGGTGACCT
Source organism: Varanus komodoensis (assembly GCF_004798865.1). NCBI lineage: Eukaryota > Metazoa > Chordata > Lepidosauria > Squamata > Varanidae > Varanus > Varanus komodoensis. The sequence goes on along the minus strand of NW_025335268.1, from coordinate 12,998,492 downwards.
AAATATTTAAATTATTTGTTTGCTTCTGCAATAATAATACACCCATGCTGCTCAATAGGAAAAACCTCTTAAGTGGTTCACATATAAATATTAAGAATCATATTAAATACACAAATTCTGAAGAACTAATAAAGGACTGAAAAATTAATTTAGGAGGGATCTGGTAAGTGTTCCCAATGTCTGGTTAACAGAGACAAAAATCATTAGCATAGAAACTTTATGTAAATGAGACAAATGAACTGTGGCTTTCAGTAAGAAAACAGAACAAGACCCTTGTCTTCCTGAGGTGGATTCTGCGTTAATCAGTTTTTGTTCCTATCAACTAACCCACCATGCTCAACCGATAAGAGAAGCGTCTCCCTTTTGCATACGGAAATCTCATGGTCATTACAAGAAACATGTGGCCAGTGCACATCCACAGCCTTCCACCATCCTAGTTTATTATGCCAGGAAGGTCTTTTCTAACCAGACAGACTCCCCTTGTGAAGTCTGTAGGAGTAGGGTATGGGAAATCTCCACTCAAGGGCAGGTTTTTCCAAACAAGCCGTGCATTACTTTGGCGAGATACCACTGACAGCAGGCATTTATTTCCTCTGTTTATAACAGCCATAATGAGTGTCAGCACCAGCATCCACAAACTGTCACATAAAGTCTTTGCTCTTAAATCGCTGGCTGCAGCCCTGAGGACTTTTTTTCTTTCTTCCTTAGCTATAGCCAAGCCAAATTTTGAGTTAAGTCCCCATGTCTCAACTAATTTCCAGTGACTCAATTTGTAAGTTGCCAAGTGGGCCACTTGCCAATGCCTGCTGAGTGAGCCAATTCCCGCTTTAACAGAAAGGCTGCAGTGGAGGGGCCCATGGCTGTATCGTATCCCTTTTGTGAGCTGCATCGTATCGAAGCCTTCAAAATACTAGTCTTGAAACCAAAGAAGAAAGCGCACCATTCTGCGTCTCCTTCATCAGTTCCTTGATGGTCATGTCAATTTTGATGCTTGCATGCTCACCCAGCAGAGAGAATCTGAGACAATAGCAATGCCTGGATGCTCATGTTCGAATGTTTGTAACCGGGATATCAGTATGCCTGTGCACAGCCTATTCACCTATAAATCTTTGAATAATAGTTGCAACTTTGTGAATAGAGTTCGTGCAGCTTGCTGACTTCATGATAATTGGGATTCTACGTACTCTGCCCCAACCCTCTGAGCCAAATTTTGCATTGAGGAAAACCTAAATTGTGTTCTGGGAATAATTAGGACAAATCAAGCACATCTGCAGAATCTGTTCTGCTTCCAAGATCACACTTTCCAAAGATCTAAAGCTGTGGAAGCAAAAATTAAGGTGAATGGAAAGGGAATGAGGATTTGGGCCTGAGTAGATACATAAAGATATGAAGTTTGGAAATAGGTGCAAAGTCTCTTTCAGCTGGAGGGATGAATTGCATTTCAGAGGCACACTCAGGGGATGCATTTTGCTGCTGACCAGTGCCACAGGCAAAAGGGTCAGGCCAAAAATATGAAAAATACCAGCATAATTTAGCTTTAAGGTCTTAGTATCTGTAACTAAGCCTCAGGAGAGTCACTTTTTAGGGTAAATGTGGGCTTACGCATGGTTCTAGGTGCAAAACTGAAACACCTAAATTCTCATGGTTCAATGTGGGGTTTGTTGCAATGTCAGCCATAGGTGTTTCTATTTATTCTAACTATTCTATAGACCCTAATCTGGGCATGGCTAAACTGTGGCATGAGTGTGGCAAAAAGCTGTTTTGGGCCACAACTCCCAGAATTCCTGACCATTTACCATGCTGGCTGGCACCAGTAGCAGGCGAAGTGCAAAGCATTTGGGGAACAGCAGTTTGGAGACAGCCGACTGGAGTGACAGATGAATGTACTAAGGCCAGTACATTCACCTGTCACTCTAGTACTTGCTGTTGCTTGATGTTTCATTTAAGACTGTAAATGGAAGCTTCAGTGATTTGAATGTTCCTGCATACAAAAAATTAAAACCCTGTACATGAAAAATTAACATGTCAGGGGAAAAGGTTCTTACCTGTCTTTTTAAAATCAGGGGCTAATGGAGGGGAAGTATTTCTTGGCAACTGGAAAAATTGTTCTCTTGATAATTGTACTTCTTACATAGTGCATAGTTAAAATGTGAAATTCACTGCCACAGGAAGTAGTGCTTGCTTCCAATTTGGATGGCTTTGAAAGGGGATTTGACAAATTGATGGAGAAGAAGGCTACTGAAGAAGGTCAGTGGCTACTGACCAGGCTGGCTATATGCTACTCCCAGTTATCAGAGGCAGTATGTCTGTGTGCAACAGTTGCTGAGTAGCTTGGGCAGATGGAACTCTTGTATCCATCCTGCTTGAGGGATCCTGTGGACAGCTGGTTTGGCATCATGTGAATGGAGTGCAGGATTGGATGGACCATTGGTCTGATCCAACATGACTTTTCTGATGTTCTTACATTCTTATGATGTCTTTACATTTTCTTAAAAGTTTAAGAAAAGCACTGCTAAGCACCCTTCTAAGTCAGCCTTTCCCAGCCTAGGCCTTCCTGCTGCTTTGGACTTCAACTTTGTCCAGCCCTATCCAGGATGGTGAACTGATGGGAATCCTGGGAGTTGTAGTCCCAAAGATCTGGATGGAACTGGACTATGGAAACATTTTCTAAGTGTTGCCTGTTCTTCCAAAACTCATTATTTTTTCCTATTTTCACAGTACTTTTGCTTTCCTAAAATCAATTGATGACTAACAGGAGCTTCCATATAGCTTTCCCATATGTTTCTAGCCTGATATTTTTTACCATCATAGTTGTTTATGGTTACAACTCACAAGGAAAATTTAACATCCTTTCAGTCATTTCCTTCATTTTATTATAAGTTTGCCCTTAAGCAATGTGGTTGGCCAAGTCTGTTATTGTTGAACTGCACCAGCTTTTGTTACGTGATAGCGCTGTTCCTAATTGAGGGGCACATACAGTTGTTACTTTCAAAAGTCAATTTTGTAATAATACTTTTCATCCTTGTTCACTTTCTAGAGAGAAATCTTTGGCTTTGCACACCCCTATGTCCTGTCCTCTCAGTAAAAGAAAAACAATACCTGAACTGCATGGTTCCATGAAAATGGCTTCTCCCTGACAACTCATTCTGGCTCTAGAAAAATAGAGATAGGATTAGTGGATAGTCAGGAAGTGCCCCACATCAAATAAATGTGGCAGAGCTTGGTTCATTTGTGCCTTGGTTCCTGCACTGTGGAGGTCAGCTGCATCTATGCCCCAGATTCATCCTAGCTGAAACTTTCCTCCAGAAAACAAGTGAAAAAAAACCTAGAATGAAATCATTTGAGATAGAGCAGAAACAGCCCAATGTTGGTTGTGGAGAATATCTGGGCAACATTAGGTGAAAATTCAAAATCCAAACTTCAGAGAGACGAAGTAGAATAGGATGAGAGAGAATTTAACATCCTGGTGCTCTGAATGTGGTCCTAAACTTCACAGAGATGCTTCCCTTTTCTTCAGACCAGGGATGTGGAATCTCAGATCCAGGGGTCGAATCTGGCACTGTGAATCCCCATGTAGCTACATTCCCTTCCTTGGCCTCACTCACTTTCCTCCAATCACCAATTCCTGTGATTTCCTGTCTTTTGTAGATGTTTTATTTTTCAGATTCAACTCCCACTGGTCCCAACCAGCATGGCAACTGGTCTGGAATTCTGGGAGTTGTAATCCAAAAGAACTTGTGATATCTATGCCACAGTATGGCCATGCACAGGTTAGAACATATAAAATAGTAACAGTATGTATGGGAATAGCAGGCTTTGCAATAAATCCAACACTGAACTATGAAATCTTATGTTTCTTTTTTACATCTAGAAATGCGCATAAGCACACAACCAAATAGTCCAGTGGTCTCCAACTTGTTTCTTCCAGATGTTTTGAATGTCAGTTTGCATTGGTCCTAGTCAGCATGGTGAATGTTCAGAAATTCTGGAAGTTGTAGTCCAAAACATCTGGAGAGCACCAGTTTGGGGGGAAATGATGCAGACATAGGTGAATGACAATTTTAAAATGTTTCTGAAATGTACAAGATGCTTTTAATTCCTCCATGTTCCACAGAAAGAAAATGTCCCTTTTTTCTGGAGATAGGAAATGAACTGCAATAATTAATGTGGAAGGCCAAATAAATAAAAATAAAGGCTAAATATTCCTCTTATTGCATATGTCAGCTAAGGTTGGAAAAAGAGCTGATTATTTTCAAGAGTGATTAGCATATCATATCATTTAACACATTTCTGTGAAACCATTTGTGATGTTTGTGTGTTTACTCTCCAAGGCTTGAGTGCATCAAACAGATTTAATGTTCAGGCTTGAACAGGCACCAAACCTCATACTGAACTTCTTGTTAGTATGTGATGTTTTGGTTTTGTCTAGTGTCTGGACAAAACCAACTGGATAAGGTTACTGAAGGGGAGAGAAGATAAGCCAGTCAGTGAATACGGCCCAAGTTCTGCATGGTCTCTTAAATTCCCTTTTTGGAATGAAGAGTTCATGCCCCAGATCCAGCAATGTCATTACTGATACTTTTTGTATATATTATGGAAGTAAAACCAAGGCTCATAATAAATAGATTTATTTATACATGATAGTCCTAGACGATGAGATGTTAGAAGCCAAATCTTCAAACTGCAAATATGTGAAGTAGATATATTGAAACTCTATAGAGATGCAGCAACCATGCCAGAAGCAGTTTTCCACTGAAACTGTATTGGCTTCATCCTGTGCTTGAATTGCTTCACCCTGTTGGTTTCCATCTGGAATGTACCTATCCCATGAGTTATACTGTCTTTCTGAAATCAGTCATTAATGTTTTTTATTGTACACCTAAAGGTTTATCCACAGTTGTTGCCAAACACCAGTAAATTATTAGCCAGGTGTTTGTATATTTGCTTGGTTGTGGTGTTTGTAATAATAAATGACACATACATCTTCCATCTTGGAATCTTTTGCTACAAGCCTAGAACTAGGCTATGCAAACAGCATGTGTTAAAGCTGTTCCTAGATTTTGTATTGCTTCAAAGTGAAGGTGGGGAATTGCAAGGGAAAATGCTTTCCAAAATTAAACAACCTCCAGCATAATTTAATTAATTAATTTCTATACCACCCAGTAGCTGAAACGCTCTAGACAATTAAGAAAGCTCTCTAGAAAATTTAAAAAAAATCCTTGTACTGGTTTTATGTGAGCAAGCTTTTCTCCACTGCAGAGAACCATTCAGAAATGTGATTCCCTCAAGAGCCATTAGAAGCTTCAGTGGTACCACTGAAGAGCACTTTGATTAATAAAACTAAAAGCAGCAAAAATACGAATTTACAGTGCCCTGCGGAAGGCCCAGTTTGGCTTGTACCTTTTGTTGTGTTGCAACATGGAATTTACATTTATTTATTTATTTATTTATTTATTTAATGTGACACCCTATTGGTCATAAGGCTCACTGGGTGGCTTACAACATAATCAATAAAATCAACAATTGTTATAAAACCAGTCATAACAATAAGAACAACAAATACACCAACCAACAATAGAACAGTCATTAAAGGTAAAGTAAAGGTAAAGGTTTCCCCTTGACGTGAAGTCCAGTCATGCCTGACTCTAGGGGGCGGTGCTCATCTCCGTTTCCTAGCCGAGGGAGCCAGCGTTTGTCCGCAGACAGTCTCCGTGGTCATGTGGCCGGCATGACTAAACACCGAAGTACATGGAACGCTGTTACCTGCCCACCAAAGTGGTACCTTTTTATCTACTTGCATTTGCATGCTTTCGAACTGCAGGAGCTGGGACTGAGCAACAGGAACTCACCCCGTTGTGCAGATTTGAACCGGCAACCTTTCGATCAACCAGCCCAGCAGCCCAGCGGTTTAAACCACTGCGCCACCATTAATTGGCATTTAATTGGCATTGTTATCACTTGATACGCAGAAGATAATCAACAAGGTTAAAATAGTTTTCTTGTGGCATAAAAGTAAAAACTGGCACTGGTTGGCTACAGAAGAATTCACAGACACGATTGTCAATACTTGGTAGAAGCCCCTTTGGCAACAATTACAACTGCAGGTCTTGTTGAATTAGTCTTTACTGGCTTATGGATCTGTATCCTGCGATGTTTTGTCCATTCTTTCTGGAAAAACCTCTCCAGCTCCAGCTCCAGTATGGAATGAGACCATTGGTGAAGAGTAACTTTCAACTCTTGTCACAAATTTTCAACTGGATTGTGGTCTGAGCTTTTTTCAGAAATGTTTGTTCGTGACCTGATTCATTTGTGAACCAAGGCGTTCGTGAGCCGAGGTACCACTGTCACGAACAAACATTTCTGAAAATTTTTGACTTGGGTTGCGAACACCGCTTTGGGTGGCGACCAAGATCGCAGCCATCTCCCACTCCTCCTGAGTGGGGAGATGGCCACAATCCCAGTTGCTTCCATGCAGGGAAGGCGTGCCTGATCAGAGGCGCACTGCTGCAGGAAAGACAGGCGGAATCTCGGCCATCTCCCTTGTGGCTCTGCTTTGCTGCTCCTGTCTTTCCTGCAGCAGTGCATCTCTGATCAGGCACGCCTTCCCTGCACAAACGGAACTGCAATTGAGGCCATCTCCCCACCCCCAGCGCACCATTTGCGCCCATCTCTCCCTCCCCCAGTGTGCCCGTGATCACTTCCTCTCTCCCCCCCCACCCCCCAGCGTGCCTGCAGGGATGACGGGCGCCTGCAGGAATGGCAGGCACAATCTCGGTCATGCTGTGGGGGTGGGGAGATGGCCGCACTTGTGTTGGGGGTGGGGGGGAGATGGCCGCGATCTTTGTTGTTATCACTTTGATTCACATTTTTCTGATTTAAAAAATGGTTACAGAACGGATTAACCTTATTTACGTTGAACCTTATGGGGATATTTAACTTGGCTCACAACCAATTTGGGTCACGACCAGAGTCCTGGAACGGATTAAGTTCATGAGCCAAGGTACCGCTGTAGTTGCCCCATAGCTGATCCCTCAGCTGCTGATCTCTCTGGCTTTTTTACAATTACCTTGGCCTCTTGGTTGCTTCTCTGACTAATGTCACTGAATTTTGATGAGTGGCCCTCCTAGTCAGAATCATGGTTGAGCTATATTCTTTCCATGTTGTCATAATGGATTTAAGATTGCTCCAGGGAACATTCATAGATGTTTGCCTGCACAACTTTATCCTGGATCCCTTGATATTTCTTTGTTTTTTATGAAGTTGTTTGTTTAGATATGCTCCCCAATAATAGGCAGTTTCTGGGGCCTTCCAGAAAAAGATGCATTTAATCTGAGATCATGTGGCACCAGAATTGTGCATGGGTGTACTTCATTCAGCTACTTACTGCATGTGACATCTGGAGGCAATGCGTTATACCAGAACTTATTTAGGCATGTGACAGCACAGGGGTTGAATAACTATGCAATGATCAAGAGCTACTTTATTTTTATTAACTTTTGTGCCTCAGTAAAATGATTTTGCTCCTTCACAGTATTGATATCTTCTATGTAATAAATAGTAACAATACCAGTTAAATCCATTTCAGTTACAGACTGTAGCACAACAAAATATGGAAAAGTCAAAAAGGGGGGTGGTGAATATACAAGGCACTGTCTATGATAATATAACAAGATCAAATAAAGAAAATCACAAATTATTGTTCTTGGGGCTTCTCTTTATAGGCTTTTATTGGGCATTCACGATTCCTTCCCATGGTAGTTTGTAGGTGCATGTAAAACGATATCATTCTCTCCAGGGCTTCTCTTGTGCTTTGCGACCGTTTCTGTAGAATTTTAAGAGTGAGGAAAGTATGGCATGATTCTGAAATGTCTCTATGAAATGCTCATGTCTTTTTGCAATTCTGCTATACCACAGCACCACTTTGTGAAAAGCAAAAAAGGAAACCACCAGGAGAAAGCATGGGAACTGATTTTAATCCCACAAAGAGTCCTGAAGCAGAAGGCTTGGTGAAGTGGCTGGATAAAAGTTTTATAAACCCTCAGTTTATCAATGATATGGTTATAGAATAGCTATGTTAAAACAGCCTCAATAGAAGCTCACTATCCAACAAAAGTTGTGCATCATATATAACAACTGAGTGCAAATGCTTGTTTGTAATAGTCAGAAAAAATATAAGCAATTGTAATTGGTTGGAATTTGATAAAAAATTTGGATTCCTTCAACACAGAAAATGGAAACCATAGTGCCATAATAGCTTTTCTCAGATTAGGATTCCTTGCTTGCTGCAGTTGCTCAGTAAGTTTATAAATAGATACAGTCTCCCAGATTGTGTCAACCCCCTGCTCTTTAGCTGGTTGCTTTGTAGGGTCCCACTTGCACCTAGGATGGCTTTGCAGGTTTTTTGTTTTTTTGCAATTGCTTTAGAATGCATTTAACAGGGAATCCAGGACTATTAGTTTTAAACAGACAACAAAGCATAGTTTTAGGAGATACCAGTAGTCTAACATAGAGAAATTCTGGTACTAATCAGCAACCATGTTTCAAAACACCTGCACAGTTGAACATTCCTACCAAATATGAGCATAATCTTAGCATTAACTCTTCCAACAATATTTGGTATAGTTTGGATGTATTTGATGAAGATTTTCAAGAGTAGTGTGCCACCTACTTGGAACTTTGTCCTTCCTTTATATCAGTGTCGCTGGATAAAGATTCAAAAGATGGGAACTAGATAACCTGAAAGGGAGTTCAAGATTCTAATTTCTCTTTAGCCTTGGTCTCTTGGGATTGTAATAATTCAGGGTAGGTTTTGTTTGGTTTGTGCTTGCTTTTAAAATAGCTCTAGTAAATATAATTCAGCCAAAGACAACTATACTTTTATATACTAGTAACTGAAGGAAGTTCCAGGTTTTGCTGATGAGTGGGTGAGTGGATGGTGTTTTGTACAAAAGTTTCTATAGATTGGGTACAGAGAACTCTTGCCACATTAAGTACAAATTCAATTTCAGAGAAGCTCTAGAGGTCTGTATTGCAATGATGGGTAAAGCCAAAAGCAAAGGAAGTAGGACCAGAAATACGCGTATAACAAGCCTTCAGTGCCACCATCCCCAGCTACTATAACTTAAAATTCTTCTAGTTAATTAAGCCTTAGGAGAGCCATTTCAGCCATTTAGGAATGGCACAAAATCTAGACTGAGGCAAAGGGGTGGGGCCACACGGATGGGTATATGCGTCTAAGGAGTTCTGGAGTGCTGGACTGGGACCTCAAGCAGGCTAAATCTGGCCCCTAGGTGGACTGCATGTGGCCCCTGGTTTTGCAGTCTCCCACCACTGCTGCAGATGATTTGTTTCAGAACTCTTGGCAACAACACAGTAATTTCCCCCCTCCATTTTCCACCATCAGAAAGTAAAAACAAACATCTATGGTTTTCATGAATGGTTAGCCTTAAAAAAGGACAACAAAACCAGGACTATGATTTCCATCCTATATTTCCAGAACGGTCAATATTTTAAGCCAACAACTGTCCATCTGCAAGTACAGTGGTGGAGTATGATGTTTGTTTACTGGAACTGAAATCTACTTGGCTATCTGTGATGCATGTGAAAATATTGCAGCAGTTTCCTTGAACAGTAACCTGTTGGTTCTTCAGATCACTTTTTATATCACTTTTGAATGTAGAGTCTTGAAATTATGATAATACACACTTGCTTCTGGCAGAAAGTACAGGAAGATGAGACAACGTTTTCTCAAATAAGGTATGTATGATTCCCCTCATAAAATGCTTGCAAGAAACCTTAGCTACAAACATGGCTCCACAGAGTTCCCCCAGCGTTTTCAAAGTAATGCAAGAACACTGTTCTTTGTTCCATTAACCTGATGCCTCTTAGACAAGGTGCCTAGAACTTATTTTCCTCTCTTGTCTCTATTCAGGTTTGTGACGAGATTTATTGAGCTGGATGGCCTGACCTGTTTGCTTAACTTCCTGAAGAGTATGGACTATGAGACTTCAGAGAGCCGCATACACACATCCGTTATAGGATGCATTAAGTCTCTGATGAACAACTCCCAGGGACGGGCACATGTTCTGGCCCACCCAGAAAGCATCAATATAATTTCTCAGAGTTTACGGACTGAGAACATAAAAACCAAGATTGCAGTGCTGGAGATCTTGGGGGCTGTTTGCTTAGTGCCAGGAGGCCACAAAAAAGTTCTCCAGGCCATGCTTCACTACCAGGTCTATGCGGCAGAAAGGACAAGATTCCAGGTAAAACCAACATGTTGAACCAACAGTTCCTGATGTAACATTACCTTTAGACTTGGTTCTTGTTTCTTATTTTCTCTACCATACGAGGGGGGATCCAAAAAATCCAGGGATTTATTTATAAAAAAATATGTATTTATTTTTACATGTTCAGACTTCAGTCACCTTCAAAATACTATCTGTTTGATGCAATACACCCATCAAGACATTTTTCACTGCTCAAAACAGGTTTTGAACACATGAATGTTGATACCTTTTAGTTCTGCTGTTTTCTGTTTCACCTCTTCCACATTGGCAAAATGTTTCCCTTTGAGGACTTTTTTCATCCGGGGAAACAAAAAAAGTTGCATGGGGCGAGATCAGTTGAATAGGGAGGGTGGGGCACAAGGGTCATGCTGTTGTTGGTCAAAAACTTCTAAGCACTCAGTTGAACAAAGTTTCACCACTGCATGTTGTTTGTGTAAATTGGCCATCACGAAATAGGCAAACATGTTGAAAACTTCTCAAAAACCCTCACTGAAGCTGAACACAGCCTCTCACAACAATCCAGCTGGGTACACTGATGCACATGGGTTCCTAGAACACTCACGTAGTGGGGAAGCCTGTACTACAGGGGGCCTGCCGTCCAGAAAATAATTCCTGGTTTTTTGGGTCCCCCTCATATGGCACACTGGGCAAAGGTGGATTTCTATCTGAATCAAGCAGGCCACTGATGCATTCATTCCATGCTCATTCCTTTCACTTACATAAAGGTGGATATTATGATCTCGTAAATACTATGATGGCTTATGATTGGTCAAACATTAATATGGTGTCAAAATATAATTAGTAGAAGAATGACAAACTTGACGGCAGTACATTTTGTTCAGGTAGGAACTACAACATGTCACATTTAATTTTTTGTATCCTTGTACTTTGGACCATTCTTTTATTACATCAGAGGGCTATTTCACACATTAAGCAGTTAAACTTTGGTTTGTCAGCAAATCAGCAATCCTGGCTTTCTGACGTGTTACTGCTATTCCTTTTATTATGAATTTAATGTCTGTGATACTTTACAGAGTAAAAAATGAAATATCAGCCTTTCCAAAGCATAGGTTGCAATTTAAAATGTTCCAGAGGGGGAGGCAAGGATAAAAGAAGAATGTGTACAACTCCAGTTATGCATGCTTAGTTTCAGTAGGGAATGAAGTTTGCACCATACTTCACAATAACAGTGCAGTTTGGATGAAGGATTTGAATGGTAGAAAGATGTGTCCTAGGAGGGGATTCCAGGCATTAGGCCTGCAAAAGGAGAATGGACAGAGTTATTTAAGGGAATAAGAAATATTAACCTAGACAGAAACTCCGCTAGGGTCATACCTGTGTGTGCAAGTCCAGCATACCTACAGCCTGAAGGCCCCCAGATGGTAATATCAGTCTTGTCTTGCAAAGCAAAATAAAACACTGCAGAATGATTTTGCTTTGCTGAGGGGTGAAGTTTGACAGTTGTTCCTGCCACCTTCATCTCTCAGAGTGCCTCTGGGACACATCGATAGCCACCAAGCTGAGTGCAGATCAGATAAAAGGGGCTTGTTTCCTCTCTTCACTTGTAAGGTAACTTCATGATGTGCCCATTAAGAATTGAGTTCATTATGATGCCTGAAGACAAGTCCAGTTGAAAGCACTGCGTCCTGCCCTCATTCTGATAACATTTGGATCGAGAAAGGGAGGGAGGGAGAGAAAGGTGATTCCTAGTAGCAATACATAAAACCCTAAATATACCCCAGTTACAAAATTTTGCTAGCATTGGCAGTGACTCCCTGCTGGGAGCAGTTCTGTCCCTCTTCCTGTATTCCTTATGGTATCTTGAGCCGAATGCCAAACCTGGCTCAGAGATCTGCTTCAGTTACTGATAGTTCATTACATCTGTTTTATGCCACCTGTTTTCACTTCTCCATCCCTTCTCCAATCCACATCAGTTGTTTTCTTTCTGTCTTTCAGTAACTGCCACCCTTTCTACCACCATTTGTCTCCTATATGCTTCTTATTTATTTTTATTTCTTATTTATAATATTTATATTTCACTTTTTTTCCTTTCAAGGAATTCAAGGTGGCTTATATAATTCCCCTCCTCTCAATCTTATCCTCATAATAACAACCCTGTGAGGTAGGTTGGGCTGAGAGTCTGTCACGAGTCCACAGTCACTCAGTGAGCCCCATGGCTGACTTGCGATTAGAACCCAGATCTCTGGAGTCCCAGTCCCACACTCTTACCACTATACAGCACTGCCTCCTTTGGCCTTACGGTCTTGTGCGTTTTGTTCTGACCATGAGATTGACACCCACACACAATGGTATGTTCTCCTAAATTCCTCTTTTGTAACTCTCCACTGCATGTATGCCAACTTCTCTTAAGTGTTATGCTAACCTGAACTCCATTATTGTCATGCTCCTGCAGACCTTTGTAGCCTGAGAGCCAGGCCTCTGTCTTTGTGCTAACTCTGTGCAACCAGTATATGATTGATAGGTGTCATCTCTGTGTATATGTAGGTCAGATATGCAGTTTGTTTGCCCAAAGTCCCTCTTTGCAGCCTGTGAACAGGATGGTAAGTTGCAGGGTCAATTTGTCTCAGCCCTAGTTTTTTGTAAAGCAAGAACAGATGCTGTCAAGTCATGGACACTTTGTAGTGGTAAAATGCAGTAACTTGGAGCCTTGGGGTCTGTCCAAACAGACAGCTCCTAGCTCTGGCAGTCAGAAGTTACTGTGGAGGATCATTTGACAGGACAGACCACAATGCTTTATTAACTCGCAGGGAGAATGGGGCTCCTGTGGGGTATATGCAACCGTTTTGAAATTTATATTTATATGTCTATTATTTATATTTATTTTTATGTTTATATCCGACCTCTTCCCAGTGATTGGGATTCAAGGGAGTTCACAACATGAGAACTCATTTAATTAAACAATCCCAAAATATACAAAAGTTAAAATATAATTGAATAGATTAAATATTAAAATTGAACACATACCCAGATTAAAAGCATTACAAACAATATAAAGAGTAAAGCTAATCCAGCACAAACACAGGCCAAGACCATTCCCAAATTGTTTTTATTTATTTTACATTGTTTTTTCAATAGTAGTTGTAAAACACTCAGCGAGCCCTATGGGCTAATATGGCAGTATAGAAATGTATTAAGTACGTAAATAAATGGTGAACCCCTGAATGCAGTTTGGTCCCCATGGCTGCTGCAACTCCTCACAAGTTGCAATGTGACATCTGAACCCAGTCATTATGTAGCTATTTCATTTTCCGCTCCTTTATGGTAGGATTGTTTTTGGGAGGGAGAGGAGGAGGAGACTGAAACAGCAGTGGGAAAACAAATCAAAGATGCCATTGTTTGGAAACCTCATCCACCCTCTTTTACAATTCTATGATTCAAGCAGGGTATTTGGACAATAAAAGCCTCATGTAGAAGCACCTCAATGTGTTTTAAGAGTTAGTTAAGAGTTATATTCAGAGGACTAAAGATGCTGTTGGAAGGTATGCATTTAAAAGTTTTCAGTTATGAAACGCAACCCCATACATAGTGTGTGATATGAGAAACTGCATCCATAGACTTGCAATATCTTTTTAAATATTTGGCTGCATCTGTTTAAGGATGCATTGGCTGGGGGATCTTGAGAGCTGTAGAACTTTTAAAATATTCCTAGGTTTGTATCCTAAGTTTGAAATTTTCATACTCTGTGCTTCTTCTACAAAGAAGCACAATGAGACTCAGGGTTTCAGAAAGTGTGAGAGAAAAAGGCTGCTGGACCACATGCTGAGCATTTATTTATTTTATTTATTTAAAACATTTCTATGCCACCCCCATCACAACAAAGCCTCGGGGCGGCTCACAAAAAAAAAAAAACATTTAAACCCCCCCGGTGCATTCTCGGCTAATTTAAAATCCTAATAAATACAATAATTTAGCAATTAAAATAAGTTTTAAATAAAAAGGTCTTAGCCTGGTGCCGAAAAACAAATACTGACGGCGCCAGGCGGACCTCTCTGGGGAGCGCATTCCATTGATTGGGCGCCACCGCAGAGAAAGCCCTCCTCCGGGTACTCACCCTCCTAATATCATTCACAGAGGGTTCCCGGAGAAGGGCATCCGTTGCTGATCTCAAGGGGCGGGAGGGCATATATGAGCGCAAGCGTTCCTTTAGATATCCAGGTCCCAAGCTGTTTAGGCCTTTATAGGTCATAACCAACACCTTGAATTGGGCCCGGACTTCAATCGGGAGCCAGTGGAGCTGACGGAGTACTGGGGTTATATGAGAACAACGCCCAGTCCCCGTCAGCAATCTGGCAGCTCTATTCTGCACCAGTTGAAGTATCCGGACCATCTTCAAGGGTAGCCCCACGTAGAGTGCGTTACAGAAATCTAATCGGGAAGTTACCAGCGCGTGTGTCACTGTCGCCAGGCAGTGGTTCTCCAGGAAGGGACACAGCTGATGTATCAGCCGAAGCTGAAGGAAGGCGCTCCTCGCCACCACCGTCACCTGAGCTTCTAGAGACAGCTCAGGGTCGAGGAGCACTCCCAAGCTGCGAACCCTGTCCCTCAGAGGGAGTGCAACCCCATTTAGAACAAGGCCCAAGTCCCTCATCCTGAGGCCCGAGCCACCCACCAACAGGACCTCCGTCTTGTCTGGATTGAGCTTCAGTTTATTGGCCCTCATCCAGCCCATTACCTCGGCCAGGCACCGGTTCAGCACAGCCACTGCCTCACCTGGATTGGTGGAAAATGAGAGGTAGAGCTGGGTATCATCAGCGTACTGATGATTCCGCAGCCCACACCTCCTGATGACCTCTCCCAGCGGTTTCATGTAGATGTTAAATAGCAAAGGGGACAAAATGGACCCCTGCGGAACTCCATGGCATAACTGCCATGGCGCAGAGCCGTAGTCCCTTAGCACCACCTTCTGAAATTGGCTGTTGAGATAGGAGTGGAACCACTGCCATGCAGTGCCTCCAACTCCCAATCCCGCTAGCCTATTCAGAAGGATACCATGGTCGATGGTATCGAAAGCTGCTGAGAGGTCCAGGAGAACTAACAGGGACGCACTCCCCCTGTCTCTCTCCCTGCACAGGTCATCATACAGGGCGACCAAGGCAGATTCAGTGCCATACCCGGGTTTGAAGCCGGACTGAAATGGGTCCAGATAATCAGTTTCATCCAAGAGTGCTTGGAGTTGTCCCGCCACCACCCACTCTAGCACCTTGCCCAGAAACGGGATGTTGGCCACCGGTCTATAATTGGCCTCCACCTCTGGATCCAGAGATGCCTTCTTTAGGACTGGCCGGACTACCGTCTCCTTTAAAGGGGCAGGTACCTGACCGTCTCTTAAAGAGGTGTTGACCACCTCCAGGATCCAGGTCCCAATCCCGTCCTTGGCTTTCTTAAGTAGCCAAGATGGGCATGGGTCTAGTAAGCAAGTGGTAGGACGTACTTGTCCAAGCACCTTGTCCACATCATCAGGCCGCAACAACTGGAATTCATCCATTAATTGTGGACTCAACGGCGTCGATGGCGTCTCCCCAGTAGAATCTGGTTCAATAGCAGAGTCAAGCTTGTGGCGAATCTGAGCGATTTTCTCCCTGAAATGCTTGGCAAAGTCGTCACAGCGGACCTTCGAGGGTGGCACAAGATCTTTCTTCGGGCCCGGATGTATCAGCCCCTGCACCACCTGAAAGAGCTCCGCCGGATGGCATTGTGAGGAGGCAATGGAAACGGAGAAGAAATTCTTCTTCGCCATCCTCGCTGCCACAGCCTAGGCCCGATAATGGGCTCTTAAGTTTGTTCGGTCAGAATCACCCCGCGATCTCCTCCACCTATGCTCTAGACCAATTTAGAACCACAATAAACTGAAAATGAATGTGCATTCGTATACAGGACGAAAACACAAGCAGGAAGTGAGGAAAAGATCAGATCAAATAGAATATAAACAATACTTAAATGATCTATTCTGGAATAGAATAATAACCTAACATTTCCAGTTGCTTTCATGTAGCTTTGAAGACATTTTAATGGAATGGAACAGGATCTCCCACTTTTAGTAAAAGAAAAGTGCTGGAATGACAAGTTATTTCACCTGCAAGTGTGGGCAGCCTTTATGTTGTCAGCACTTTAAAGTTCTGAGTATGAGATCACATGTAGACTGAGCAGCATGAAAATATATAGACTATATAGCTGACTAGCTAATGGGCACTAAACAGCACATTCTTCTGTTATTTTCTTTTTGCTGACACCTGTATTGAATCACAGAAAGCCTGGCCAGAATCAAGAATATGTTCTGCAATACTTTTGTGTAATGGAACATCAAAACTGGAGTAGAGCTTTATAAAACTTTCCACCAAATATTGGTCTGGTCAACAATACATTGGTATAGGTATGTGTGTACCTAGGATACTTAGGTAGTTCAGTCACATTTGGTACTCAAATGCATATTAAGGAATCTTGTTGTGTGATGCAACAGCAGAAATACAAGTTTTGGAAATCAGAAGTACATGATAAAGTTAGGGACCAGAAGTCTGGTGGACTAGTGTATGTGATGGTTAGGAGTCAGCAAGGTGTGTCGGAGGGAGAGACAGAGAGGTATATATTTTTGTTCCCAGGTAATTAGTTTGAGGAATCCTTTTTGAAGTTTTTTATATTAGAGTTGGCTCAGAATGACCCTGTGTACTTGACAGGAGTTTTTGGTAGTGCATGGTCCTGGCAACATTCAGTCAGATTTTTAGTACTGTGTACCAACTTTACTAGGTTGCTATGTAGAATAACCCATATGCTGTAAGCCTAACTTTGCTCAGCTGCGTTCTGTCTGTGTTTGTTTTCAGAGTCTAAAATAAAGTAAAAGTCATAGGGAAATAATGAGTTGTATAACTCATATAGCATACAGCTGGGCCTTTGATAAGTTGCTGTTAATAGTTTGCAGAAGCTTTTATGAGCCTCTAAGGAACTAACTTGCTATCTCATCTATGAATGTGTGGAATGCACAAATACTTATCCTTGTCAAATATTTTTGCATAGCGGATAAAGAATTAAAAGATGAAACTTTGTCTTCTTGTTTGGGTTTTTTTTCCCACTTGCAGTGAGGACATGCTCCTGTTTTGGGTTTTCTTCTCTTTTCTCCTTTCCTTTCCTTTCCTTTCCTTTCCTTTCCTTTCCTTTCCTTTCGATATTTGTGTGTCCATGTACCAGATTTGTCTTTTCCACAATGTTCTTCCAAGAGGCTAATGTTAAACTTGTCCAAGGTAACTTGGAAACCTTTAGTTCCTCTTTCTGTTGTTGACTGTTGGCATCAGAAGTGCTGATGTTAGACATAACAGATGTAAGGATTCAAATCTGGCTACAAATCTGGGCTGATTTCATCATTAAGACTGTTTATGTGCTGTGGCAGTTGTTAGGCTTTGGAACTAAATCAGGGATGGGGAATAAGATGCTACTGACCTGCAATTTCCATCATCTCTCTCTATTTGCTTTGCTGGCTAGGTCTGATGAAGTCCACCAACAGTTGGAGAACCATGCTTTCGTTACTCCTGGTCTAAAGTCTAGCAACTGTAGCAAATAAATTCCCCCATTCCAAAATACTGACAGTGTAAGAAGTTTTTGAGGAAAGGGCCCCCCTCCTATCTAGGCATTGGCTCTGCTTCCTGTAAATCATATTTGGTATACAGTATGCTTTGCTAAGGTGCTTTTGAAATGTGATCCTGAAAGGATACTGAACAACTAGTCAGTGGCTAGATTTTCACAATCACCAAGGAAAAGAAGTCCCAGTGGCTTATTTCCCTAGGGTGTGTGTGCAAGCGTGCTGATTTTATTTATTTATTTATTTATTTATTTAGAATATTTATATGCCGTCCTGTCGCAAAGGCCTCAGGACAGCTTACATAGATAAAATGATATAAAACATAACACAAATGAAATACAGATCCACACTGGCTGCAGTTAAAAACATATAAGAACCAATATTAAAAGTTATTAAAATATTGCTGGAATAAAAAGGTCTTAACTTGGCGCTGAAAAACAGTCATGTGTGCTGCATGATTAGCCTTATTACCCTTGCAGTGCATGGGTTCCCCTGTCATGCAAACCTGGTGAGATGCATGGTGGGGATGAATTCCAAACCACCCTGGAACTCTTGAGGAGGTGTAGAGGGTGGGCCAGTCTCTGTGCTGTGCACTGGGAGTCATCTTCAGGTTCTGATGAGGAGGAGGAATAGGAGGAGGAGGAGGCGGCGGTGGCCAGGAGCAAGGAGGGGCTGAATTGTTTAAAGCTCCTTCAGGGTTACTTAATGAAGTTGTTCACAGTAGTGTGTGAATCAGTCAGATTGGGAAGGGAAAGAAGGGATTTGGGGGTGGGGGAGGCAGGTGTAGGACCCAGGCCTTGACCCAGTAAGGAGCTGGAGGAGCTCCACTGTTCTTATCATTTTGCTCTCCAGTGGTGAGAAGCCCCCACCCAGAGGGTGGAGTCAGTAGCTTTCCTGAAAGGGAGGGACTGAAGATAAGTTTCCAATTTGTACATGAGCAGAGGCTTCTTCTTCCAGCTTTGTTAAAAGGCTATTTAGAGCTAACCTATTCTGTTAACTGTGGAGGTTCAATAAAAGAACTGCATTTCAAAGGATTGTTTTGCATTTTAGAACTGGAAGAAAGGAGGGAAGAGGCTTGCTCAGGACAGCTGGTTCGAACCCACCTCCTGGAGGACATGGCAGCCTATGTGCTGTGAGGGTAATGAGGCAAATCAGCATGCACTGGGGTGGGGAAAAGCCGCAGCTATGGCTTCTGTGCCCCAGTCATTGTGCAAACCCAGCCATTGCCTGTTAATATTACTGTTCTATTATTTAAAGTATTTCTATACTATCCAATCAGCTAATGCTCTCCGAGCAGTTGCCTACAGTTACGTGCACATGTCCTCTTGTAAATAGCCACTCTATTCGTGGGCAGAGAAAATGGAGGTGTGGGGAAGGACCATTTTACTGGCTCCCTAAATGGGAGGCTTCCCCAAAATGGGAGTGAGGTTCACCATCAGCAGTGTTAATACTACGATTTTCTCCTAAGGTACAGCAGCCACTGTGTTGGCAGCCCAGCCAGGCTTGTACACCCTGTACAAGACCCTGGACCTGAAATTATTCTGGGCCATTGTGGGAGAAAATGGCAGTCTCCATCAGACAAATGTTAGCAAAAATTCTGTAAAATGACCACCTTTTTCTAGGAGAGATGAAAAAAGAAAAACCTCAGAAATTTTCTCAGAAAAATGTCTTCTGATAAATTTTGGCTAAGCTCAAGCAATCATTCCTGTATGCAAAACAGAGATATAATCCATTTGGGGAGTAGGTTCTTACTTGTAGTATTTTGACCTGATGTTTATAACTGAGGGCATGAAAATACCTGAAAATCCTTTAATTCCCAGTTGCAGTTCTGATTGGAAATGCCTCCTGTAATCTGAACAATATCATTTAGACTCGCCCAGTGAATGTATTCCTACAGGGTTAAAAACATGCCTATTTAAGCTGATTTCAATCAGCATCTATGTCTTCCCCCTCACCCCTTGGGTATTATCTCTCCGCCTCAAACATCAGTCCAAGATTTCTACAAATGGGTATTTGGCATTGACAGCAAAAATATTATTAACATTCTCTTTGAGTAGCAAAAAATTATAATACTGTATAAAGCTTGTCAGCACAAGTAATGAAGAAACGAAGACACTGAGTAGAAATAAATTCTTTTGGTTTCATTGATCTGTTTGACTAACGATGAAATTGTGGGTTGGTTTCATGACAGAAACTTTTGGATCTCTGCCTTCTCAGATGAACATTATGAATGTGACAGGCAAAATATTCTGAATTTTGGAAACCAATGTAGGCTCAAAGTTTGTTTCAGGCTGTAAACTGGAAGAAAAACAACATGGGATTCATAGTGAATGGAAGGATACATTCATTCCACTAGTTGCCTCTGTCAGCTCAATACATTTTAGTAGCAGTTCGTTTAATTCCAAACCAAAACAACCCCAGTGCTACTTTTAGTTGTGCATGTCTTGATCAGTAATAAAATCAGTTACTAAGGTTTCTGCATCAGAGATTGTAACAGCTGTCTGAATTTCCCATGTCTCTGTCATGTCACACCCACCAGCTTTATGCACATTTATTTTGACATTCTTAATTTCTCTCTCTGTTCTCTGTTTTTTTAAAACAAAGATTTATTTTTATGCAGATTACATTTCTATGATGGTGATGACTTTATGTAACACTTTATGTGTCTGGAATTAAAAAAAAACTCAAGCCCTTCTAATAATTTCTGTAATGAGATACTTGAGACTTGTCTCCTTACTTAATTTCAGAGAATTGTATCCAATTAACTTCTCTTGCTGATGGAACTTCTTTCATCAGTGGAACAAGGAGTGGTTGCAGTCGCCCCTTGCCCTGCAATCCACTGTGCATTCTCAAAATCTTCTCTAATAGGTTGGGGACCTATTACAGTAGATTTTCCAGGAGACAGCAGTGGGGAAGAGAAGGTCCCACTGTGTAAGTGGATTTCTGCTAGTACGACATTGGATTTCTCCCAGAGCAACAGATGTGTTTTGCATTTGCATGTTTTGAAAATGTCTACCATGTCAACAGGAACAGAATTGGCATTTGGAAACTTTCTTGCTGTTTCTTCAGCTTGTTGAATCAGTTGCTTTCCTTTGAATTGCTGCGTTTGAAGTACTTTCTCCTTTAAAACAAAAACAACAAAAAAGAAAGGGGCAAAGGAATGACAACTTGAAGAAATGGTTGTAGCAAATGGGAAAATATTGAATTTGGTTGCGGACCAAATAGCTTGGGTCAGAGGCAATTTCAGACAGCAGTGAACACAAAGTGCAGTCTTGTTCCTGATTGCCTAAGGAAGAATATAGAAGTAATATTCACAGTTTCCGGAACAGGCTTAGGGGTGCAGTAGCATGGAGGTGAAATGTACTGTGTTTCAACTGAAGCCAAAGCATGAGAGTCCCAAGTCAGCTTTAAACTGTGTAATAAAGATAAGGGAGCAATCCTATGGTCTCTAGACAGCATCTGAGGGGCATTAGGATATTTTGGATTCACAACTCTGAGGTCAGAGACAGCTCTCTGATATCAGAGCTGGGAATGAGAGCTCTGATTATGTCGCCCCGTGCAAGCTTCCAT
Organism: Varanus komodoensis; assembly: GCF_004798865.1. Taxonomy (NCBI): domain Eukaryota; kingdom Metazoa; phylum Chordata; class Lepidosauria; order Squamata; family Varanidae; genus Varanus; species Varanus komodoensis. The sequence continues at coordinate 12,977,045 of NW_025335268.1, read as the reverse complement.
GGAAAGAACCATTCTGACTACCTCCCTATGGTCATGGACACTAAACAGGCTCATCATTGTAATCTGAATCATTGGTATAGTCAGCACAGGAGCCTCCCAAGAGGGTGCCTGAAATTTCACAGGTTGCATGTGCATGACATCACTGCATACATGCAAATCAATTGTGTAAAGCGTGGGAAATTAAAGCAAACTGAAGCCATGAGGGACACTCAAGTTCCAGAATTAATTTCTCTCCATTAAACCAGAAGGAAGGAGTAGAAAGCAAAATTCCAGAAGAATAAAGCAATGGAAGGAGAGAAAACTGCTCACTCATTGCTACTAGTTCCCATGTCCTATATACCAGGTTTCTGCCAGAATCAAATGGAAAAAAGTCAACCACCACATATGGTACTGTTTTTAAGAAGATGGGAGGAAAATTGGAAATCTCTGATTCTTACAACATCTCGGGTGTAAATTTACTGGCCTTATTCAGATCTAACATTAAACTATGGCTTAGTGTTATGTGATATGTGTTCTTCCATTCTCCTTCTCCTCTGGTTTCCATTTTCTATCAGTTACAGTTTAGTGTAACATCCAAACTTTAAGCTGAGGTTAATCTTAACAGTGTCTTATTGGCTTCATTCAGATGTAACTTTATGACACTAGGTCTACCCTTCCTCTATGTCACATGCTCTGCTCTTCCTTTTGTATTGGCATTTTTAGGTAAACTACTTCAGTATGTCATTTGAACACTAAACTGTGGTTAATTTTCTGAAGTTTGAATTTGGCTCAATCAACTAACTGCAATTGAGATTAACCATTGTTTTTCTGGGTTTGGCTTTGTAGCCCTGCTAGAGGAAGAAGGGAAAGGTGTGTGTGTGGGGGGCAGTCATGACACTCGGGAAGCTAGACTTATTTTTGTAACACTGAACTATTGTTAAACATCGCATCCAAACAGCCGCAGTAAAAAAGCCAGCTTCATAAACCACTGTTTGAACCTGGTGTGCTTCAGTAAACCATAGGTAAGGCCAATTCCAGTTTGACCATGTTTGGAAATAATGTTGAACTGTAGTTTGTTAAAAAAAACTGAAGCAAAATCTTTCAGTCCCCTTGAGGTGATGCCAGAGAAGGATTAGGGGAACACATCCCAAGTTACATTCATGAAATATTAAACCATAGTGTACCATTACATCTGACCTAGGATACTGAATAGAAGAAGGTGAATCATGAGCACTCAGCCTTAGTCCTAGTCTAGAAGATGGATGCACTGTTTTATATTTCAAATTGAAGTAAGTTCTACTGATGCATATGGAGTGTTCTGAGCACATAGATAAATATGTGAATATCGTGTGTGCGTGCATGCATGGGGAGGGTGTACAGCCATATACACACTTTGACAGGAGTTCTTGTGGATCACAATAAGCATTGCCTTGTATGTTTACACGATTCATCCATTTGTTATACATTTCACATGGATGTGCAATGTCATAAGGAAACTTGGGGGGTGGTGGATGTTCCTTTTCAGAGAATGGTATAAGCGATGGTAAGAAAACAAGGGAAAGGGCCAAAGGTAGAGCAGGCTCCATGGAGGGGCCCTTTATGGAATCATACTGACTCAGGTTTTGCCAGGTCTTGGTTCTTAGCACCCCTCCTGCTCTCACTAGCCACTAGCCTCCTTGCCCCATCTTCCCAGTTCATGCTTTGTAGAATAACTATCAAACAATGCCATATAAATCATAGGTGTTATCAATTGATACATTTCTAGTAACAAGTAACTTAATAATTGGGGGGGGGGAGGATTCCTTATGCAACATTTCTGTCCTTTGTGAATTTTATAGGTTGATCAACTGACTTTATATTGTAAGCAATTTGTTTTGGTATGCCTGCTTCTGCAAAGACAATTGATTTTTAAAGGAGTGTGATGTGAACCTGTCCCAGACTTCTGAATTTCTGAAAATAATGAGAAGTAAAAGCAGCACAAGTTGCTATTTGGATTGTGAGTTGACGTTAGTCACTGGGAAAAGATAAAATATTAGCTTAATGATTTAAAAATAGCTCACATGATCTGAGCCTTCTGAGAGAGATCAGATGTAGAGTGAACCTACTCAGCTTTCCAACTGCCTTGTCTAATTGAAAGAGGCACTTACCATCCAACTAACCCAAAGAAGCTGTTTTTAAAATAAGTTTATAGAATCTATAGGGAAAATTGTGTAACTCTATAGGGACTGAGTTACCATCTGACTCTATAGCGATATAGTATAGTCTGGTCTCTTTGCCTGGTCTCTTTGAAAGTAATTCTTGTTCACTAGGCATCATTTAGTCTCCCTTTTTGTGTATAGGTGCTATTTCAAATTGAACAACATGCCAACAAAATATTGGATTCTTCATCACTTATGATGTTACCAAACAACCAAATCTATGATGTGTACAAGTAATAAAACATATGTAACCAATGCAGGAAGCTCCTTTGGCATTTGGAAGTGAAACCAGGATATTACTTGCAAATCATACTGAACCGGCCCTGTCAAGTACTTAACCAATTAAATAAGTTGATTTAATCTTGATCATGTAAATATGAAAAATCTAAATGTTGTAGCATGTTACCAATGTTTATTAAACAGCCCATCTGCAACATTGTAAGACAGAAAGGCCTATGTTTAATATTTTCTCTTTCTCATCCCCTATTGCACTAGAATTGTAATTAATGATTGGCTGTGCCGCCCCTGCTGATTCTGTTTTGTCTAAACAATTTAAAATAGCCCCTTAATTTAATTAATACTTCAGTCAGTTGATCTTCCAGTTAAACTAATTAAATCTCATGCCTACTGTACAGCCCTCAACAACTTGGGACCTGGTTATTTTAGAGGTTACCTTCTCTCTTGCCAGGCTGCCCAGTCACTGAGGTCATCAGATGAAGCATTCCGGGTAGTTCCACATGGCCCTGAGCTCTGTTTGGAATCTGTTCAGAATAACATATTGACTCCCTCCCTGTTGAGCTTCCTGTGTGTTGATATAAGGCCAGCACCTGTGTTTAGTTTCCAGCACTTGCTGAAGACATTTTTATTTAAACAAGCACTCCCTGATCAATTTTGGATTTTAAATGCTTTAATTCTGTATTTTGGTTCTTTTCTCTTTCCTTGCTTCTTGACCACTTGAGAATTTTGTTAGTATATGAATACATAAAATGAATAATATACATCCCATACAATGGGATGATTTGTATGTGAGCAAAGTGTGCATATCTCAGCCTGTATAATATTCTATTTGCCTAGGTAAACTGTTGCTCCAAGGTGTATGTGTTGGTGGCAAATTATATTTGCACCATGGGTAATACTCCACCTTCCATAGCTAGCCTTAAACAGCTAGCCAGATTTATTAGCCTCTTTTTTTAAAAAAATGATTATGATTCCCTATTACAATATACAATATCAAAACAATAAAAGATAAACTAGAAAGGGAAAAATAGATTACATACAGTATCCTCAGAATGTCTTCCCAAATAAATATGCATGTTTATGGTGAAATATATGTTCTTATGGTGAAATGCTTCCTAATTAAATGACTTCAATGCATTATAAATGTAAGAGCCTTTGAAGACAATGAGCACCATGGTTTTTCCAAAATAAAGTCGCAAGACTTAATATTTGGAATTGGAATTGGATCTTTATTTCATGCCCTTTTATTTTGCCAACTGCAGCAGTTCTTAATTCCTGTCTGGGTTCATTTCAAAGAGTTGGTTTTGACCCTTAAGCCTTTTTGAGCTAGCAGCTGGAATACCTGAAGGTCTGTTTATTCCTGTGTGTCTGCCAGTACACCTTCAGCAGAATTGCCACCTGAGAGGTGATGTGTAACTACAGTTGAAAAGCCTAATGGAGGTGGCACCCCAACTGTATACTGTTCTCCCCAAAGAAGTTCATCTGGCACCTACTTTGATAAAATTTCAGAACCAGGCAAAATTTCTTTTTTCTTTCCTCAGTAATTTTATCCCTCTGTACATGGCTTTTCTGCTTTTTGGCCTTTTAAAAGTTTGTTAATTTTTTATAACCTAAGTTTTAGTTTTTCTGTTTTCCAACTGTTTGCAAGCCACCCTGGAAACAGTTGAAGGATGGGCGTGCATGCAAGCTTGCATAAATAATACTGTAAAGCAGTCTTCCCCAACTTGGTGGCCTTTAGAGGCATTTGGACTGCAACTTCCAGGATTCCCACCCAGCAGGGACATTAATGGGAATTCTGGGTTTTGCAATCCAAACATTTCTAGAAGGCACAAAGTTGGATAAGGCTGCTGTAAAGGAAGATTTATATCTACTTAAAACTCTTGGTATCGTAAGGTAGAAATGCTTGTCCTACATTTGTGTTTCTCATAGTCTTTATCAGGTTTTCCTGAGCTTTTAGGGCCGATATAGTATAAATTCCAGATCTATTAAGAAGCAACAGTATTACCATGGTAGCATGCATCATTTTCTCACTCCTGTTGTTTTACAGTCATTACTCAATGAGCTAGACCGCAGCCTTGGGCGATACCGAGATGAAGTGAATCTCAAAACTGCCATCATGTCCTTTATTAATGCTGTTTTGAATGCTGGTACTGGTGAGGTGAGTCTCTTAGAGAGCTACTGCTGGCTGTTTTTCCTCTTTCCCCTTTTATGTTGGAAATTGCTAACAAAAATCATTGATGTAATGAACTGTATGCTTTAAACCAGACCTGGGCATCATGTGGCCCCACAGGAAAATTAATTGCCCACCCCTGCTTTAAACAATGAGTTGGCCCCTCACTACAACAGTTTCACCAATGAGAGCCCAGCCATACCCATGTCAAGAACTTCAAAAACTACTGCCTAAACATTATAATTTATCCAGGCTCACAGCAGCTCCTCAAGGTTGTTAACAGGGATTTCCCCACTCTTGCTATCTGTCTCCCTGACTGGAGTGAATTGAACCTCTAGTCAGGTAAAGTACCCTCAGTGGGTACTTTACCTCCCAGCTTTGTCTTCTCCTTCATTTCATCTGAAGTGGTATGCAGCCTTTGAAACCAAATGACTTGATCAATTTTTCATTCTTGTAGGACAATTTGGAATTTCGATTGCACCTACGATATGAATTTCTTATGCTGGGTATTCAACCTGTTATTGACAAGCTCAGAGGACATGAAAATGCAACACTGGACAGGTGAGCCATATCAGCTGAAAAGATATTCCTGCTTCAGAATGCTGTATGCTGTTTTCTAGTGATAACCAGCTTGATTTGCTAATAGATTAATGATCATTTTATGAGCAAATTCATTATCCTGTCTAAGTAATTTATGAGTTTTGGCACCACCCACTTCTTGGACAGTGCAACCTACCATTAGATAGATGCAGGAGATCAATGAAAGTATCATAATTTCACTACTTTACCTACCCTGAATTTAAAACTCAAAGCAAGCACCAAGGTCCATTTTCTGTAGGAAGACTTAAATTGTGAAACTTAACGTAGACTCACCAATCCAAGTTGGATTAAGGAAAAGGTATCACCTGACTTCTTTTTATGCCACTGTTCAGTAGAAAGCAAACTCTCCCCACCCACTCATTTAACTTGCATCACTGCAAGCAAGAAATGGGTTACAAACATGGTTTGTTTTCTCTGCCTTCCAGACACTTGGATTTCTTTGAGATGGTCAGAAATGAAGATGACTTGGAACTTGCAAAGAGGTTTGATGTGGTGAGTGTTCCTTTAGAAAGGGTTTTATTGCTAAGAAAATTGCTTTGCCTATTCAGTATAAATCATAATTTTGTTATGTGGTATGGACCTAGTTTTCTTAAAATGAAAAAGAAATGAAATGTTCTACTTATTTACAGAGCAGAGGATAAAAAGAGGTCAGCAAAGAGTACATTTATTGGTGACACTGGATGAATTCAGACAATGGCAGGATTCAGTGATGACTTAAAGTGTTCCAGTCTGGTTTCTTAATCAGTTTGCAGCTTGATTGGCTGTTCTGAGTATTAAGCAAGCATTCTGAAGTACCTAAGCAGGCATGGAACTCATGGGTTGTAGATGCTATTGGGTTGGCTTATCACTTCTCTTCTATCCATTCTTACTGCACTCTTTGCTGCTAACATAGATCAACAGCTTGGTTGTATCATGAAATCTTGTTTTCCTCTTTGTTCTTGGAGTGTTTGCCCACCTAGAGTTTCAAGATGGCCTTTTGTGGATAAAATGGAAGTTCGTACAAGCTAGAGGTTTGCGGTAGCAATGTCTAGTTTCATACTGCCTTGACTCAATAGTAAAAGCTTCTGTTGTTTAACCCAGGAAGGAGCCTTAAGGTTGCTGCTGAATCTGCCTCCCTCACTTCCAGGGTCCCAATGGACAAGTGCCTGTTCTCTGATACAGGAGACTTGCCCTCAGTTAGATCTTGGTCTTCAGTGATGCTTGGTCTTAATAGGAAACCTGTGACAGCCAAACTTTTGTACGAATAGGCAGTAAAGCAAAGCTGTCTTTATGAATGCATCCATCATCACTTTCTAGGTAGACAAATATTTTCCAATGTTTTGGAGACATATAAGGAATAAGGCAAGATTAACAAGTTTTTAGTATCTTTAGCTTCCCAGGCCATTTCAAATCTCCAAAACTTACAGTATAAACAGTTAAAAGATATCATCAACTGTTTGGTGTAGAATGCAATGAATCAGAAAGGGAAATATCATAAGAAAAGTAAAACAAAGCAATGTAAGGCAATAAGAAGGGCAAAGAGATTGTTGACACCTGCATACTTGGTTTCTTTTCATTTGATGATGTATCATTTGCTGACCTGTCAATGAAGGTGTGACTTGCGACCCTATTAAGTACTAATTCAATCTGCCCACAGTGGTGTGAAAGCTACTTGTCCCTGTTGCCAGAGTGCTTAGTACCACTGATGCCACTCTGCAGTCCTCTGGAATCTCACCCATTCTCCACGAGGCCTCAAAAATGGAGGCCAATGGACACAAGAGAACCCCCGCCAATTCCTGAACTACTCTCAGGTGTAACCTCTCAGGGTCTGGTGCCTTTGTAACGTTCAGTGCCCTGAGCAGCTCCTCAACTTCTAGGGGAGTGATTCTAATCTGATCCCCTATGTGGTTCTCCCCTGTCCTGCTTTGGGAAGAACACAGAGGCAAAATAGTCATTTAGCATGACATAAGAAAAGCCATGCTAGATCAGCCAAGCACCCATCAAGTTCAGCATTCTGTTCACACAGTGGCCAAGCAGCTGCCCAGAGGAAACCCCCAAGCAAGACATAAATGCAGTAGCCCCTTCCAGTTTATGTTCACTACCCATTCTTGTATATGAGCAGATAGCAAATATCTACCATAACTTGTAACCACTGGTAGCCTTATCCTTCATGTATTTGTCTAATTCCTATTAAAACCATCCCAATTGATCCCTGCATTTTGAGGGATCCCTGCATTTTGAGCAAGTGAATAAGTACATCCTTTTTCCTGTCCTAAATCTCCCACCTCAGTTTCATGGGATGAACCCAGGTGATCATACCATGAGAAAGAAAAGAGAAAAAGTCTCCCTATCCACTTTTTCCATAGCATGCATAACTTTGTGCACCTCTGTCATGTTTCCCCATGCTTGCTATACAGGACAACCCTTCTTTAGTGAGGATTGCTTCCGCCCCTTGACAATTTTAGTTGTCCAGCAACTCCTGCTGTCCATTTTTCAGTCTGAAGTTTATCTTCCCAATTCGTGCTGTGTGACATTTGGCTATAAAATCTGGAGCGTATCTCATCTGATGTGATTTTATTCTGTGCCTTCTCTTCCCACTTTAATTTTACTGTAGGTGCATATTGATACAAAGAGTGCCTCACAGATGTTTGAGATGGTCAAGAAGAGGTTGAAGCACACAGACGCTTATCCATATTTACTGTCTGTACTGCAGCACTGCTTGCAAATGCCTTGTGAGTATATTACTTCTTCCTAGGTCTGGCACTACTGGGAAATTTTTTGAGTATGGATTGTTTACATGCCATTCTGGAATTTTAGAGACTTGGGTCCTTCCACAGTCCAGCTGTGGTCAGTCATTCAGTTCAATGAGTTCAGTTCATCCTTCCTTTCCCTTGCATTATATAAGAATTAAAGCCAGGTCTATTTGTATTCTACAGTTCTGTTCAAATTTAGAAAAATATTCAGATTTTGATATTGGACACAGAAATCTGAGAACCTTTTGATGTTCTTTTTATCTCTGCACAAATATTCTTGAACAATGGTTGGTGGAGCAAGACAGAGGAGTTGCTGAGAGGTTTTCAAGGACAAAGCCTCAACATTTTATATGGAGCAGCTTTCCCCAAACTGGTGTCTTCCAGATATGGTGGACTATGATTCCTATCATTTCCAGCCAGTATCCCCTTTAGACCACATTCTTAGATGTCAGTGGTCCAATAGAAATGTTCAAATACTGACTGATACTGGTTAGTGGTTGGGAGGAAGATCCTGCTTCCATACAGTAGATCTGAGAAATCATGAAAGCAGAGCACAAGTTGCTAAGTATCAGTGCTTAAAAATGCATCCGTCTGGCTGTTCTAACCTTGTGCACAACTGCTGCCTTCACATTCTGACCATGCAACAAGTGTTGCCATGAGAGTCACCATCTTCCCACAACCAGAAGGAAGCTGCAAGCATGCTAATGCTGACCTCACCACATATTTCTTCTAAAATGTTTTTTTTCACTTAAGATCTCCAAACATGAAACAGCCACTTCTTGCTTAGCTAGCAATCAAAAGAGAGTAGTTGGACGATGTCCATCTGGAAACAAAGTCCTCCTTGATTTAATTATTAGTTTTCAAAGAAAAATATAAAAAGAACATTTGTGTTCAGGGCCTGAGAAACAGGTGCCACCTCTAATTGAGACAGAATAAGGATTAATGCCTCTCCATCAAATGAAAACTTGATTATCATTAAAGGGAGATTTTACAGAAAGCACTTAATTTTGCTGGCACCTCATGGGAATGCATAAGTAAAAGGTTCTCAAGCCCTAATTGAAACATGAAATTAGTTATTTCTCTTCTAGGCATATGATACAAATTGGGGAATTTTAAGCCATTTGATTTACTCATCTAGTAACAGTAAAAGCTATTTGCATCCATGCTAATTTTGGTCTTGCTAAAGGATCATTTCTGAACAGAAATATTTGGTCCTGTTTCCTACTGAAGGCAGAATTAGGCTTTCGAATCAAACCTACAACTATTGTAGTCCTATTTTTAAAGTAGGGTGCTAGCATTCAACACATGCAGGAGTCATGACCTGAATCCTGGCAAAGTGCGGACTCCATGTGTTGGTGGATCCTGGGTGTGTATTGAGAATGGGTTCTAAACAGGCTTGCACTGCCTCAGAAAGAGCTGCTGTACAGCGTGGGGGAGCTCCTGGGTCTGTCGTCATTAGAAGCCTAAGTGACTTCTCTGATGAGATGTGCATATTACCAGCTCTGATGTATCTGCTATGCCCTGGTGAAGCCTGGCTACTATAGTCAATGCACTGGTAATCTCACACACTTAGCTCACTATAATGTGCTTTGTGTGGGACTGTCTTCATGCTTGGTTCAGAACTGGCAGCTGGGGCAGCATGCAGCAGGCAGTGTGCTGAGGTGGATGCCTGACCACATACCTATCACACCAGTGTTGCGACAACTGCACTGGCTACTTGTTAGCTACTGAGCCAGTATTTTGCCGTTGGAATATAAAGCCCTGAACAGTCGGACCAGGTTACCTGGCAGATCACCTTTCCCACTGCAGTCCTTTGTAGCCATTAAGATAATCTGAGGATGACTTGGGCTGTGATTGCTGCAGATTGCTATCTTGCAACAACCACAGAGTAGGCCTTCTCTGTGCTGGCACCCAGCTTGTGAAATATTTTCCCTTCTGGTTATTGAGAGGCACAAAATGAACTGTGGCATGCTTTAGGTGCTAAATGAAGACCTATTCCTTTCCCTGGCTTTCCCTGACAGAGAGTGTGGCCCATCTACTAGTCTGTAATTATCCTTTCTAGGCTACCCTCCTATCTGTTGAGCCACTGAGGCTTGTAAGCTTCCATACTTAGAGGCTTACGAGCATCCAGTGCAAACTGTGAGAAGCAGAAGTGATCTCTGCCTTCCCACTGCCTCTGTGCTGCAGTTCAGCTAGATAGCTAATTTGGGCTGCTGAGCTGCAGCACTTGGGAATGAAAGGGCAAGAGGCTAAAGTGCAATGAATATCCCTCCTGTCCTGCCCGTCCCATGTTCCTCCCCTCTTTATCCCCTCTTTGAGGCTGTTTTCCTGATCTCGGAGAAGCACCTGGCACAGCTCTTTCCACACTGGCTGTGAGGAGTAGGAGAGCAGGGTTGTAGAGTGGATCTGTAGCTCCAAGGCTGCACCTCTCTTTCCAGACATGGATCTGAGAATTTGAAGGATTGTGTGGCCACCTAGACATGCTGTAGGACATATTTATTATTTATTTATTTATTTATTAAAACATTTTTATGCCGCCCCATTCGCCAAAGCCTCGGGGCGGCTTACAACACTAGGTTAAAATAATTATAATATAAATAAATAATGTCTCTCTTCATTGCTTTGTTTTAAATAGTTTAATTAAAAATGTGTCTTAATATTAGCAAGTTTTATATATTGTAATTACCAGTTAATGAATATCATAATGTATTTTTTAATGTTTTTAAAAATTCTCTTGTAAACTACTAAGATACAAGGAGACTTCAAAAAGTTTCCACACTTTTATATTTTATAAATATATTTTATATATTTTTTGCTGATGGCATTAAAAAGTTGGTATGATGCTGGGAAAAATGCATCGCAAAGGAAGGTGACTATGTGAAAAGTGATGTAACTTGTTTTTGAAATTCTTAATAGTTTTTAAAAGTGCAGAAACTTTTTGAAGAACCCTTGTATATTAAATATGGATAACGTCATAGTTATTTATGAATAAGTAATATAATAATTCAGTAAGCAAGAAGTTAGATAAGCAATAATCATAGTAGAAATTGTATTGTTAAATGGCACAGTGATAACATTCACAGAAAACTGGTGCTAATAGTCAGTAAAATTGTGATCATTGTTATTTGTTATTTCCCTACTGGCATTCATTATTACAGATAAACGAAATGGAGGAACTTTTCAGCAATGGCAGCTGTTGGATAGGATACTGCAGCAAATTGTTCTTCAGGATGAGCGAGGAGATGATCCAGATATTGCTCCTTTGGAGAACTTCAATGTCAAGAACATCATCAAGATGTAAGAAGCATGATAATTACCTGCAGACTTCAGTTATGTGATACATTAAAAAAGGAACACTTTGTATATAGAGTTCCATCTGCTTAGAGAGGCCTCAGTCTAATTTAATGCTGAATATAAATTGAATAAATAGATGATTTAATTACTTTGGAATGGAGCCCTAGTGATTTGTCTTTATCTTCATGCAGGTTGGTAAATGAGAACGAAGTGAAGCAGTGGAGAGATCAGGCAGAGAAATTCCGAAAAGGTAAGAGATTGCACTGTGCTCTGGCATAACAGAGAAGGAAGCAGATGCAATGGTGTATCTTCAGACAGTGGAGAAGAGGGCAGCTTTTCTCAGATCAAATGTTCTATACCCAGTTCCTAATTAAATTATCAAATACACTTCCAGGAGATGGAGGGATGGCCATCAGTTTGGGTGAATTAAAAGGGGATTGGACAAATTCATGGGAGCTATCAGTGGCTACTAGTTGTGATGGCTATGTGCTACTTGCCTTAACACAGACAGTACACCTATAAACCCCAATTGCCAGAGAATGTGGGCAGAAGAGTGCTGTAGCCCACATGTCCTGCCTGTGGGCTTCCTGTGGACAACTAGTTAGTCGCTGCATGAACAGAATGCTGGACTAGAGGGACCAGCATGGCTCTTTTTATGTTCAGATGGTGACTTGTGTCTTTAGGACAGTGATTTGATCCAGTTACACACTGAGTGAGCTAGAAACATCTCTCTCACTCACAAGCACCCCAGGTTGTCATCATCTGCTGATTTCTCTACCGTGTTTGTCTTGCATGTATTCTAGAGATGCCCAGGAGGAGGAATATATTTGTCCCTCAGCCATAAGTTGTCCAGTCACTGCTAAATCCCACCCCACATGATTACCACAGTGTCCATTTTTCTCATGGTGGCAGAGAAATAGTGAGTTGCTGGCAGCTGGAGTTGCTCAAAGCTTTTCCTTGCAGCTCCAGTTACCTTCACAGATTTGCTTATAGTGAGGGTAAAGCACTCTCCCCTGTGTGAGTGTGTATACATAGTTGTAGCCTCCTGGTCACATCTGGTGCCCTGCTGACACTGAATATGCCCCCCACACACACTGAATATGTAACCCCCCCACCCCATGCATGTCAGCGTTAGCTTTTATGTATCATAGCCATAGACCCTTCTGAGGTGATTTGTGCCCAGGGTTGCCTGAAAACATCCATCGCATGTTAATCTTCTCTATTCTGTTTTCTGCAGAACATGCTGAGCTGTTGAGTAGGCTAGAGAAGAAGGAAAGGGAATGTGAAATAAAGACCCAAGAGAAAGATGAAATGATGAAGACTTTGAATAAAATGAAAGACAAGCTGCAGAAAGAATCGCTGGAGCTACGCCACGCTCGGGACCTTGTAGTCCAACTCAATGAGTTTTCGGTAGGAAGTGGGGCCTTTGCTTCTTATTGTAATCCATATGGAGCTGCACTGAGCCTAAAATTTTCTGCACCCATTCTTACCAAAAAAGCAAGAGGGTACAAAAGTTTTTAGACAGTCATAAGCTAGCTGAAAGGTTTGTGTAATGTTCCATAAGGTCTACAGAATTAACAGAATTAGAATCACACACTCAGGGATTTTTCTTTTTGCGTTGCTTCCATGTATTGTGCATTCCATGCACTGAAGTGACTATTGTGCTTGGTGGTAAATAACTGCATATCTCTGCCCATTCACCGGAAGATTGTTTGACTGGGCTTACCTCCAGCTTGATCAAGTGGCAAGCAGGGAGAGCAGCAACTAAGGGCACAATCCTGTCTCCCGGCCTCTCAGACAGCATAGCTTGCATACAATTGTACCTTAAACTAGAATTAAGCCAACTTGCACAGAAAAGCCAGATGGGAAATACAGTATTTCCCAAACAACAATTCCCATCAAATGGCACAGAGAAAGAAAGCAAAACTATTTATCTTAAGAAACAGAACAATAATGTATTAATTTCTTACAAAGGAAATGGTCTTTATGAAGCATAAATGCTAACATATTTGTGACATTTATTTCTTTAAAATATTTCTAGGTTTCCTTTCAACAAAAGCTTGTAAGGTGACTTACAAAATAATACAGAATGTTGCGGTGTTCTCTTAGATAGCAAATCAGTGTTGAATTAAAATTACACAAAGCAGTAAAACAGTAGCCACAAAAAGAAGCTTTTGTGGATAAAGACCTGCTTCATCAGATACAGTAAATACTCATGGACTATTAAGCAATTCACTAAAACAAGTGCACATACAGTCACTGAAACACACACTTTTTTTGCCACAGTGGTAGCACTCTTCTAAACAGGCTGGTCCCTGAATTTTCTTACATACCGCTGCCCTGAATGGTGTCATGATGCAGCATCATTTGGATTCCCCTGTTAGGAGAAGTAAATGGTGGCCTGAAAATGTGCGTTTTCTCCAACCCCCTGCAAAATGTGCCCTTCTGCTTTCCTAGAAACATAGAAACGAGTGAGTCAGAAGGGGTCTCCCGGGTCATCTAGTCTGACCCCTGGCTCAATATGACCTGTGAATGGCCATATGAAAAAATGGTGGAGGGCAGTGCGTTGTCTCAGCTCTAGTTAGAAACTACCATCAGATCACTCTTTTCTTTTTCAGCAGGCAGGCAACGTTTCCTTCCCACCCCCTCCTCAGCTACCTCCTGGTGACCCATTTGCCTTGTCTTCTCTACCTTCATCGGATACCTTACCACCTCCTCCACCACCTCTGCCATTCTCCAGCTGCCCCCCTCCACCAGCTCCACCGCCCCCTCCAGGAGGACCACCTCCCCCTCCGGGGGCACCACCATTCTTCAACATGGGCATGCCTCCACCTTCCACCAGTGCCCCCACAACTTGCAGCAGCGGCAGCACCACCAGCCTAAAGAAGAAGTCTATCCCGCAGCCGTCTCACCCACTGAAGTCTTTCAACTGGGCCAAACTGAGTGAGGTGAGGCATAGGAACACTATATTTTTGTATTTCTTTCATTCTCGATCAGGACACTGGAAATTATTCACCTACGGGCTATCAAAGAGTATTGCTATTAAAAGGGTTACTGAGTCGGAATCTTTTGGCCAGATAACCCTTTTCAGACACATAAATGAGCAGGGCCAGGAGTGTGGTTAATAAACTCTGGGGACTTGTTAGCCACCCCGGCATATGCAGTCCCATTTAATAATCTTTGCTTGGCACAGTTTGTGATGACATCTGAACCCAGTGAGGGTGGGTCTCTGGGGTGGCTGGCTGGAAAAGTTAAATAACATGTCATGGAGTATTAACCATCTTGTCAGTGAACTTAATTGTTGATTCTTGGTCCGACCTAACTCACAGGTTGTTGTGAGGATAAAATGCAGAGGAGGAGGCTCATTAATATTTAGGGATGCAATTATGCTAACCAGACTTTGCATGAGAAAACACCAGTGTACCTGGTGTGCTTTGAGTCCGCTGCTTAAAGAGTGGGGTCAGCAACAGGCTTTAGCACAACCTAGAAGCTCCAGATTATGTACGACCAGATTTTTCTTGGCCTTTATCTGCTAGGCCAGGGCCCTTGTATCTCAGTGAGAAATGACCAAGAACATTTATTTATTTGTTTGCTTGTTTGTTTATGCATATTTTCATTGATATGCCACCTATTACCATAGTCTCCAGTCAGCTTACAATAAAGGTAAAAGCATGTATAATGCATATATAAAGACAAAAACAGGTATGAAATAAAAATAAAAGTTCATTATCAAAATTTAAAACCTAATAATAACAACAACAACCAGACAAAACAGCTGTGCAGGGGAAGGCAGGATATAAAAAATTTTTTTGCCTGCCAACAAAAGTGTAATAGAGATGGTGCTAGACGACCGTCCCAGGGGAGGCTATTCCAGAGGCAGGGAGCAGCCACCGAGAAGGCCCTACATCTATTTGCCATTCCCCCTCCCCTCTTTGAGGGACGGAACTTGCAGAAGTGCCTCCTGGCCTGATCTTAAGGGACAGGCAGGTTCATAGGGGAGGAGGCAGTCCTTCCGATATCATGAAGGGTCAAGGAAAATACCTGAGTCTAGGTGAATGCCTCAAGCCTAGAGATAAATGCTTCTTGCAACTTTATGAAAAGCATGGTCAACTGTGACACTGTGGGCAATATCCAGTGGGGATTTTATGCCCCTTCCCATTTCCTTGTGCCCCAATTATTCTCTGCCATGCTGCCAATTCACTTCTGCAAGTGACAGGGCCGGCCCAGTCTGGTTGCACCAGTGGAACCCTCCACCTATGTGCAGGAGGTTTAGTGCTTCTGAGGGGAAGCCCTGAAATGAGTGGAAACATTCATTACTGGAAGGAGGCAAGTTGGTGGAGCTCCCAGGAACAAGTGTCCTTTCAAGTTGTCCTCGAAAGTGATAAATTTGTTGGTGGGCAAGCAACAGAGCTGCTGGCATGATGGAATTAGCAGGGCAGAAGATTGGTGGGGGCATCAGTGTTGCATTGGATGCTGGGCTGTGATATCCAAAATCTGTTCTTCAGTCAAACCATGTAGGTGTTATTGACATGCATGCACACAGATGGCAGGTTTGCAGGGACAGAAACCAAGCACTGCCAAAACTCTCTTCCTCATAGTAGTGCTGTCATTTGGAGGTGTTTGAATTTAAAGTCTTACCTCATCTGGCTTTCCAAACATGTGCAATCCCATGGTAATGGTACATCCCCTGGGACTGCTGGAGCAAATGAATGAATCTATGTATTTGGGCTAACCAGAACAGAAAACTTGTAGATGTTGTTGCTTCCATGAAGAAGAGCTTTTTGGCAGTGGCCAAATGTAGATGAAAAGGTCTGCGCTGGCCCCCAGGCAGAGACAACTTCTAAGAGAGATGCAACATTGACAGCAGCTTAGTCATTGCACAATCATGTCTGAATACAATCAACCTCTCTTTTCCCTAGTTAAAACCCTCATACTATACCCTTTTGGAGGAGTATCCTGACTGATTTGTGCATAGCATGTTCCTTCTTTCCTAACTCTGCAACCTCTCCCACCCCTATATTTTTTACCACCCTTATTTCTCTTTTGGTCATTACAAAAAAAGAAGAAAAAAAAGAATCAGATAGAATAGTGTCTGTGTTGAATTTGGGTGGCTGCCTAGAAATCCACGCTCTTTTTTAGGCTCCAAGTCACTCAGGGCTCAACTCAGGCATTTGGAATGAGTGTCCTGGGACCTCCGGAATGCCACAAGAATTCTTGCTCTCCTTTTCTTTTAAAATAAGATGAAGTGAAATATTTGCTGCCCCGCCTGTGCTTGTCTGTCAGAGCCACGTGGGCCTATGGGAGAGTATGTAAGAGAGGGATTTATTTTCATTTTCAGAACAGGGGATTTAGTGCTTCGAAGGAAAGATACGACAAGTACGCACTCATGTATATATGGGAAAAGGAAAGCCAAGAGAGACACAGGTGTTTCTGTTTAGTGTCCAACAACCACAGACTTATCCTTTCCTCTGGTTAAGAGTGGGAGCAGCTGTGCTAATAAATGGGGGTTTGGGAGGTGAATAAAATGCTATTTCGGGGGCATGAAGGAATAATTTGGGGGCTTGAGAGGAAGGATACGGTAGAGCTTGCCGTTCTTAATATTTCTGCCTTATGAATGCTCCGTAGCTCGCTCAGGTAGTTCTTTAGTTAAAGGTTAGCCAATTCTGTTGTTTGGGGTATAATTTGTACAGTCTATGTCCTGTGGGCTTTTTCATAATGGAGGAAGGGATTTGTGGAGAGCACACACCTCTACCCCACATTTCCATCTGTAAGCTCCAGGGAGGCTGTAAAAGTCTTGAACAGAGGTTTGGAGGCAGTTCTGGGTTGGAAAAGGGCTACTGATTCAAGATTAAGCTAGATGTAAGTAAGGAAATCTGCCATTTTCAGCAGAGAGTTGTGACCAGCATTCAAAGGAATTGCACCACCTTGGCTCTTTTGAAACAAAATTATACCAGTTTTGTACAAGGCATGTTCTGGGCCTAGCTCAAGATGCTAGTTAGTATCTTTAAAGGCCTGAATAGTTCAGAGTTGGGCTGTCTGAAGAACCACCTGCATCCATATGAGCATATTGGCCATTAAGATTGGCTGCTTGGACACTGTTCTCTGACCCATGGGTGAAGTTCATCATACTAGGGTCTTCTCAGTGGTGGTTCCATCATTGTGGAACTCCCTGCACCTGATAATGTTCTTGTCTCCCCTCCCTGTTGCATGTTTTTATCAGGTTTTAAAGATCTAACTGTTAACATCCACTTTTATTCATCAGCTGGAAACTAGCTCAGGTTTTTTCAGTGATGAGCATGTTTTAGATTTTGTTGTGATTTTATAATGATATATTTTATAATGATAGGCATATATGATTTTATTTTAATTGTGTGAACTGCCTTAAGAAGCGTGTAAGGGACTTAAATGTGGTATGTCAATGTTTGAAATGAATTACTCTGAAATGGTCCTGTCCCTCAGGAACTCTGTCACATGATACTGCTTGTCAGGTCATGTGTCTCATACTTCTCTTAAAAGTATTAGCTTTGATCCTCATGTTAAAATACCTAGTAACTTGTTTTGTCTCTACTGCCATTTGCTACTGTTTATTAAGTCTTGATAACGCATAACCCCAGAGCAAAGCATGTTATGCGGGAGATAAGTGACAGGTAAATCACATCTTTCTTCACTCCCCTGCCCTTACACTGCTGGTAATTCCCTATGTAGTATTTTTGTCTGGTATATTTTGTTGTTATACCAGTAGTTGTTAGATTGAGAAATGAGGGGTAGTAAGCAACTCTACCTCAGCTTTGCTGCTCTGAGCAAATTTTCAGCTCCCTATGGTTGCATTTCAGTAAAAAGTAAGAATGTGTGTGAAAGGGAGAGAGAGGAAGAAAGGTGAAAGAGTCACAGATTTTAAGTGCATCACGTAGTTCGGCCCTCACTGTTACTCCTTTGAAGAATCTGGTCATCACTGAGTCAGATGTTTAGTCCAACTAGTCCAGTACAGTGGTACCTTGGCTCACGAATGCCTTGGTTCATGAACAAATCGGGTCACGAACAAAAATTTCTGAAAAATTTTGACTTGGGTCACAAACACCGCTTTGGGTGGTGACCAAGATCGCAGCCATCTCCCCCCCCTCCCCGAGTGGGGAGATCGCCATGATCCCAGTTGCTTTTGTGCAGGGAAGGCATATGTGATCAGAGGCGTGCTGCTGCAGGAAAGCTGGGGGCAGCAAAGCAGAGCTGTGGGGGAGATGGCCGAGATTCCGCCTGTCTTTCCTGCAGGAGCACGCCTCTGATCAGGCACGCCTTCCCTGCATGAACGGAACTGCGATCGCGGCCATCTCCCCACCCCCTGAGTGGGGGTGGGGGGGGGAAATGGCCAAGATTGTGCCCATCTCTCCCAGCCCCAGCACGCCATTTGTGCCCGTCTCTCCCTACCCCGGTGCGCCCACGATCATGCTCGTCTCTCCCCCGCCACTGCCCAGCATGCCGGGATGATGGGCGCGTGCTGGGATGACGGGTGCCTGCAAGGATGACGGGCACCTGCAGGGATAACAGGCACAATCTCGGTCATGCTGGGGGTGGGGCGGGGAGATGGCTGCGCTTGTGCTTGGGGTGAGCGGGGGAGATGGCCATGATCTTTGTTGTTGTCACTTTGCTTCACATTTTTCTGATTTAAAGAAGAGTTACAGAACGGATTAACCTTATTTACATTGAACCTTATGGGGAAATTTAATGGCTCACGGCCAATTTGGGTCACAACCAGAGTCCTGGAACGGATTAAGTTCGTGTGCCAAGGTGCCACTGTATTGTCTTCTGGAACCAGCAGTGCTGTTAGAGATATGCAGGGGAGGAGGGATCCTCTGGGCATCTGAAGCACAACCTCTTCCCTTCATCTACCAGAATACCTCAACAGTTTGAGTTCACTGCAGCAGGCCTAACTCTATTTTAGCTCTGTAGAGCCTTACCAAGGTCAACTGTTAACAAAGAAAGAAAATACAGCTGTATTGTTTCTTTGTCCAATGTGGAAATATTTTCCAGTTCTTGTTGACAAAAGTATTTACTAAAGATTTATATCCTCTGAGTCCCACTGGGGCCAGAAAAGAAGGGAAACCAGAAAGAGCTTGGAGGAAGGACATTCTGGTTTCTAGTGAGGGAACTGTGACAACTCACTACTTTCCTTGAGACTTTCGAAGGATTACAGGCATGCTCTGCTGGGTGGGAGGAGCAGGGAGGCAAAAGTCACCCTATGTTCCTCATATTCTTCAAATCAACATCTAAATTTGACACTGAAGAGGGAGAAAAGGAGGCTGAGGCATCCCCAGGATATACTGTTTCTTGGTATGCTGGTCTCCCTTCTTTCCTTCTCCAAAAGTCCATTTAGGAGCAAAGAGCCAATGTACTTCTTTCTGTGCTGGCTGTGAGGCGGCGAGCAGAACCTGAGCACAGATCTTTAGCTATGAAGACAGAACAGTTTTCCACCTTGTTGCAGGAATCTGAAAAATCTCTTAAGTGCTGTCTAGCTGCCATCAGTTTGCACTGTTAGGTTATCTTCACTCAGCTACATTAGATCCTGAACATAGAAAAGTACTATGCCAGCTAGAGAAGTGAAGTTTGCATAATTGCATAGTGCTCTCTCTTAGCCCATTTGTAATTAGACTACAGCCATCAGGTTCTCCACCAAGGGCTCGCCCATCCATGTAGCAGGGTGAGACCACATCAGGCTGGAGAGGTGAATTGCACCATTCCTGCCCTGTCCCAGGGAGGAGGCCTCACCACCACTGCTGTCAAAAAGAGAGCAGCTGACAGGGCTCTCTGGAGTCACTGCCTGCCCTCTGCTTCCTTTTTGAGAGCCCCCCGCCCCAGCTGGAAGAAGTGGCTGTGGGGTTGCCATGGGACCAGGTGGGCTCCTGGAAACCTGGGAGGCCCCTTGATCTGGCTGCATGGCTCTCATAGCACAAGCATGGCAGTGGTAAAGGTAAGGAGGTCTGATGTGGCAGCAGGAGGAGGAAGAGGAGGAGAAAGGGAAGTGTTGCGGGGAAGGGGCACATATTCTTCTAGTCTAAGTTGCCAGAGCACTTGTGTCAGGACTGCACCTTTTGTTGTTGTTGTTGTTGTTGTTAGTCGCAAAGTCGTGTCCGACCCATCGTGACCCCATAGACCACATTCCTCCAGGCCCTCCTGTCCTCCACCATCCCCCAGAGTCCACAAGCTCACACCGACTGCCTCAGTGACTCCATCTAGCCACCTCATCCTCTGCCGTCCCCTTCTTCTTTTGCCATCTATCGTTCCCAACATTAGGCTCTTCTCCAGGGAGTCCTTCCTTCTCATTAGGTGGCCAAAGTGTTTGAGTTTCATCTTCACTATCTGGCCTTCTAAAGAGCAGTGAGGGTTGATCTCCTCTAGGACTGACCGGTTTGATTGCCTTGTGGTCCAAGGGACTCACAGGAGTCTCCACCAGCACCGCAATTCAAAGGCCTCAATCCTTCGGCGCTCAGCCTTCCTTATGGTCCAGCTTTCACAGCCATACATTGCAACTGGGAAAACCATAGCCTTGACTATACGCACTTTTGTTGACTGGGTGATGTCTCTGCTTTTTAGTATGCTGTCTAGATTTGCCATAGCTTTCCTCCCCAGGAGCAAGCACCTACCCTAGGTCTATGGGAATAACTTCTGAGGGACAAAGCTATTTGAAGTGCAGGCATGGGGACTCAATGAAATGAGAATAAAGTAAAGTAATATTTGCAGAAAGCTGTGGGACTTTGTGCATAATAGAAATCTCTAATGAATGTGAATTCAGAAGAATTTGAAAAATGGACTGTTTATATGGCCACACAAAATTTGGGTTCCTCTTTAAGGAAACAAGAGTGCCTGATTTCCCCACAGGTGAGCATTCCCTTTAAAAACATATGATATTGAATTGTGTGCATGTATGTGGACTTCACTTGAGAAAAGGACATCCTTGCAGTGAAGGTGTACAGTTTTTGCTGTAGAAGCAGCTTTTTCCATTGTGGAAAGGTAAGGACTCATCTTCAGGCTGAAATGAAATGGAGTCAGTAAATGGCATTCCTTGTCACACTGGACCTATATCACCTTGCTTAAAATTCATTCCCAAATTTCTTTATTTTGCACAATCTCTTTTTCCTAGCAAAACATATCTGCTGTTATATTCAACGGTATGTGTAGATGTTGGGTTGTGAGACAGCTGGATAAGAAGGCATAGAAACCAGTGGTTAGAGTATTGGACTGGGGCCCAGAAGATCCAAGTTCTAGTTCCCACTCAGCCATGAAGTTCACTGGGTAACTTTGGGCCAAGCTAACCTATTTCACAGTGTTGTTGCAAACACAAAATGGAAGTATACGTAAATTGCCTTGGATTCCTTGAAAGAGGAAAAATTGTGGGATAGAAATGAAAAAGAAGAAAAAACAACAAACTTTTGAAGAGAAAAATCCTGTTTATTTCCGTTTTTTATATGTCATCTATCTCTTGTTTTTCTCTCACTGGTCTGTATTTCATTTCAACTGTTTAAATGCAAAATGATACAATTGCGGTGGGATTGTACAATACATTGAGGAACCAAATCCTCTTGGAAGAGCCCGTTCCTTATAAAGACATACTCAAGCTAATTGTGTGTGCTCTAAATACTTTTTCCTCTATGTCTTGGGCAATCTCCAGGGAGTCCTGGGAAATACTGTTCACAGGTCTGATTTCTCATAATGGATTAAAACGTTTGCATAGCAGAGAAACCAGATAACTAATGCCAGAAGATTGACTTAGAGCAAAAATTTCTCATTAAGGAAAAAAAATGAATGATACACATATGAACTATCTTGAAAAAAGAACAAGGATTTGTTTTATTTTCTATTGCTCATTAGGGACCATAAATATGTTTATGGAGCTATGGGAATAATTTATCTTAGTACACTAGGTGAATCACTGTTTCTTTCTGAATGCTCAGGCTTTCTGACTGATGACAAGCAGCTATGAGCTTGCTAATCCATGGCTAAGCAGTGAGAGTGCAGCTGAGGAGATTGTCTGGCAAAGCCATGCAGATTTACTTGGAGTAAAACAGTTAGCACAGGAATGGGGAGCTTTCCTCCATCAGAGGCAAGCTGCATATGTACCGTATTTTTTGCTCTATAAGACGCACCTAGTTTTTAGAGATATGACAAAAAATGAGATATTGTACGGTAAATCAAACACACAGCGGACTAAGTAGCCTTTGAAGAATAAACTTCATACACAAAGGTAATGCTGTTCAAATATCCACTGATCCTAAAAATAATGTGTCTGATCAACTAACAGATAACTGATCCATGGAAAGCTTCCTGATAATCACAGGCACATTCCCCATCACTTCCCCATGGGCTTCATTAAAAGATGGGTTGCCATTTGAAAACACACACCGACCAGTGATTAACAGCTCTCACTTGCTCCAGAGGAGGGGGGCGGAGCAGGGCGTGCCGAGCGCATGCCGGCCAGGTGTGGTGCAGCCGGGCCAGCAGCGTGCCGGCGGTGGTCTTCCGGGCGGCACAGCAGTGGCAGGTCTTCCCGGGCAGTGGGAGTGAGTAGTCCATCTCTCCATGCCTCCGGCAGGTTAAAGGGCGCGCCTCCTCCTCCTCCACATGCCTCCCCCTGAGCGGCACAGCTCTCACCTGCGCCGGAGGGGGGGGGGCGGAGCAGGGTGCGCTGAGTGTGTGCTGGCCAGGTGGTGCCACGTGGTGCAGGCGGCCGGCAGCATCCCGGGCGTTGGGCACACACACATTCGCTCTACAAGACGCACAGACATTTCCCCTTTTGATGGGGAAAAAAGTGCATCTTACAGAGCGAAAAATATGGTATGTGTAGATGTTGGGTTGTGCACATTGTAGGTTGTCATGCACACAATATATCATGTATGAAAGGGTTGCAAAATGCCCCAGAACTCATCCTAATCTGACTACGTGCAAAAGTTCTTGTGCATCCCCCTTCCTCCTCTTCCTCTACATGGCCAGGAGGAAAACTTCTGAAGCTTTTATTTTCAGTTTTGTGTAGAGGAAGCTTGCTGTTATATCCACACCTGGATTGTGCTTTAGCACTAAATTTGGCCATTTTCAAAACAAAACTTGTTACTGTAAACTACCATCTCCAGTTCAGGTGCAGTGATTAGCCACATGGGCTGTTTTTTGTGACAACATTTATACATTAGTTCCCAGTTTATACATGTTGTGAAAATGGACAAATTAACTCAAATAAAAACTAAAATCCTGCAAGTTGACATTTTGTAAAATATAATCAAATTCTTTGGAACTCTTCAAGAAACCCTAGTTTATGGGTTGTTAAAATTGTTCCTATTCTCTCCTAAAAAATATCCCTTGCACACATAAATTTAAAATATGAAGTAGGCAGCTAGGGTTCCTCCTGTCATGTGAAATTTTTATGTGTAAGTAGGTATCATTAAAATGGAGGGGGCTTTCACTCAGATAATCATCAGCCAAGTGTACATGGCAGTACTATCCAATAATTTTTTTTACCCCATGATCTGCTTGCTGATCGTGTGAAGTCTGCTTCTCGTGTGCACACCACTGACAAGCTAGTTGTGTTAAGACAAATAAGATAGAGAAAAACAGTACAGGAATTAACTTTTGCTGCGGAAACAGTGGCCTTTCAGAATAATGGAGAACAAAACATTGTTCTAACAGAAAAAATGAGTTCTCCAAAGTCCCACATTTAAAAGCTGCTGGCTTCATGAAGAAAACACGTATTATGATATGTACCTGTCAGGGAAGATACCTTAGGATTCTCTCAGAAACTTGGGCTGCTTCTAGATAGCTCCAGTAGTAGGGCTTGGCATTTCAACGTATTTGTAGTCTAGTTGGGCACGATGCCTCAGTCAACTATTGTCCCTAGAGGTCCATACTTTTGATAGGGACCATAATGCTGCATGGGCAGCAGTCAAAAAGGTGTTCCCAAGGATACTTTTCATATTCTGATTTTACATGCTATAGAAAGTGATTGGCCTGATCTGCTTAAACAGCTCTGAATTTACTCAAAGCAGAAACACAGCTCTGTATGCCAAGAAACCACTTCAAGAGAGTCTAAGGACTTTTTTTTGTAATAACTTTTCCTCAAACGTTTTTCCTTCCTTTAATCTTTGTTCCATTCCTTTAGCTCTGCTTTTTCCTTCAGCCATTGAGTTCTTCCCAACTGTTTTGGGGGGTTTTTTTTTTTGCACTTTTAATGAGTGTGAGTGGGAAATGGGGGTTGTTCCTAATTAATTCTGTAATGAAGTGTTAACATACTTTGCTGCATGAGTACATTTCAGTGATGTCAGTGCAGGAGCTTTTGATACATCTCTTTGCAGCTACTTGGTAATCCTTTCTTCTGGACCACAAGACACCACATGCTGTGAAAATCTTTGTCATTGTCGCCAATATGATTTCCTCCTTTTTTGTCTTAAACATTGCTATGTTCCCTTTAATGATTTAAAGTTTCAACTTGTTTTTCATTAAATGAAAAGCACAGTTGTATGAAAATCAAGCCTTTGTTCACTGATGTTTGAGATACTTTAAATGGAATGAATAGATTGCAATAAAAATGCATTTAAAAAGTGAAAGAAGGAAACTGCTCTAAGAGTGCTCTTTAAATATGGTTGAAGGATAAATGGTGTTCCAGATGTATTTTAAAGCTGAAGGTGGAATATAGACACATAACATAAGCCTGCGATGTCAACAATGTGACTTTCACACAGACCTGCAGAAAAATGACACTGACAACGTGTCTCTCTCTCTCTTTTTACTGTAGGAGAAGATACATGGCACAATTTGGCATGAAATTGATGATTTGAGGGCTTTCAAGATGTTGGATTTGGAGGATTTTGAAAAAATGTTCTCAGCTTATCAAAGACACCAGGTAAAGAATTTCCCTTTTGTCCTTGTCTCCACAAACCCTGCATTCCCTGTGCTTCTCTTCTGAAATAATTCCAATGGCTGGTACAACAATGGAGAGGAGCAAGCAGTGGGAACTGTTTCCCACATCCACACACCATACATTTAATACAGTCAAGAGAAAAAGAGCTGGCTCCAAGTCTGAGGTCCCTTCTGAAGGAGCACTTAGAATCATAGAATAATAGAGTTGGAAGGGGCCATGAGGGCCACTGGGTTAACCCCTGCTGTTGCAGGACACTGTTTGCACCATCCACTCAGATGGCTGTCCAGGTTCTTTTTTGAATGTTTCAAAAATGTCTCTAGTGTGGGAGAGCCCACCACCTCTCAAGGCAGTTTGCTCCACTGTTGTATTGCTCTGACAGTGAGGAAGCTTTTCCTAAGGTCCAGCCTGACTCTGGGTTGTTGCAGCTTGAATTGATTCTTCCGTGTCTTACAGTATGATATCAGCAAGAAGTGATTTTGACCTTCCTCTTTGTGGCAGCCTTTGAGGTACTTACAGAGGGATATCGTGTCCCCTCTCAGTCTTTTCTTCTCAAGGCTGAACATTCCCAGTTCTTTCAGTCTCTCCTCACAGGGCAGTGTTTCCAAACTCTGGGTCATTTTTGTTGCCCATCTCTGGACTCTTTCTAATTTTTCTGCATCTTCAAGCACCTCCACAGTTTTAATTGCCAAGATTCCCACTGCTGTAGCAAGTGGAAATGAAAATGGTGGCTTCACTTAGTCCTCATGTGCTGCTCTGTGTGTAGGTGAAAGGATGGGATCAGTGGAGACGGGGGGTGGTCAAGATAGGCACTTAGCAGCTGCCTGACAATGCCCAGGGCTGACACCAGAGAAAGTGCCTTCAATACTGAAGCTGCATTTTCATTGCCTTGATTTAAAATCTAGACTGGCAGGTGTGTCCATCCTTAGCACAAACATGTAGTTCTTGGAACCTATAGTTTACACTCCAGGTGTGTTTAGGGTTCTAGATATTATAAAATTCTTGTTCTTTCAATCTCATTGTTGTTGATTCTATTCTCTTTCTTTTTTCCTTTCTTTGTAACCCTGCTCCTCCTGAATAAAAGCAATGAGCAATGGAAGAGTTTTGAGCAGTGAGATTAGATTAGCTTGGCTTTTGTTTATATCACTTCTCTCTTTTTCCTTTTCCTTTTGTTCCAATAAATGAGCTACAAGTTACAATGTTTGCAACATAGTTTAACAGCAACTCTTTATTAAAAATTTTCTCTCTCCATTTTGTTTGGAAAGTGAATCACCTGTATTCTCTCTGCCTCTGATGAATGAGTTTCAGCTGGAAGCGTTTTTAATCCTTTTTCTCTTCCTTTCCAAATTCTTTCCTAGCTATTGGAATGTGCTCTGAGAACACAGGCTCTTTCAGGTCTCATGAAGCAGCCTGAAATGACAACCTAAAGCAGCTATGAAACCTAAACATTGCTTATCTAATGATGTCAAACCATGAAACCAAATGAGAGGACCCTGTTACCTCCTCTGCTTTTTCTTTTAGTGCTATACTACAAACCAGTTACAAGAAGAGCTACTTTTAATTTTAAATCTTGTGACATCCTACCTTGGCTATTCTGTACGGGACCAACACAAGCTTTTAGCACCTGAATCCATAAACAGACCTGACCACAGCACCTTTTACTACCCACTGGGATGGTCACTTTATTTGTATGATCCTGACAAGTCTCAAAATACACCTTCTAGAGCACAAAAAGAATGTTTGAATGGAGCTGGTCAGTTCTAAATAATACATGAAGTTCAATTCCCATTCTCTCAAAGAACTATTTAGTTTTCAAGGTCTCAACATTTATTTAGAGGCAGGAAACTATGGTTATTAGGTTTGGATAGGCCAGGATCTTAAACCAACTTCACACTGTGGTTAAGATCCTGATTGATTCTGAACCTGGTAACCAAAGTTTTTTGATTTCACTGTAACAGGAAACTATAATTCACTGAAGACTTCTTGGCTTGTGGCAGTGTGCCCAGAAGAGGTGGTACAACAACAAAGGATTTAGTGTATCTCTGCTTATTAAACTGAGATATGATTGTCTAAACAGGACCACTATAATATGAACAACTATTTGTTTTCCTTCTAAACGGAATTGCTGACTTCTGAACTTCAATGAAATGCATCTGAAAATCAGATGAAATCCCTGTTGATTGTTTTTGGACTGAACGGTTGGGGGCAGAGCATGTAAACATGAATGAGACTTTTCTTTCTCCTGTTGCAATTAATATGGTATTAATATATTTTGACTCCCAGTTCTTTTCTTTTAATCTGCTGCTGCTTTCTTTGAAAAGACAGAGTCTCTTCTCCCCTCCATATAGCACTGCATCTTCTATTGGTTATACAAGCATGAGGCAATGTTATCCAAGATCTTAATCAGGGATCACACTTGCTGCAAACTCCACTACTGATTCTTGCTTAGATGTAAATCTTTTGTGTAAATTTTAAAGATGGGTTATATAACTGTACAGGATGGTGCTGTGAGGCGTATACCACGCCACCTAGAATTTAATAGGATATGCTACTTGATAGACATGCAAAATATTGCCCTGCTAATTTTTGTTTGTGAAATCCTGTCATAAAAGATGTGATTTGATACTGTAACACAGTTCACCATATTCATTGCTTATGAATATGAAGGGGAGAATAGACCTTGAGGTGTTTCCTCTTTGATTCTTTTAATAAAGGTCATGCTAACTGGCATAGCATTTTAATTGCTTAGAAAACCAAATACTGATGCTTTGGTAAACTCTGTACCTTTTATTGCTGTGATTAACTGTTGGCATGTTTCCTTCTCTGTTACCTTCGACTGCTGCCTGAGTAGGACCTGCTAACTAACCCTCCTTCCTCCTGTAAGCAGGTGAGTAT
Source organism: Varanus komodoensis (assembly GCF_004798865.1). Classification (NCBI taxonomy): domain Eukaryota; kingdom Metazoa; phylum Chordata; class Lepidosauria; order Squamata; family Varanidae; genus Varanus; species Varanus komodoensis. The sequence continues at coordinate 12,949,049 of NW_025335268.1, read as the reverse complement.
TACAACTGTCTCCTTTCTGACTTGCAGAGTTCTTTTCCATTGTTTATATTAAGAGACCAGAAGCAACAACATGGCCCAAATGGTTTACTGCATGAATCAGCCTTAATTTTTATCTGATCCTCATGGAGGAGATAAGAAGCAGTCTACTTAAATTTCAAGGTTTTTTTCTCCCAGAATTGCTGCCCTTTCATGTACCTGATTTCATGGGATCAGAGAAAACTGCTGAAGTTGCTGCTGTATTTTTTCCTTGTTGGGTAGAAGGGGAGAGGATCCTGAGTTTGCTTCCAGTGATGGGAGCATTCCCTGAAAGAAGTTCTGCTTTTGGACACTTCTGCCAGTGGCAGCAGGAAGAGATGGTTTTCACCCATTCCCCCGAAGCCTCCTGAGCCTTGGAACATTTGCTCCACAGGGAGGGGGCTTCGGAAGAGTCTGTGTTGGGGTCTGCAGCAGGAAGGAGGAATCTTCAGAAATTGCCTCCCTACTTCTGCCAGCAGGATCCACTGGACCTCATTCTCAGACATGAGCAGAGGAGCTCCTCTCTTCAAAGATGCCTTGTTAGCATTGACTTCACAGATGGAACCTCTTGAGGGAATGGTTTGTTTTTTGTACACAATGTGTTTCTTGGGATACAAGAGGTTTTTTTTGGTTAGGTTTTATGTCATGCTATAAACTTAATTATGCTATAAACTTTAATTCAGCTGGCGCAGGCAATCCTATTTACAGTGGTGGAAATAAGATGAGGACCAGACCTTGTATACACAGACTTATAAATACACATGCATACTATCTGCTTGCATGTGTACAATTGTACCAATGTCTGCAAGAAAGTACGTCACTGGTTTAACTGGTGAGCTAGGAGAGAGAAATTTATCATATGCTCATGTAATCTTTCTTTAAGTTTTGGTTTCATAGCATTGCAATCTTGGATGGATTTCCTCAAAAATTTAGATGCAGAGCATGACCAATCTGGTAGCCTTTCTCTGTATTCTCTGGAGGAGGAGAAGGAAGAATACATGGCGTTAATTTTCATTTTTTCTTTTCTTTTTTTTTACTATTTGTAGAAGGAAATGGGATCAACTGAAGATTTGTACCTGTCCAGTCGAAAGGTCAAAGAGCTTTCTGTGATTGATGGCCGGAGAGCTCAGAACTGCGTCATCCTCCTTTCCAAGTAAGTTTGCGTTAACATGAACTTGTTTGAAATGTGCTTTTTGCGTATGCAGGAATGATGCAAAGAAAATTCTCAATCAGGCTGAAAATCCCAGGAGCAAATTTCTGGTAACTATGTTAGATGTTAAGAACAAAATGCACATTTGTGGTATTGACATGAAATTAAGATTTTGTAGATTTCTATTTTAAAGACTGGGGAGGCTTGGCAAACATCGGGTAAGATTTTCCTGAAGACAAGGAATAATTCATATCCTGCTTTTTAATAAGGTTTTTGGGTATCCTTGATTTTTTTAAACTGTAAACTGTCTTGGGAATATGTGTGAAGAATGGGATATACATTCCTCTAACAATATTGTTGAATGAATGGCGTCCAGATAGTGCAAGCCTCTGGCTGCTAGACATCATCTTGACTGCCATAGGATTTTTCAGAGCCCCAGTTAGAAGGGAGGAAAATTGCTCCAACCTCCTAGCTTGGCCTCCACAGTTGGAGAACCTTCCCTCCACTTGAGCCAGCATGGAAAGAATGGTGTTGGCTGCCTCTCCAAGGTCACAAGAGGAATCCTGGAATGTGGTTTAGGGGTGGGGATGGGAGAACAGTGCTGCCAAGATACAACATACCCTGATGGCACCTCAGTCTCCTTTCCTCCTGCTCTGAAGTGCCAAGTTAGACGGTCGAATCAGCGATCCAGCTGAATTAGAGGGCAAAAGGAACACAGAGGGTTTCAGGCAAGAGCTTTTTCAGCCGGGCCAAAAGATGCTTGGAATTGAACTGGTGGGGGGGTTGCATGCAAAGCAGGTTCCCTGCCACTGAGCCATTGCCCCTCTATGATCCTCCCACCCTCCCATAGGGTGGTTATAACCCTCTGGGCATCCCAGTTGGATTGCTCCTTAAGACACCTTAGGGCCTAGAGGTTATTTTTACTTCTTTATGTTCATTCCCATTATCATATGGATAGATGTAACCAGTTGCCTTGAGTTGCTTGCAAAAACATCCTTTTAAGCAAATACTTTCACAGATGCCATGGTTATAACCCACTGTTAGAACCCTTTCTTAACAGATCTGGTATATTAAGTGCACTTGTTTCACTCTCCTCTGTTTGCTTCTTTATCAAAATGTGTTTAAACCATTATTTTTAGTGATTCTCTTTTGTTTAGCAATGGACAAATACAACAAATGTGCAAATGCTTTACTTGCACACGGATGCTGTAATGTGCAGTCAGACAGTGCATTGGCCTTTTGGGCCTTTCTTTGGAAGTAACTGTCCCTTTCCTGCTTGGTAGGAGGAGAAAGGCCAAAGAAAGAATTGCTTGTAGGGAAAAAAAAGTCTGTTCTATTTAGATACTCATTAGTGGAGATGCAAGAAGTGCAAAAAAGGATGAAACAAGGCAAAATTAGCTGTATAAGAAATAACATATTTAGTAAATTTTAAAAATCCAATGTATATGCTTTCAAGCAGCACATTTCTTCAAAGATGCTTATGAAAATGAAACAATATTTGAACCTAAATGAAATGGCACTTCATATATTGTCTACTTACCACTAGTTAGCAGTTCAGTGATCATTTCCTGTCCTGAGAAATGTAATGTTTCAACACTTCAGTAGTAATTCATTTTGTTTTTAGGATTGGCTGACTTTGTAAAAACTTGGATGGATGCTCCAAAAAGCCTTTAAGAAAAAAATTCCCTATTAATGAAATATTGTATTTAAACTTTGAATATTGCATTTAATACTCTATTCAGATAAAATGATTGTATTTAAAATTTCTCACTTCTTTTTAATATAATGCAATGAGCCATGTTTGTACTTAACCATACCCTAATTTCCTCTGGGTGTGGTTAGTGCGTTTGTGAAAAACAGCTTTAGAAATCCCAATATACTCAGGATATTACCTTATAAATACTTACAGTGAACACTTTTTCCCAATTGCCTATTCTTCTGAAGCAGCATCATTCATGCAGAAGAGTGGAACTACTGGCAGCATTTGCTAGTATAACACGACACCTTAGAAGGGAGGGTGTGTGTGGAGCAAATCAGCCCCTTGAAGACTGTGCAGGCTTAGTGGATATGGAGTGTGAACTGCTTAATTTGGCAGGGTCTGTCTGTGAAATGGGCATCCTAGAAAAAGGCAGGGCCAACTGGCAGGAACCCTGAGAAGGAGCACTCTGTGCTGCAACAGATGTTTTGTTGCCTTTTGCAGGAGCCACTTGTGTATTTTATATATTAAATTTAACTAGTAGAGTGCTTTGGTAGCTACCAGATTCATCCATTCTCACCTTGCATCTATCAGCTGATTTTCATTGAGCCCTAAACCCTACCTTGGCATTACGTACTGTGCCTGTTCAAGCCTCAGGCATTTCTGTCCCCTCTTCTCTAGTGCAGCCATGATGAGGAGAGAGGAACCATCTGCTTCCTGGTGAAACCAGGAAGTTTGTTGTTTGTTTGTTGTTCTGTTTGTTGTTTAACTGTTTGTTAACAGTTTGTTGTTACAACTGTTCGTTGTAATCCAGTTTGTTGTTACAACTGTGACTAGAGAAAGCATTTTCATTTAAACTATGATTAGCTGAATCAAGTCAGGAAGTAACCATTTAAAATACACACATGTGCACACAAAAAAATATTTTTGGTACATATCACAGCAGTTAGTATCCATTGTGAAACAGAACAAACTGGCCAAATGAATTCATATGTCATTGAGGAAAGTCCATCTGATTAACAGGAGTCAGTTCCATCTTGCTGACAACTGGGACACAGTTGCCTTAACCTCTTTTCTGATGTATTGTGACTTATTCCCCACCACCAAGAGAACGCTGCTAGGCCCATGATCTGCAAGTTATTACTCAAAATCCATATCAGATTATTTATTAAGCTGGGACATAGTTGGAAGATACCTTGGTAAAACCTTCTACATGGCCAGTGTGTAAACCAGGGTCTTGAGTCATCTGGGTTGTCATTCGACCTCAGCCAAGAGCACATTTTCAGCAGTGGACATGTGTTGCATCACTTCTTCAACCTCAGTGGCTTGGTCCAGTGGCAGAGACAGCTGAAATATGTTACAGGCAATCATATAAGGGGATCTGATCACTCATCTTTTGGCTCCTGCTGCTGCTTTCTTGACTCCTTCAGTTGACCAGTAGGATCCCAGAACCAGCGCCGAGGATGGCATTTATGCCTGCCATTTTTCCAAGTCCTCTTGGAAACATGCTTTGCATTGTGAACACACTATTGCACATTATAAAAATATTAGATGTGTAAACTGAGAGCACCACATGAAATCCTAAGCATCACACCCTGCTTTCTGGTAGCCCCCCTCACTCTTTCAACAGCTGTTTCCAATTGTCTGTAACTTTGCATATATCTTTGTAGTTTATTCCCCCTCTGTTTACACTATGCTGTCATGCCCTTTAAAGTAAAATGGCTGTACAGAGGAGGGGGGGTGTTCTCCACTACATGAAATGTTTTTGTTTGACTAACACTGTCTTACCAAGGGTCAGGCGGGGCTCGTATTTCATAGGGTTGAAGAAGCCAAAAGCTAGCTGGAGCAGGAAATAACCATCTCTCTTTCTCTTTGCCTTTCCTTTAGCAAGGCTGTGGGAGAAGGGATTAAACAGAGCAGATGAAAATTACTTTCTGGCCTGTGTTGATGCGGAGATGAATTTGTATCTTTCCTTCAGAGCTACTTTTTTCTTAACACTGTGCCTTTTCCAGTAGTTGAAAAGTAATGCATCACTAAATGTCATGTATTTTGCTCTCAAGTGTGTGTATCAGCTCTCAAGCATATAGCAAAATATGTAATATTTGATACAAGGCAAGGTCTCATATTATATGTGTATTTATATATCACTTTTTTTCTTTCAAGGAATTCAAAAGGGCTTTTATAATTCTCTTACACCCTCTCTCAATCCTTACCCTCACATCAACAACAACAACAACCCTGAGAAGAAGGTTGGGCTGAGAGTTTGTGACTAGTCTGAAGTTACACGGTTAGTTCCATGGCTGAGTGGGAACTAGAACCCACATTTCCTGGGTTTCAGCCCAGCACTGAGTTCTAGAGCTCTAGAAACAAGCAAGTCAGTAACTCATATTTGATGATTTTGCACATAGGAACTTCCCCTTAGCAACACTTGAATCATCATTTTAGAAATTCTCTTTATTCCTCCTATCTTGGTGAGAACCATCACATGTCAAACCTTTAGTTAAATCACTTTTAGAAATGTGTTAATCTGTATTTTGTTATTCTCTAAGAAATCTCAGATCTTCCATCCAAAGTAAGCCCTGCATGTTCATTTTCCTGCCTAGAAGAACACCACCAATGAGGTTAAGAAAGGGTTAGGTAAAAACTTTCCTCAAGTCTATATACTTTCCAGTGATTCCTTTTACCATCTGGCCTTGCCTATTGCAGTGAATGGTGGCATGAAGTATAACATAGAAACAGACCAAGTCAGGAGGGGCCTCCCGGGCAAGCAAAACTAAACATGTTGTGAAAATGCCACTGTTTTTAAAGGAACAGCTGCCCTGACATGAAAGGAAGACAGATTGTTTCATCCAGCATGGGCTCATTTACTTTATCCAGAGGTCTGATTGTATGGACCCTTTTTCAGGAGTCAGTTGACAAAATCTTATTAAACACAAAATGTGCACAGTGCAAAACAGCCACAGAAACAATGCAGTCTTAGCCTAGCAGCCTATAGTTTAAAGGAGTTGAAAAAGAGATCAGTGTTTGGCACATGGAAAATGGAATATGGGAGAGTCGGGTAGTTGAAGAACAGGCAAGGGGAACCTACACAGATTTAGGGAGGTATTTACTGAAGGGAGCAATCATGAGTAGGAATCTGGAGAAATAGAAAGCAGCTCTTCTCCTTACTTTCAGACACCCTTTTCCTTTCTTCATTCTCTTTACAAGAGTGTAGGCTACCAAACAAACCTGTCTTCCAAGGGGGAAGAGCTGAGCTCATACGAAGTACATTGACTGGAAATCAGTGGGCCATGAACTCGCTTCCTTGTGGGAGCGAACGTCTGGGAAGAGAGATTAAAAAAATGTCTTTGATGAATGATCTTACCTTCAGTTTAGTGCACAATAAGCTTTCTAGTTAAATCAAGCATGGTATATGGAGCTATCCTGTCTTAAATCTCTATCAGCAGGTTGTGTGCTCAGCTTAACTCTCCATATATCACAAAGCCATTTTTTTTAGTGGTAGGAGATATAATGGAAACCAAAAGATAGAAGGGAAAACCAGACAAGATAAATGTAGAAGTACAAACAAGGCAGAACCATGTAATAACTAGTCCTGGGGCAAGGTTACCCTCAGGAGCAGCAGACCTCAGATGCACCTCAATGCACCAAAAAGCTACACAAGTTATCGGACCTGATACAATAAAATCCAGCAAAAAGACTCCTGTCATTAGTGCTCTCCCCCCCGCACAATGTTGAAAGCTGGATTTATTTATTTAATTAATTTGAATGCTCCCCAGTAGACAGCTTCTGGACAGTTAACAAAAGTTAAAATTAAACAAAAGTTAATTACATACACATTAATTTAGAAGAACAAAGCATAGCAGCAGTTGCAATTATTTCAGACTTGTTCTGTTATTTATGATTACATCATTACACTGATGAACAACTTTTGAACAGGACTAAGAATGGTCTGCCGCTTAGAGTGCAAATGGGGCAGACAGGAGAGCATATTACCCGCTCCGTGTTGAGCTAGGCCTTACAAAGGATAGAGGAGGAAGCAAAGACTCTGTCTAGGTTTTTTACTTCCTTTTGTCTTACAACCTTGTAAACATGGTTTATACCTGGTGATTGGATAGGCCAGCTTTTCTCATCTTGGTGCTCTACAGATGCTTAGGACTACATTTCATTGCATTTCGACCTTTGGCCATGTGTGCTGGCTCTGATGGGGAGTCCAAAAGTGCTGGCAGGTACTAGGCTGGGAAAGGCTGGAATAGCCTAAGAGCGAAACAAATAAAATTAGTCTCTTTTGTTCTTGCTTTCAAGAAATAGATCCAGAAAAACGTGGTGAATTTCTTGAAAATTTTCACAATGATTGTAGAAATAACGAGTTTTGAAAGCAGAATGTATTAAAACTTACATTACTGTGCAGTTTCATATATGTGCCTTTCCAATTTCCAGGTGTTAACCATGAGAACTAGATTTTTTGTTTAAAATAAGCAATCCTGAGAGCTGAATTCATGTAGTGGACTGTATACAACTCATAGTTTTACTGGATTCAGGAAGAGGATTCCCAAACTTCCCATTGCTGCAGTTTATTCCTTTCACTTAACTGCTTATCTCCAGGGCTTTTCTATTATCTGGAAAGTAAAGGTCAGAGCTTTTTCTCTTAGCAAGTATCCTTTGCAGGCACAAAGCCAAAGTTCCAAAGACCAGGTATTAAGCCCCATTGACATTTTGTCCCTTTTCTCAACCCTGATATTCTTGTCTCTGTCCCTCTGCTTAGTCATTCATAAGTGTTCTGAAACAAGGAAGTGTTTAACAGAAGGAGATAGTGAAGTTTTTGTTGAATAACTATGATATGATTCATATAATGCTTGCCCCATGGACACTTGAGTCCCTTCTCTGCAATCTGTCAAATTTTGGCTACAAGCCTGTTCTTCTGTGTAAAATGAACTGAACTGTATCAAATTGAGAACTTCAAGAATGCATTAAATTGGCAAATTAGAGCCTTTTGTTTCTTTACCCAGCTTCCCTTTGCACTCTTCAGTGATCTCTGGGAAAAGATAGAAATCATGCTGCCCAAACAATACAGTAAGAACACTGGCATTTATAATAAGGTTACATTATTCATGATTATTGCAAAGAAATCTGTCACTGCAAATGTTCCTTTCTCTTTGAAAGTTCTCCTTTATAAGCTAGGTGTGCATTTCCTTTCAACTATTTTTTGCCTTTTATAGGGCTTTCAGGCTTCCGTACTAAAATGTTCCATTTTCTTCATTGTGGTCTCCATGCATCACACATATAGGGGTGCTGCGCCTGCGCAGTGCCTGTTGCCGGGAAGATTTAAGAGCTTTAACGGTTTTTGGCAGGAACTCTGCACCTTCCTCCCCCCTGCAGTATAAATGGTTGAAGTGGCTGTCCTCTTGCCAGTCTGCTTGCAACCACCATTCACCATGCCTCGGGCCTTTTTCACTTGTCTCCTCATCTTTTGCATTGCTACTTCTATAAATCTTAAACTTTAAACTTCTTACTCTTACTTCACTTTTTCCACCCTCCTCTATCTAACCCTATGCATTGTTCACCCTTACCAAATCTCTCACTTTATTCTCTTTTCCCTTTCCCTCCTTCTCCTTCAAATAAAAATAAAAAATTTAAAAAACCCTTCTATCATCCTTACCTTTTATAACCTATCTTCTCACTTTCTTCTCAATGGCACAGCAGGCAGCTTTTTGTAAGTGTGCTCAGTGTGGAGCCAAAATGTCTCCCGCTGACCCTCATACCCTGTGTCTTCTCAGAGAGGAACACAGGACTGACAAATGCAGCCACTGGCAATTGTTTACAAGGCAGGTGTGCAGAAACCACGAAAACCGGCTGCATAAGATGTTATGGGATCAAGCTCTGGTCGCCATAAAGCAGGTCTTGACTGAGACTGACTCTTCTGTGGCTCCAGGACCTTCAAAAAGAATCCCTGCTTGTCCATCCGAGGGGGATTCAGCCAGTATGGATGGAAAGCATTCCTCCCATTCTCCTCCACACAAAAAATGAGAAAAGGAACATTTTCTTGCCCTTAGTCATGAAGATTTGAGCATAGAACCAGGGCATTCACTGTCTGTCTGTGGACTTTTTAGCCAGATCTCCCATGTTGATTTGCCAGTGTCCCTTGCATCTGGATGTGGATACCTGAGAACAAAATGTGCAAGCTTCTCTTCAGACCTGAAGGGCATGTGTGTGTAACCTTCCTTTAAAAGAATGTATTATTAAAATTCCTGGAAGTAGGGTTTTGTCTCATCCTTTCCCTCAATCCTGACCAATAGAGAAATCATGTATTTATGCCCACCTAGTGTACAATCTGTCTCTCTCTGGCATTAGGCTTTATCTAAATGCAAGGAAGCTTGTGCAGCTTGGGCATGCATTCACACATGTGGTCCTCACCAACACAGAATCAAGCAATAGAGTCCCTGGAAAGCTGCACCATATGGCTTTTTTTTTATGTGAAGGTTACTCCCGAGACTTGTTTCTGATAGGACAATCACGGGCTTATGAAGGTGTGAGACTGAAGAGTGAGCGTGTCTTGAGGGCAAAGTTCATTTCTCCTATTTCAGAGGTTATGGCCACACTCCTGTACTTGTAGGGGGCTGATGAGCACGCAAGGCTTCACCTTTTCTCTCTCTTGCTGCCTCTCGTGGCGGGGCAGGGAGGAAGGCTTCCTCCATGTAGAACTTCCTCTGTGTCAAAGCCTTCCCCAGCCCTCACAGGCTTCCTACCCTGTGCATATCAGATATCTCTCCATCAGATATCAGCGTTTTGTATGAATTTAGACAAGTCAATCCTGATTGCCTAGAGCAGGTTAGTTTATTATAAAAGTAGAAGGCAGTCATTGCTCTTCCAGGAGTATCCTGACTGGGTCTGCAACTGATATAATCATATACTGAATGGCCCTGTGAGCATGTGTGATGGTTGCCTCTGCTGTGGGAGATGAGCCAGGCATAAGGCTGGAGCAGAGAGGCAGGCTGCTGCTGCTGCTGCTGTTCTCTCCTGCCAGATGATGGATGAATGGTGAGCTTTTTGGGCTGGAGTTTTGGGTATTAACTTAAACTGAACCAGTGGCCCTATTTAATGTCAACTTGCAGCATGTTTCCCAGGCATATGTGTAATATGGCCCTTCCCCAACCCACTTTCTATACGATGGCCAAACAATAAGCCATTTGATGTCTGCTGGCATTAAATCAGCTGAGGTGTCTTAGGAGAATAGTGGTGAAAGGGTCTGTAGTCAATAGGGATCATTTATATGTCCTAAGGGGATTGGCGCGGGGGGGGGGGGGGTGGAGGGTGGTAGGCCTATGTATCCTATAATTTGATAATTGTGAGGCTTCCAGCAGACTTGGAGATTTGAATCTCTTCATTCTTTCATGACTTATTGTGGTGAAGAAATAAGAAATCCCACTGCCCCCAGCTCCATGATCTTCAGGAACCCACCTGTCTAGGGGTAGGTGTTTAAAAAGTGGTGAATAAAATTCATGTTTTACTATAAAAGCTCTCTAGGGAGTTCTAATGAATACACAAAAATGAATTGTTGGAACTTGAATGCAGGCAAGTCCTCATAGAACAGGACCTCAGAGAGATGCTGTTGCAGATTTAAACAAAGCTAGTTAAGTCTTTCTCTGACTCTTTCTTTCTCTATGTCACACACAGACACACAGACACAGACACACACACAGACACACACACACACACACTACTATTTTTCCCAACTGACTTACTTCAGCAGCTGCAGTCTTCCTCTTAGTGCAGGTAGCCAACTTTGTTTGAGAAGAGGCAGTCTAGCAAAGAACATGTTACATGATGACCTGTACAATTATTGCCTTTATCGATTTATTTGATCAGTTCTCCAGCTACCAAGAAAAATAGCACTTTAAGGCAGCTTGCAATCATAAATGAAACATGATCATATTGTAGTTCTACTTCTGTAAATATCCTGCAATGAAGGTTGTGCTGGGTTAAAGTTTACCCCAAGTTGTTGGGTGAGAATTATAATATAGCCGCAAATAGTGTACATTTTTTGCATGCATGTGTGCATCCATGTGTGAATACAGTAAAACTAGATTCATTCAGTGGTGTGTGTGTTTGTTTGGGAATGCTGAGGACATTTAAGCCTAATAAAGTAGAAACAAGGTACGCTATGATTCTGCCAGAAGTATTTAATGGTTTTGTTTTGGCAATTCAAGGGGACAAAGGTTTTACCAAAACTGCCATTCCTGGATTATTTTTTTTTTTAACAAGCAGCTACTGTTCACCACAAAACTATTCTTTCCCATGTTTCACACCATGGAATAAATAATCTAAGAGTGCCATCCTTTGCAGCTGCCTGTAGTGTTCTGAACACGGAAGATTATGGACATCCAATGGGAAGCAGGGGGTGCAGAGGCTAAGGCAGCCTCCACACTCCCCTATGCTCTCCAAACATTTACATGGCAGGCAAGGAGGAGAGGTTGAGAAGCTTCCGCACATCCTTGGAGGATGGGGTTGCCTTGCTCTCCCCCCACCCCGCACTGGCCCTGGATGGAGCTGTTAGTCTTTGGCTCCCAGGAGGCATGGAAAGAACCACACCAACTGCCAGAACCAAGAATGGAGCCCTCCAAGTCTGGAGTCCCAACTCCGACATTGTGAGGCATTTCTGAGGTTGCAGCTGGATTCCAACCTGCCCATGCCCCCCTGCACCCCGCTGCCCCATCAGTGTGGAGGATGGTGCCCTTAATTTCATAATGATCATCAAATCAAAGCTTCAGGGTGGCCAGATACTGTAGAGGCCATTTGCCTTAACTCTGCAGGAACTTTCATGCAGGCTGTCATTTGTCTGGTGCCAGCTTGCTCATCTAATTCAGGCCAAGGGATCAAACAGCATTCAAACCTTTTAAAGTCGTAACCGTATAATTGTTATACAAGTAAGATGATATCCTAATGCTAGGGATTTTTTATTTAACTGAAAGCCAGTTTTATGTAGTAGGTAGATTATTAGCCTGGGACTGGGGAGATCCAGGTGCAGGACTCCATGCAGCCATGAAGCCAGCCAGTCACTCTCAGCCTAAACTGCCTCTCGGGGCTATTGTAAAGATAAATGGAGAGGAGGAGGCCCATGCAAGCCAATGGGTTCTTTGCAGAAGAAAGCAAGAGATAACCAACAGCAAGAACCATTCTTACTGTTTAACACTATAAAACATCTAGATTTTTTGAAGTGCCACCTAGACATAGAGTGAATGCAGCCCTTGCCTGTAGGCCTGTAATGTAATAGCCATGATTGAAAGGGGGGAAAAGGAATTAAAAGGGAAGAGGAAAGCAAGAAGGTATGGACCTTAATGCTTGGAATTACATAAGCCCTACTCAAGGGTTATGTTTACTCATGTAAAAGAAAGTGTGAAGGAAGAGCAGGTCAGTGTGCCCTCATTTACTATATATCCATGTCTTCTCTGGCTCTACTCCTTACCTCAGTGCATGTAAGGCGCTAAAGACCATTCTCTACTTGTTCAACTGGAAACTTTTAGACTCTCCCTTCAGGCCTTTGCACTGAATACACAAAGTTCTGGAGCAGGGTCAGCAGGGAAGGGGATAATGAAGATGCAGCTGGTGTATGTGGTCCCTCTCCCCTTTCATGTATACCTTGAACAGTAGTAGGACTCCTGAACAGATCTATGTTCTCAGAAATATCTTCTGAACAGCTGGATCCACCAGCTTTTAAGCATCTTCTGGTTTGGGAAGCAATATTTGCCTTGCCAGAAGCTATTTATTCATGGTCAAAGTTGATAGGTGTCCACCTGCTGCAGTCCTACTGGACTCTTCTACTTTTTATGTCATCAGCAGAAATGCTTAACTTGGTTATGATTCCATAGTCTTTGCTTTTTTGTAAACAAGTATGAGATAGAGATGATGGAGCTTGAATTATGTATATAGTCTGGGGTTTTTCAATTTTTATGGCAGTGGGAAAACCTGTATTTGGCCCTTATAAGACCAGTAGGAAATTCACTGATGATACATATCCCACAATGAGATATGACTTATTTAGTGTGTCTCTTCTGGCCGTAATCACATTTTAATGTGGTGTCTGCATTACAACCAGCAACACCCCTCCCCCATTTCAAGTAGTCATCTTCCTTCAGCCCTCAGTGGAAAGATTTTCAGAATCTGCTTTAGCTTTCTGTTCAGCCAGTTCACCTGTTTTTGCTTAAAAAGCAACACATCTGGTTTATGTTACTGTTGGCTATTTTAAGATCCACTGCATGGTTAGTCAAAAGCTTTGAAACACACACACACTGAGAATACTTGATTAACAGCCCTTTGGCCCTGTGGCTCATCTAGCTTCTAGCTGTGTGTGAATAGCACATTTGTGGTGGTGTGAGTTACAAGCTGTTCTTGGGCTGTTCCTGTGACCTGTGAGCAACAGCATGCTGGTCCCGCACAGATTGCAGTTGAACAGGGTCTGCAGTGATCTTTGAAGCAAACCTGCAGGAGTCATCATGTATTCCCCTGTGGATTTTGAAGAAGCTATGTTGTGTCACATCATACATAGGTGCCTGAAATTCCCCATGAGAGGAGGACATGTCACTGGAGCCAAGGGTTCCTCAGTAGTTTCACAGCCCAGCTACACAAACATTTCAGTTTCTTCTTGGATTTTACTGCTTTTCCTTTGAGCATTTTAAATCTCTCTTTGAGATAACCAAACCTGTGGAAAGGTACCTAATGGTTTGACTTGGATGCTAAAAATGTGATGAGGTCACAGAACCAGTGGCCATAGTTAAAAGGGCAAATTTCTCCAAGTGTCTTGTTTAATAGTTTGAAATTTGAGTTGGAGGGAATGCCTCTTGAGATGTAAGAGGGTAATTTGTTCTCCATGAGTTCTCTGGCTTTTGGCTTCTCTGCTAAACTTGTTGGAAGGAGGAGCTTTACGTTTTTCCACACACAAATAGGAGCCATTATCCATTCAATGTGAATTGTGCTCATTGATGTTTAGGTGAAGAGGTGATAAAATAAAAGAATAGTGGAGTCTTAATCTGATGCTCAGTGTACTGCTATGCCAAAGCATAGGATCCATTGCCATGTTCCCAGCTTGGACACAAGGCTACGCCTTGTTTCCTGCATTTGGGCAGCACTCAGCAGACATTGGCTGAATGCACACATTCATTCTTATATTTATGGATAGCTTGGAGGAGTGGAGCCTAAGTTAAGAAAGTTATTTTTAACGTAAACTTCCATATTTTAATTGCCAGCTGCTGATTATATTGGGCAGTGTTAAATATCTCAGACTTAGTACTGTTTCCTGTCTGGAAAGGATTGACATTTGTTTATTCACCATTCCAAAACCATGATGCCATACAGAAGGCAAGAGAAAGTATGAATCTCTTCTGTTCCTTGTGCCTGCTTCAGCTACCAGCACCAACTTTCTTTTTGTGTTGCTTTTTCCTGCAAAGTCCTATACATTAGACTTTCAGAGTATCCATCATCATATCTTAATAATCCTCCTTAGCCATAGCCTGATACGGTGAGAGCTGTGAACTGTTGCTGCAAGTATCATTTATCAATCATTTTGCCTTCGAAGAAAGATATACGCCTTGCAGGCTTCTACTTGTGAACCTCTCTGTGGATGGAAGGGTGGTCTTTGCAACCAAGTATTGATCTGAACTACCAGATTTGTCAAAGTTCTTTGTACAATCAAAGTAATGGAGCAATGTTGCTATTGTTAAAGGTTGAAGCTATCCAATGAAGAAATACGGCAGGCCATCTTGAAAATGGATGAAGAAGAAGATCTGGCAAAAGATATGCTGGAGCAGGTGAGGGACTGTTTAAAAGAAAAGCACATTCTCCTCTTTCATTAAGTATAGCTTCAAAGTAGTCTTTACCTTTTGGTGGGGTGAATTTGCCTTTGAAATGCAATAGCGTAAACAGCAGCATTTCTCCAGCCTGGTATTCATATCATGTTAATTCCACTTGTTTTCTCTTAAGTCCCTCCATTGCTATGGGGATGCTAATAATGGCGATGATGTCTGGCAGACCAGGCTTTGGAATAAGGCAGCCTTAGGAATAGTCAGTCCATCAAGCAATCAATGCATTTCCTAGCCACCTATCAAGGTGGCTTAAAAGACATGTAATTAATTCATTATTTCATTAATTCAGTTGTTAATTGTATCCTTATATAGTGACTGCATAGGGTATCAGTAGTCCTGGAAATGAAAAGTCAGAAAGCAGAAGGTGTATGAGAAGGAAACCAACATGTGTAGTGCAGTGTATAAAAAGGGTGAGGCCTCACCTGGTATTTCGTTTCAGCAGTGATCTCATTAGTTGACTGTGCACAAGCCACTGTAGTCTGTTTCTCATGTTGGAGGATTTTGCCTCACCAGCTCTTCCATCGTCCACAAGCTGGCTCTTTTCTCCCCCATTCATCAGTCATCTGAGGGGCTGTGAGGAGTGGATCTCATCTATGCCATTCTTTTGTTTCTGCAACCTTGGCCATTTAAAACACTGGGTTATGTTAAATATTAAAATGAGATTAGTATCTATGCTTGGAAAGCTCTTTGAGTTTCTGTTAAGACATCCTGAGTACAGTAGAGCAGAATTTAAATCTGCTTTAAATAAATACATCTTCCAAAATCTCTAAAAGAAGATGGTCCACAGTTTGCACATTCCCTTCCTGTTGAGTGTATCCACAAAGGCCTTTTTGCATTTACCTAGGCATGACTTTCAGTTTTCTTTGGCAAATAATGGCTCCCTCTGCTATTGTGTCGTTGATGGATCACCCACATTTAAACTGCTGCTCAGGATAAAGGAGGGGAGTGCTGAAAAGCAGATCCTTTGTCTGGTGTTTCTTGCAGGCTGTGGAGCTTGGGTATGTGCACATGGCCAGGCTGAAGCATTACTCCCACCAGATATGTAAAAAATCTGTCAACGTATGAGCTTTTAAGTCCAGCGCATGAATAGGAGCTTGTATTGGACATCCATCCAGTCACACAGATATTGTTCATTGTCTCTCTGAAGCAGACACATTTTTTAAAAAGAGAGATAGTCACAGTTTTGGGTGAGTGGGGCCAGCACTTTTAGTATGCTCCATAGTACCTTTGGTCATCAGGGCAGTTCTTTACTAAATGCCAACAGTGTACACAGAAAGTGGTTACTTACAAATGAGAAATTCTTTATGACATTTGATGTAGGAAAGGAGGTCACAGAGGGGAGAATAAGGACAGAGAAGCAAACAGATGTTTCATAAAGGTCACCTTTATAACCACAACTGCACTGCTTCAACATTATGATCATATGGACATTTAGAGCAGCATTGCCTTACAGTAGCAACTCTAATTAGTTCGCATTCCCACTTATCTGCCTCCTTGCTCTTGCTGGTGCTCCCCATCCTATGAGTGGTTCATTTCTCATGGGTTTTTTTTCTCTGTCTTGTACCTTTGAATCCAGCTACTAAAGTTTGTTCCAGAGAAGAGTGATATCGACCTTCTGGAAGAGCATAAACATGAAATTGATCGCATGGCTCGTGCAGATCGTTTTCTTTATGAAATGAGCAGGTGTGTGCTCGTGACAGAGACCGTTTGTATATGTGTGTGCATGCGTGCGTGCACACGCATGTGGAGGGGGGAGAATAAATATAAGACAATGTACGGGCAGTCGGAGTGGGACTAGGAATGTATGAAAATTTTAGTTCAGTTCACAATTTCCTTAAAACTTCCCTGTTCACAACCCTGACTATAACAGAAACACACGGTCTCTGAATATCTTTGCAAATTCCGCAACTTTCCTTAGTGCCCGCAAAATGAGACTTTCAAAAATGCACTTCTTTAAACATCTACAACTTTGAAAAGTAAGAGTTTTTCCCATTTGGATCAACCAAAGATTGGGTTACAAACAAGAACTGGAGCGAGCCAGATCAAGTGAGCTTGAGCACTCCTGGTTCTTCCAACTTTAATTCAGAGGCTCTTTTACTGGCTGTGAGGGTGATCTGGCTGCAACATTTGTCATGCCATTGATCACTAGGGTTGATTCAGCTGATCTGGCTGGCCAGGTGAGTGTCCCCTTCCTCCCTCATCACTCCATGGAAAAGGAAGACCATCCCAGGTGGAATGTCTGTTTTTTCTTTTTCTTTAGCTGAGGAAAAAGAGTGAAGATTAATCACATGTTGTCGGTCATTCATTTATCCATGGCTTTTAAACTCCTCTCCAAGCAAAATCACAGAAATCCTTTCCCCAAGATATTGCTGGCCCAGTTCTGAATGAGTTGCTGTATATTGCAACAGAGCTGAATGCCAGGGACTCCTGCTCATTGTACCTAGCAATGCTCCCTAATAGAATATCAGTAATGCATATTAGTAATAAGCCTATTTCTATGCATTTGGGGCTTTCTTTCCATTTCACCCCTGCATTTGGTACCTCCCTCTTCTTATTGAGGCTAGACAATGCTGCGTGGTAATTGCGTGGCACGATATCTTAGGTTTTGTTCTGTGCTCACACATTTCTGTGCTTTCCACGCACGTGTGGTTTCCATGTTTCTCCATCTTCCCTCCAAATGGTTGCATGTATCCCGTCATGACAGGAAATCAATCCCAGTGTGTACCACACCTGCCTAGTTTGCCTACTACCCCCCTCCCATTAGCCCACACGGTCCCCTGGGCATGGCCATAGCAGGCTCATTTTGTTTTTGATTAGCAAAGCAACTGCTTATTCACTACTGTTTGCTCCTGAGTAGCCCTACAGGAGTATTCCCCACTGCTGCCACATGCCATGCCCATGTACAAACACGCACTGCGAAGGGCTGCCAGATGCAGGGAGAGCAGTAGCAGGCACCCGTGCCAGAGACGGAAGGCACGCATCCTGCCAGGCAGACTTTCTTGATGATGCCCATTGGGAAAGTTTGCCAGCAGGCTGTCAGGAAGTGTGTAGGGGAGACAGTGGGGCTTGTGGGGTATCCCAGGGGGTTGTCCAGGATGTGTAGGAGCAGGGTAGAGGGCAGGAGACAGAATGGGAGACATGGGCTTGGTGGAATGAGCCTCCCGTTGGCAAAGTTCCACTTCCTGCCTGTGTGCTCCTCACAGGTCCACTGGCTCCTAGAGTGGCACAGCCACGGTGCCCCTTAAAACTGGCGCACCAGCCCAGGGCAGCGACCAGGCAGGAGCTCCATGCATGACCGTCTCAGCAGTTGCAGCTGCTATAGGTGGCATGACTGCCATCCCGTTGCCACAGCAGGGCATCTGCTGTAGCCACAGCTGCTCTTGCTGCCAAACTTGCTGGCAGAAATGTTGGAAACTGTGTGAAAACATTGTGATTGGAGTCACATGCAACACAAGCAATGGTGAAGCCCAGAAACCTTCAGATAGGCTGTTGATTCTGTGTGGGAGTTCATGGAAGCAAAAGAGACCATGTTTTACTATACATGCTGAATTCACACATAATGACAAGACCTGCCTGTGCAGTTTCCAGTGTGACTTGTCATTATGCATGAATACAGCCACTGTGATAACTCATTCCTTCTTACCTTAGCTGCAATAAGAAGCCATGGTTTGTTAATCACAAAAAACCCACAGTTCACAATGCAGTAACAAAGTTCCCTTTTATGGGTTGTTTGTAGTTCATAAACCATGGCTGGCTATTGCAGCTGGGTTCAACAATCCACACTCAACCCATATTCAGCCCATGAGCATGGATCTGTGTGTCTTGTGAACCCAGCCATTCCTCCTTCTTTCTGATGTATCAGCTTGGTTGTTCCTCAAATTATGGCTGCTAATGCTTGACCCTTCAGAGTTTGCTTCCAGGCCCTTAGCCCAAAGTGAAGTGACTGGTGAAGGTCCTTATACTTCCTGGGCTATTTCATGGATTCCATTCACTGGGAAATGAATGGATCCTGTAGTTCTGTTAGGCTGTGTGTAAGAATGGACAGAGCTCATGGTTGCCCTGTCTTTCTGAGACTGTCATTGAAATGCCGTTCATGTCTTTTGTCGCCTCTTCTTCAGGATTGACCACTACCAGCAGCGACTGCAAGCATTGTTCTTTAAGAAGAAGTTCCCAGAGAGGCTTGCAGAAGCCAAGCCAAAAGTGGAAGGTAAGGTCAAGGCCTTCCCAGAGAGTACCATCTCACCCAAAATACAGTATATTGTGCTGTGAAGCAAAATGGCACCCATAGGAGCATGACGGGCAGCAAATAACCTGCCCAAGGGTCTGAATATAAGGCAGAAATAGGATCTGAGCCTCCCCTCATTGAAACACTCGTGTGAACTTAAAACACTTACCTATTCTTCAACAATCCCAACTGCTGGTAAGAAAATGAGTTGTTTCTTAAAGTGGGAGGGCTGGGACACCTCATTGGGCACCAGGAAAGGTGCCTGGGTGTACCCACAGGTGCCTCATTGTCTGCCTCTGCCTGTAGTACATGTTTTTCGTTGCAATTAAAATGCCTTTTGGTGATGTGCTTTTGCCTTGTAGGAAGTTCCCTTCAGAACTGAAGGTAAACAAATAAGTACAAGTCAGTCTTGTATTCTCATACACGCTTTGAGTGCCCCTGATTCTGTGTGGGAAAGGGGCTATATACTTTGAGACCTGGGATTTGAAGAAGGCTGCTACGCGTTGTTAGAGATGTTGCTGACTGAAATGAGTCTATTATGTGTTAATCTGAGGGTATTTTCTGTCTCTCTTCCAGCTCTTCTCTTAGCTTCCAAAGAGCTTATCCGGAGTAAGCGGCTGAAGCAGCTCCTGGAGGTTGTTTTAGCCTTCGGCAATTACATGAACAAGGGCCAAAGAGGAAATGCTTATGGCTTTAAGGTCTCCAGCCTGAACAAAATAGCAGATACCAAGTCTAGCATAGATAAGTAGGTTTACTTATTGTAAATATATACTGCTTTTTAATAAAAATAAATAAATCCCAAGGCAGCTTATGTAAAAGAACATGAAAAACAATTAAAGTGCAATTCTTTTCATGGCACAGAAATTCTAATGGGCTAAGATCCCCTGTGAGATGTGAAAAGAGAAGGAATTCTGACAATAACAACTGGCACATGTAGCACAAGAACACTAAGGCAGCATGGCCTTAAAAGCCAGATAAAACCAATCAACAGGACTAAAATGAAGAGAGCTGGGACAAAGTTCCAATTGGGGGATTTTTGGTGAATTTGTAGGGGTGACCACCCACACACGCCATCTTCACAAGTCTGGTAAAATCTTGAGGGGCAGGGTACTTACATTTGCAATATTTTACAGCAAACATTGTTTTTCTTTTCTTCCTTTTTGAAACTGTTTTTGTTACTGCAAGGAAGTGGTGACCAGCTGCTAGCGATGTTTGGGGCTTTGGTCTCCATCATGCTTCTGAGGAAGGATGATACGTTGTTACCTAACATCCTTTTGGGGTACGTTGGGGGAGAAATGTGGCTGCTCTTCTGGGGGCAGCCATGTTGCCCCTCCATACCACCACTCTTGGAAGGATGCAGAGGCATTGCAAGGCTAAATGGCCCTGGACATCACAAGGGCAGCTGCAACTATTTTCTTTTAGCAACACAAATGGTTTTAGAAAAACAGAAAAGAACTAGTTATTACAGACATAAATTCCCAAGCCCTGAAATTTGTACAGGTTTTACTCAAGTGCAGCATGTAGCCTGGAAGCAGGGTAATGAAGCTGGGTCTCCTGTTCAGTGTTAAAAGGTATGTCTAGATGATTGGCACAAGAGTGGAATACCTTGCCTATTGAGACTGGAAGCTTTGGTTTTTGCTCACAAAACAAGCAAACATGCCCATCTCTGGACATGCAATCGAGCATGTGTCCACCAAAAATATTTCTAAACTGATCAACTCTTGCTCATTCTCATCACAGTACCAATTTGCAGTTCAGATGGTACAAATTGCAGCCCTGCTCTAGCCTGTGGAACAATTTATGCAAATATGGGGAGATTTAAGCAGATGATCCATTCAATTTCTGCTTGATGTGTGCAAGTTTCCCACTGCACAGGGTGTGTCATGACTATGAACTGGAATTGCATAGCAGGTTTGAAATGTGCCTCTTTTAAGTCAGCAAATATGCTGCAGGGAAATTAGTGCATCCAGGGCAGTGTTCCATCTGCTGCTGGGTCACTTGCAGATGGCTATGCATTCAGCCCTGGAGATGAAAAGCTGGGCTATGTGACATACTACCTTATTATTGGGAGAAATGCTTCTTTTGCACCTGCAGTGCCTTTATTTCAGATAAATAAGTACTGAAACTTCTCTGAATCTTTGATGGCTTCATGCAAAGGACTGTCTATATAACACAGCACTTATGCCTACCACCTTATTGTCTCCTTCATTCATATCTCTTTTCCTTAGGAACATTACACTGTTACACTACTTAATTATGATCTTCGAAAAGCACTACCTGGGGATCCTAGACATCCAGTCTGAATTGCAGCATCTTCCAGAAGCAGCAAAAGTCAAGTAAGGAAAAATACTGGGGGATGAGTGATACATGGTCACTAACTAATTATGTTGAGCCCTGTTTGTAGCATATGGATTGGTGACTTTGAATAAAGGATGTGTGATGTATTTATTACATGACACCCTAGCATATGTCTGACATCAGTCCCTGGAAAAATTCTGGAAGAAATTATTTAAAAAATCAGTCTGCAAGCGCCTCGAAGAAAATGCAGCTATTCCAGCCAACATGAATGAATGCTGTCAGACAAAGAATGAATGAATCCTGTCAGACAAATTTTATCTCATTTTTTGACTGGGTAACCTCACATAGGGACAGTGGAAACAGTGTGAACATAATCTACTTCGACTTTATCAAATTTTGACATAGTCCCCCTTGACATCCTGATAAGCAATCTTGTAAAAAAAGTAGCTAGATAGAAAAATTATTAAGCAGATCCAAAATTGCCCTGGGTGAAGATCCAGGACAACCTTGATATGCTTGAACACTGGGCTGAAAGCAACAGAATGAGATTCAGTAGGGGCAAATAGTAAGTCTTCCACTGAGGGAAAAGAAACCAAATGCATCGATACAGTATAGGGAATATGTGGCTCAACAGAACTGAAAAGGAAAAAGACTTTGGAGTTGTTGTGGACAGCTGGCTAAATATGAGCCAACAATGTGATGCAGTCACAAAAAGGACAAATGCTATTTTGGGATGCGTTAATAGAAGTATTACTTCCAAATAATGAGAAGTAGTGGTTCCTCTATACTCTTACTAGTCAGACCTCATCTAGAATACTGTACAATGGAATATGATCATTACTGTACAGTCTGCTATGTGCCATAAACATATAAGATGCTGAGTCAGATAAATGATCCTCCTCAGCCCAGTACTGTCTGTTCTAATGTACAGCAGCTTTCCAAGGTCTTAGGCAAAGGTCTCTCCCACCCCCGCACAGCCCTGCTAGCTGAGATGTTTAACTGGAATCACTGCCAGGAAATGCATCTGGGATCATATATGTGGAAAACATGTACTCTGCTATTGAGCTTTACAAAAGCAAGAAGATCCTCCTGGATTGCAGCAAAGGAGTACATAGCCCCTCACTGTCCTTGTGACAGTGGTCATCCAGGTGCCTTTGAGAAGCAGCTTGTAGTTGAGGCAACAGCAGCCCTCCCTGGATTTTTATGCTAGTAATATTTTGGAGTGCATTTTTCATTAAAGGAGAAAAACAAGGTTTTAATGCTCATGGTTGTAAACAGACACTTGATTGTATCTCTGGAAAAAAAAATCATCAGGTTCCACAGTTGCAGGGTAGAATAGGAGTGGACAACTATCAAGTCCTCCAGATATTTTTGCCTATAACTGCTATCAGTCCTAGCCAACACAGTCCATGGCAAAGGATAATGGGAGCTGTATGTTAAACCATCTGGAAGGTCATAGGTTGGGCACCCTTGGATAGAAGGTATTTATCCATAGAGCCATCTCCCAGTCTGGACTCACATACCTTTGCTTTTGCATGTTTGCTGTTACTGTATTTTAAATAACCTTCCATGTTTTCTCCAATGAGTAACAAAAATGTAATGCAAAATAGTGTGCACTCACAGAAGATCACATTGTTTGTTTGGGGTTTCTTTGCACAATGTTTAGGAATTTTAGAACAAAGGTTCAGATCCCTGTAATTCTAAGATGGACTTCAGATGAAATGGTTGTGCTAAGCAAAGTAATATAGCTCTAACATTTATTCGAGGTGAATAGGAATATACCAAGTAAGATCCTTGGTCATTCTAGCTCAG
Source organism: Varanus komodoensis (assembly GCF_004798865.1). Lineage (NCBI taxonomy): Eukaryota > Metazoa > Chordata > Lepidosauria > Squamata > Varanidae > Varanus > Varanus komodoensis. The sequence continues at coordinate 12,926,001 of NW_025335268.1, read as the reverse complement.
TAGATACTTCTAGATGGCCCAATGGCTGGGTTCAGTGTGAGGCAGTTTCCTGTGTCAGCAGCATTTCTCCAGAATTTCAGGCAGGAGCCGTTCCCAAACTTTCCTGGAGATGCCAGGGATTTAACTGGAGGCCCTTTGCATACAGAGCATATGTTCTACCACAGAGCTGTGTTCCAAGAATATTTTATTCATCATTTCACATAATAATTCAGCAGACCACCCAAAATGAAATGAATTTAAGTGGTTGGAAGTCGTTGTCAGGAGATGTGATACTTAACAGCCAATAATATCACTATTCTTTTTAAAATCCTAGGTATTAAAGAGAGGATAGTGAAGTGACTCTTTAACCAAGATGTTAATACAAATGCTATCTCACCACAAAGTCCTCATCAGTTAAGAAGTGAATGTCTGGAGTCCTGCTTCATAATATAGCAAGCGTTTGGTGTGAACCAGCTCACCCCAGTGGATGCCCTGCAGCATCCATAGCTCCGCCTCTTTGTTAGTGCATTATTATTATTATTAATTATATTTCTATACCACCCATAGCTGAAGCTCTCTGGGTGGTTCACAACATTGAAGTCCCCCATCCAGATTCCAACCAGGTCTGACCCTGCTTAGCTTCCAAGATGAGGCATGATCAGGCCCTTCAAGCTACATGGCATGCATCCATCCAGTCATTAATTAGCACTAGTGGTCATTTTGCTCACATGTGACATGCAGTCTTGAACTCTATTGGATTTTTTTTTAAATAACACTGAATAAAGGGACAGCAGTTGCTTATCACCCAGTATTAATGTTATAACAGTTTATAACATGGATTAATTAATTTATTTGAATAAACTATATGCCATCTTGTAACCATTTTCATTAGGCAGGTTCCAGCAGATCTAATGAGTAATTACAAGTACATGTAAAACAAATCAATAAAACAAAGAGCATTGTAAAAAGCCATAGTCCAGATAAAGCATATTTAGAGCAGAAACAGATTAGAAGGCCTGGGAGACTACAGAAAGACTTCATTGTAAATGATATCAAGGTAGGCATCAGGCACACCTGGAGAACAGCTGCAAAACAGATGTTAAGATTCAAGTATGTGCATAAGGAGATGGGTGGTCTTTTAGATAACCTGGTCAGAAGCCGTGATGGTTATAACCATCAATTTGAACTGGGCCTGCAAGCAGATTATACGAGACTATGGTTGGCAAAGCACCATCACTGTATACTTATCCTGCCCAGGCCAAACATTCTTGACTATGATGGTTGGTAAAAGATCCAGAAGGAGAGAAGTGTTTCTTTTTAAATGATTGCTGTACTAAACTAGGATGCTTGCTTTTTCTGTGGAAAAAGAATGGAATAGCATCTGTGAGGAAGAAGAGCAAATCTGTGTTGATTGCTTGTTGGTTGAGAAATTATTCATTGATAAATGAACTAAATAGCAATCCTATCTGTCTACACTAAGCACTCAAGGCGACTACCACCAGTAAAACATAAGTGTCCTAAATATACAAAAAGACCAGGAAATGGTCCCAATAAGAAGGCTGATTATCAGTCCATCAGGCCAAAATCTTGTCTGCGCTGGAAGCTCTTCATTGAAAGCTGGCCATGTGGCTAGCAGTCATGCTAAAGAGTAAAGGGGTATTCACAGGCTTCATAGCATGCCTCCACATTGCAAATACCCTGAGGCCACAACGCTTGCCCTCTTCTGAATACTGTGGGATCTTTAATGTGAATGGGGGTTGAAACCTCCTATGCAAAGCCAGATGGACCTCTTCTTCTGTTCTCTGAGCATCTGGTGTGGGGCTGGTGCCAGAGGCAGGATACTAGACTTGATGGACCAGCAGTCTTTTCTGCTTCAGCAGTTCCTGTATTCCCGTATAACACTGCCCTTTTTGTTTAAAACGGCTGTCTGTCTCATTGCAGCCTGGTGGAGCTGGAGAAGGAAGTTAACAACATAAAGACTGGATTGAAAGCTGTTGAAGCTGTAAGTATGGCTTGGTTTTCAAATGCTCCCCTTTAAAAATGTCTCCCTTGGGATCTGGGGCCCTGTGTCTTTGGAGAAAGAAGGAGCTTTCTTCCTTTGTCAAGCAGAGCCTATTTCCTAAAACTGAATATTTTTTTTAATGTCTCCTGTGAAATCTGGCCTGACGATATTAGCAGATGTATCCCTTAACAAGAAGATGGTTTGATCTGCTATGGAGAGTCAAGGAATGGGAGTTTGGCAACGTGTTGATCATTTTTTATTTGCTCCTTTCAGAGGCATTTGGTCTTTGAGCAGGTATTTGATATGTGGCTTCTGTGGACAGGTCTACACAGGTGGACTATAGCCTATGCATTAAAACATTTACTACCTGCCAAACTGGCTTCCAGAAGGGAGGAGAAGGGACATGAAATAGCTGATCATAACCCTGTACAGCATTAAACCAGCTGTGTTGTGTCAGGCACTAGCATTTCTGCTCCCTCCTCAAACATCTCCAAAGGACTCTCTCTCTCTCTCTCTTTTTACATATTATGTTATTTCTGACACATGAGCCACTCCCAAGACTAAAAATAGATGGCTACTTCCAAGCAAAATGTCACATGGTCAGTCCACTCCTAAATGTTTACCATACTTATTTTGTTTTTTTCTAGGGCTGAGTATGTATATTAAAATTTTGTGGCATGTTTAGATCTATGAATATGATGATGTTTGTTCTGAGAATCCCTGTAAGCTTCTCCCTCCCTCCCTCCCTCTCACACACACAAACACACACACACAGAGAGAGAGAGAGAGAGAGAGAGAGAGAGAGAGAGCGAGCGAGCGAGCGCGCAAGCGATGATCAGCTTCTTTGCTCCTTGGTGCCCCCCTGCTGTTCCTATGTATCATGGGTTGTTCACAGGGGCTGAGGCATAGGGAGGGGTTATATCTCAGTGATGGGGCACTTGCATGGCATGCAGAGGCTCCCAGTCAGCCCCTGGCAGCTCTGGCTGCAGCCCTGAGGAGCTGGTGGCAGTCAGCCTCAATAAGACTTCTATCATTGTTTATTTATGTAAAGCTTTTATAGACTGTCCCTCCACTGGCATCTTACAACCACTTCAGGTGGCAACAGTTAGGAGCAACAGTGGCCATCCCCTGTCCTCTCTTTGGAGGACAATGTTGCATGTGCCCCACAGGCTGCTTCTCTCGGGGGGTAATGGAGGCCTCTATCCTCCAGGGCCGAAATAAGGCTCAGGTGCCAGTCCAGTTGGTTTCCATAGCCTCGGGCAACAAAATGCCTTGGGCCGGCCCTGAGATGGACCCAGCGTATGTCCAGCCTTACCCCTGTTCTGAGGTTCACTTGTGCATCCAGTGCAGAATGATCTGCAAGGTCTGGCCGCAGCCCTCCAGGCTCTCAAGTACAGGTAAAGTGATGCACGTTGGGCAAAAACATCCCAATGACAAGTATAAGCTGATGGGATCTGAACTGACAGAAAATGTGCAAAAATGTGAGATCTTGGAGTTGTTGTGAGGAGCTCAGTAAAAAAAGTCAGCCCAGTGTGGAGCTTCTGCAAAAGAGGAAAACTCCATATCAGGCCTAATTAGAAAAGAAATGGAAAACAAAAGATCATACTGTCCTGGAGTTGGAAAAATTGTGAAAAAAGAACAACTGCAGTGCCCTATGAGGAAAAGCTGCAACAGCTGGGATTGTTTAGTTGAGAAAAACAAAGCATGTCAGTTGTACAGAATCATGCATGGTGTGAGGAAAGTGAATAGGGAGACGTTTTCCCCCTCATAATGCTAGATTGCAGGATCATCCCATGAAGCGGGTTGGTGAGAGATTCAGAATTCATATAGGGAAGTGCTTCTTCACATAGCCCATGGTTGCTACAATATGGCCACCATTTTGGAAGGCTTTAAAAGGGGATTGGACAAATACATGGAGGATGAGGCTACTAGTGGCTACCAACCCTGTTGGCTATATGCTTCCTCTGGTACTAGAGGAAGTATATGTACATACCCCAATTGCTGAGAAACACGGGCTGTTTCATTCATATCTCATGGAGTTTCCTGTAGGCAGCTGGTTGGCCATGTGTGAACAGAATGCTGAACAATGTGTGCTCTGCCATGGTTCTTATGTTCTTGAGACTCTTGCATGTGTCTTTCCGGTGGGCTGTAATCCTGGCATGTATTTAATTTAGATGAAGATACATCCAGAACTGAATGGGAAAATGCATTTGAGTGCACATGTACAGAGAATTACATGTCCATGTGCTACAGACTAGCTCACATTTTAAAGACTTCTCCAAATGCATACTCACTTTTATAGGCTTTGAGATAATTTCTGTAGAGTTCTGTTATACGGAATCACGCTGGAGTCATAAGGGATGGCTTCTGTCATGCTGGCATTCTCCAGGGTGTTGTGATCTAGTGGACTGAGTGGAGGAGTGGGAGCCAAGAATACCTGCAGGCACTTGTGCACTGTGCTCCTGGCTTTCTGTGTGATTTTCAGTGTGTCACCCCATCTATGCCTCCTACCTGTGATTTGGGGCTGCTGAATAATTGTTATCAGTGCTGCAGCAAATGTCCATTAGGTTGGAGTATATAGCAAATGAATAGGAGACCGTCTCAAGTCCAAATTGTTTCTGTAAGCAAGGACATGGTGAAAGTTTATAAAGCAGTTCTTTTTTTCTTGTCTTTTCTTTTCCCCCCCTTATTATATATTTGCTTACTCAGCTGCTAACATTGAGACAGTTTCCAATGAACTCCTTAACAGAATTAGATGTGCAGGGTTTCTGCTACTTTTATTTTTTATCTTATGCTATTGTTGTGAACCGTCCCAAGACATCAGTGATGGGACAGTATACAAAAGTTTTAAATACATACATACAAGTACGTACATACATACATACTGTTGTTTGGGGAGAGAATAGTGTTACGTTAACAACACTTACCCACTTCTGTTATTATATGGATGGTTTTAGCAGGTATCCAGCACAGGTCTGCTAAGGATACCTAGAGACCAAGACATGTGTGAAGTGGCCATTAATGGCATCCTGTATTTGTAGGCCAAGTATGTATGTGGGGCACAGCCCTGTACATTCTTTCTCCCTGGACTAGAGAACATAATGCCCCCAGTTAAACTGGTGGTGGTATCAAAGATGGACTGAGAAGGCTGAGTGGATTTATTGATTACATTTTTGCCCTCCCTTCGCCTCTCCAAGGAACCCAAGTCAGTTTGCAAGGTTTTCTTCCTCCCCATGTTATCCTCGCAGTAACCCTGTGAGGTAAGCTAGGCTGAGAGTCAGTGACTGACCCAGAATCGCCCAGTGAGCTTCATGGGGAAGTGAGGACTTAGAACGTAGGTCTTCTGAGTCCAGCAGTCTAATCAGAGCACAGCCCAAGCTTGCCAGGTGGGCAACTAAGGCACTTCTTCATTCCCACCATGCAGAGCAGAATGATGGGACAAGTTTCTTTGCTTTACACTGTACATCATTTGACATTTGTTGAGTTGCAGGTTCAATATCAATGTTGACTGACAGATTTTTTTAAACTGGAGCTGCTCTGTTTACATGCAATTTACCTTTTTTAGGTGTAATCACTGGTTATGGTGCTCTTCTTCTAAGCTCTTATAAGAAGTAGCAACTTCTTATGCAACTAGTGGGGACTAGTTTACTTTAGCAGTATTCCTGGGCTGTGCTAAGCCCTGTTGTATATGCTTGAAGGCCTTTGGTGCTGGGCACACCTGAGGCCTGGTGCAAGTCAGGGGGTACCTCTTGGCCATCCCAATGTTCCTACCAGACATGCCCATGTTGAGTCCTCTTTGTATACGCTTGGAGGAAATTTTGTAACCCATTCCACACTCACTGGACAGGTTTGGTGGAGTCAAGTTCAGCTTAAGGGCACCTCTAAGCTCAATTACTGCAGTTTCAGATCAGAATCCCCTCTTTGCCCATTCTGCATGCTTGAAAGGAGAATGATGGGGGAATGCATCCTTCAACCACTTCAGCTGGGAAGACAAGATGTTAAAAAGGCTGAGCACGGAATGCTGTTTGTTCTGCATTTCCAGTCCGACTTTCATGTGAAATCAAGCACTGGCCAGTCTGCACAATGATACAACATCAGTTCGAGAGCCAGTGTGGCATGGTGGTTACAGTGCTAGACTGGGGTTTGGGAGAGCCAGTTTAAAGTGCCCACTCAGCCATGGAGTTCACGGGGTGACTTGGGGGCAGTCACAGACTCTCAGCCCAACCTACCTCACAGGGTTGTTGCTGTGAAGATAAAATGGAGAGGAGGGACTCCTTGCAGATGGCCTTGGAAGAAGGAAGCGAGGCAGGGTATATATGTGATGATGACTTGCCAGGCTGCAATTTTATCTCTGGACAATTCGCCCTACCTGACCTTATATGGAATGCAGTTGTTTCACATGATAAGAAAGCTCTATGTGTCCTAGTTCCTCTGTGCTGGTTATTTCATGCAACCAAGAAATTACAAGATTGTTGCAGCTGTCGAGTGATAAACCATTGATTTTGTTTTTGCTTTCAGCTTGAAGACTGCTTGCCCAGTGTCCTTGCAGTACCCTTGCCTTCCTCTCTTTGGGCAAAATCTTTTTTCTGTTCATACACCAGTTCCTGTCTTCTTACCCACCTCAGCTTACCATTCTTAATTATTATTATAGTTATTATTAACTTTGGCAGCCAGACCTCCCACTCATGCTCATTCATTCCACATTTTTTGGCTTTTAAAAACGCAGTACTGTAGTAACAATGGAAGATCATTGTTGGGAGCAAATGATGGTGGAAAAAAGAAAAAGAAAAAAAGGTGCAACTCTTGACTCAGTTCCAGCATGTTCTCACCACAGTCCTGGCTCTGACAGTTGAGAGGGTTCTTCAAGGCCCCTTATTGCAAACACAAGTCTAAAAATAGGTCCACAGTCAGCTGCTCACAGAGGCACTTTGTAATCCTTTGCTTCCCAAGGCTGGCAGCACCGTTTAAAAACGAGATGCAATGCAAAACTTCACAGAGGGGAAGCGGCAGATCAAAATGTAAAGATGTAAATGCTCATTGCTCTTTGTGAACGTTGCTACTGGGGCCCGCTGGTAGCAAGCACTGCCAGTAACAGCAGTAGCATTTGTGGACACACTCCAGTTTTTTGCTATCTTTCAGGTCAACTCTGAAAAAGAAGATTTTTGAACACATTTCCTGACTTTGGCTTAACATGTTACAATGAAATGTCAACTTATGAATTTCAGTTCAAGTTTAAAGAGGGGACAGGTCAAACGATCCCACACAACTGGCTGGTGTTTCAGTTAAAAATGGGAGCATAAGTAAGGCATTATTCTCTGTGCACAGAATATTAAAGCAGAACCAAAATAAAGGCCCAGTCTCCCCCCTGTGAGGATCTTGTAATGCAAAGGTAGTCAGGAAGAAGATGAGAAAGAGAGTGGTGGAGTAGTGTGGAGATGCAGGGTAAAGATCACCAACAAAAGTTACTGAAGTGTTCAAAATTCAGTCCAAACTTACTGAATTGTCAAATCCAATTGCTGAGTCTTGCAGTTTTGTTCCATTCAAATGAGTCCATTTGGCAGGCAACCTGCGCGCATCCCATGAGAATGAGCATTAGTAGCGGTTTTCGCAATCACAGAATAAGCAGAAACTTAACCAATATCTAATATGATTATTTTCATTTAGCTTGGGAAAATGAATCTATGGTAGTAATTGAATGAAGGCACCAAAGGAACATCCAGAGGTTACAAAGCTTATGCAGTGCACAGAGCTCGCCATGGGAGCAAAAATTTTGAAAGGAAGCGGGTAGTAAGGAGCACTTGGTATTGTCCTCGACTGACCTCCTGAGGACATTCAAAGCACTGACACATTTCTTAAGGAAGAAACATTATTGAAGGAAGCATTCAGGACCTCTAGTTCATGTTCACATAGGGTCTTTCATTTCTATTGAAATCTGAAATCAAAGTACAAATATATATTCTCTCTCTCTCTGTCTCTCTCTCTGTCTCTCTCTCTCTCTCTCTGTCTCTCTCTCTCTCTCTCTCTCTCTCTCTCCAGACAGAATGCTATGGTGACCTCTGGTTCATGTTCACATGAGATCTTTCTATTGAAATCTGAAATCAAAGTGCACGCGCGCACACACACAATTCTATTGAAATCTGAAATCAAAGTACAAATACACACACACACACACACACTTCAGGCAGAATGCTACGGTGCTTCCAATTCTGATATGCTGCAAATTGCATCATGTGTGTCATCTGCAGCCCCGCCAAGTGAAACAGGGCAGTTTTGTTTTCTGGATGGCTTCAGAGATGGGGGAGAGACGATCTGCAATTCTGTAATCATGGCTATGATCTGCCATCTCTGAGTGTGTGTTGTTAGGGTTCACCCTGTCCACAGTGTCTACACTTCTCTTTATTTGATGTGCTGTTTGTTACTAGGCCTTCCTTAGGGCCAAATCACATACTACTTTAAATTTGTTACTACATCTTTTTTTTTTTTTTAAGGAAACATGGATTTTAGAATGGGCAAGGCCTCTGATTCTTATCAGCACCCTTTGCCAGTACGAAAGGTTTGAGGATCCAGATCAGCCCTGTTACACACACACTAGACTAACAACAGCATCGCTGCTAGACAAAGATTTAGCGTAATGTCTGTTTTTGACCTTAGCTTCCTCTCCCCTTTACCAGATTCACTGTATTCTGTGAAAATTTCCTAAACATCTATATACATACCTTCTCTATGACTAGACTGAAGTAGTAGAAACCGGGTCACTGGGCATATGCAGCTCTTAAAGGCAGAAATGTGAATCCATAAAGGTTGAACTGTCTCACCACTCTGACTGGCAGATCTTTTCTAGCCTTACTACTTGAGATGTTTGAATTGGTGAAATGCTTAAAACTGGGTCTAGGACAGCCTGTGCATCACCATTAATGTATGCCCCCTGCTGAGACTAAAATGTTGGTGATTCTAGAAATTGCTTCATTGTACTTCTTCCCTTGCTGTTTCAGTTTTAGAAATATTACATATTTTGTTGGTTTTAAAAATTTATAGCATTAAGAATAAATGTTATCCTTAACTGGAGATGTCAATACCAAGCTTGTCAATAATCCTAATGCCTTTGTACCTATTAGCCAGAATACTGGCAAATGAGAGCAGGTTTCTTCTTTCTGATTAACTGGGTAGAACATTTGCTGCATTTTCTGGCATCTCTATGATTCAGAGGACTGTAACCTTACTTTAAAACATCCATACAGAAAACTGAAGGTTGGAATGTTGAAGGAGAAGGCCTGGAACATCAACAGCTAAATCTTCTTAGACTGCCTGTATAAATGGACCCTGGATATGTTGGGTGCTGAGCTGTCAGGCCAGGTATCACCCACATGTGTGTCCCTTTATACCCCCACAAGTAAATGGGCTAGAAAGTTCATTATTTGCAAAATCAAAACTTCCTTGAATATTCAAAGAAAGGGCCTAGAAGCCAGGAAGTCCTCTAAAGCTTTCCCTAGCTATGTTTCTGGGAATTTTAGAATTAACACTGTACGTTTGATTCGATCAGCATGTATAATGCTGTGTTCTGTGACTGTGAATGCTTAAGAAGTGTCATAAGCGTTCCTATTTCCAGAACTGCGACCCAGACAAATAGTTTTGTCTTGAGTTTAGCATTGTGCCTACATCAGTTAGAATAATCTCACAAAAAACTCTGCTACTTGCTGCCAATCATCTGTTCCAATCTTTCTCTTTTTCAGGAGCTAGACTATCAGAAGAGACGTGTGCGGGAAGTGGGTGATAGATTCGTCCCTGTCATGAGTGATTTTATCACTGTAGCCAGTTTCAGTTTTTCAGAGCTGGAAGATCTTCTGAATGATGCAAGGGATAAGGTAGGAGAGTACTTTTTCAGAGGCTATTTTCTAACATGTTATCTCATGCCCCTGTGAGAAATAGAAGTGAAGGCAAGCAATTTCATCAAGTGCTGACATAAATAAGATGCTTTAAGTTGCAAATGATGCAGAGCAGGGCTGGACAACTGGTCACCTTCTATATAATGTGAAGTACAGCTCCTGTATTCCCTTTTCAGCTCCTGTAATCCCTGTACTTTGGAGCTGATAGGAGCTAGAATTTAAAGCATCTGGAGAAGACCATGTTACATACCCTTTGTCTAGAGCAGTGATGGCGAACCTATGGCACGCGTGCCCAAAGGGGCACGCAGAGCCCTCTCTGTTGGCACGCAATTGGCCCAGCAGCCATGTGCATATTCAGAAAGATTAAGGGCACCAGGCGACAACATCATTCATTAGCTGCAACTCACCGAGCTTTCGCATGGCCGGTCAGTGAGCTGCCAGGGATTTGCATGGACTGTGATTTTAGCAGTGGTTTAAACTGCTGTGCTGCTGGGCTGGTTGATCAAAAGGCCGCCTGTTTGAGTCTGCGCAACCCATTGTGATTTTAGCAGAAGGTGGGAAATACACTCAGATACCTTTTTCAGGGCCAGCCAAAAGCTGGTGGTCAGTGGAACGTTGCCCCCTTGTGCTGGTGGTCAGCAAATTCAGGTTTTATTGCAGTGTTGGCACTTTGCGATAAATAAGTGGGTTCTGAGTAGCAGTTTGGGCACTCGGACTCTAAAAGCTTCACCATCACTGGTCTAGAGAAATTTGGACTGAGTCACAACACTCTGTGTGGGGCTGCCCTTGAAGATGGTTCAGAAGCTGCAGCTGGTGCAGAATACAGCAGGCAGATTAACTGGGACCCAGAGGTCCAGACATTTAATAGCTGCCTTCATTGGCTTTCTGTATGCATCCATTCCCAATTCAAGGTGCTGGTCTTAACCTATAAAAGCCCATGCAGCTTGGGAATTGCATTACCTGTTGGAACACCTCTCCTAGCCCTGATCTGTCTGGACACTATGCTCAGCCTCTGGGGCCTTTGCCCGGGTGCCAAGTCCATGAAAGGGTCAGAGAGTGACAACTAGTAGGAGGGCCCTTTCTGTGATGGCCCCCTATCTTTGGGACAACCTCCCTGCTGTGGCCCACCTGGCACCAAATTTGCCATCTTTTTGGTGCTAGGTTAAGACAGCCCTCTTTACAGTGATCTTTAAGACCTCCCTGTCATTTGAGGGCCTGACACAGTTAGCCAGGTCCCTTTCTTATAGGCTTGACTGGATCTTTCCCATTGTCTTTTCATTGTTTTAATGCTACTTTAAATTAATTCTTGTTAATGTTTTATCTATTATATTTTATTGTTTTGATACTTTGTTATAAACTGCCCAGAGAGCTTCAGCTACAGGCAGTATAGAAATGAAATAAACAACATCAACAAAACAGCAGCAACAACAGCAACAACCACCTCACTTTGTCTTTCAAGTACCATAATATGGCATGAATTTAAAGTATACAAGGGAGAATCTTCAAAATGCATACTAGGGCTTTGTTTTTATTAGGCCAACCAAAAAGGCACTTCTGAGTTTTCTAGAACTCTTTATCAGGCTAGACAGTAAACAGAAGAAAGGAAGAGGGGGCAAAGATGCTGGCTGGTGCTGAAGCCATGGAATGGGGCAGAGGCTGCAGACATGCAAGTTAGGCTGTAATAGGTACTGGATGGTTTCTGGCTGCACCCAGGACTGTTGCCAGGACTGACGGAACAATGGCAGTTGTTGCTCAGCTCTGTCTCCATCTTGGATAAAACACACACAGGTTCCCTGGCAGGCAGAAACAGAAATAGTGAGAAACTAGACAGTTTATATGGCTAAAACTGGAGATAATTTGGATGGTTGACTAAACCAAATTGGGAATCTTTGCTAGTAGTAATAAAAAAATGTACCCTGAGAGACCAAGAAACAGGCTTACTGGGAGCTTTATCACATAAAAGTCATGAGGAAAAAGAATAATTGAGTCTGTTGTTAATCAAAATTGCATGGCACTTTTTGCCTAGATTAGTGGTATTTAGCAGACCTGTTTTGATAAGCAAATATATCTACAACCTGACAGTCTTCATGTATCCTCCAGTTAACATTGGATAGGGTTGTTGTTGTTCTTATTGTCATTGTTCTCATTTTCTGGACTAAGTAGACAATGTTCCGGCTAACCAATGTAAGTTCAGTAGGCCCAAATGTGCTATTTATAGGTAAGCAAATAAAGGAGTAAAGAACAAAACGATAGTGATACTTAAATTACTGACAAGAGCTGTTTTAATGCATGGAGCAAGTGTTGCTTTTGTTCCAGGGTAAATATGTTACAAAGGTGGGTCAGGTATCAGTTTCCCACCTAGAGCAAAATGTCTTAGTGACTATTGGCAGGAAAAAGGCATGCAATGCTTACCCTGTCCCAAAAGCCAACTTGTAAAGCAGACCAGAGAGCAGTCCTTCCGTTTATTTGCTCCTGACTAAAGGTTGGCACTAAGCCCTCATTCTGTTGGGTGGGGAAGGAATATATAAGAAGAGGTTGTAAAGCAATGAGAATGTTTAAAAGAGAGCAAGTCAGAAGGCAAACAGGGTGTACCAATGGCTAAGCTGTCCTGCTTTGCTGGTTTGATAAACACAGGTAATAGTACCAACCTAATAATTTAGAGGAGCACATTTGGTAATAGTATGTTACCCCAGTGCCTTTTTTCTTTATGTAAGTAGTTTCAAAAGTGATGGCGTTCCACTGGCACTGTAACTGAATCTTAAGATGTCCTGATCTTCAGAGGCTGCAATTGAAGGCCACTTCACCTGCTAGAAGGGAAAGTCAGGACCTGATGTTCCTGCTACAAGCTGATCATATCACCTCATACACTTGCATGCTTCAGTCTGTTACCTTCAGAGACACATGCAAAGTGTCTCTTCCGTGGCAGGTTGAAGTTGTGCATGATGCCTGTGCTCAGCGATATTTTGGAGGTCCACAGTACCCTTACTCATGTGTTACACGACCCTGTCACATTGCATCTTTGACCACTAGAGGCCACTTTTCTCTGCCCTACTAATCTTGTTCTTTAGCATTTGATGGTGTTGCCCCTGATCCTTGCACTTGGCATGTTATCAGTTTGTTACATGTTTTTGCTGCAAACAACTGGGAGCATGGTTCCTGCCTTTCTGTCCCAAGATATAGAAGGGAAGCCTGCTAGAGAGCACAAGTGATGTTTGCAGTTGCCAAGACTCTCCAAACTCTGTCTTGAAGCTCAGATCATCTTGTTTCTGTGTTGAGTTGCAACCTGTTTTTTGTTTCTTACAAACAGAGGAAGCACGCAACTTTAAAAAGTGTAACCCCTCAAAAAAAAAAAAGTATTTTTACGATTTAGTCCGTGACCTTTTGAAAAATACTCAAAGTTCAACATCAGGTTCAAGAGCAAATTTGAGTGAGAAACAAAAATGAAATTCCGAGATATCCCTGCTTTTCTGAGCTGCAGGTAATTTAAAGGAAGTCTTCAGGACAGCTGCACTATCTGTCCAGTGTTACTCTCACATGGTTACTACTATGTGGGTCTCAGTTTTGTGCTTTGAATGCAGCATATTTGTCCAGTGGCTTAATTCAGCCCTGCTATCCTGTATCATGAGGTACCACCCTCTTTGTCTTAGGTTGTTTCTGTTCTCCTCTTGACCTTTTAAGCTATCACCATCTCTTCTCCATAACACTGTCTGCTTTTCATGGCTGAACTGGTTTGCCTTGCAGCGTAACAAACACAAGCTCATTGCAAATGCAAAGGAGGATTTCCATTTTAAAATGGGGAAGTGGAAATGTTATAAAAATGAAAAGTACACACAGTGTTTTATCTGGCTTTCCTCAAAATTAATGTCTTTTTATCTTAAAACAACAGGGCTGTTATTTCAAGCTGTCAGATGTCTGTCTTGAAAGCCTTGGTTAATATAGTATTGGCTTGAATACTGTGTTACATAGTACTTTGCTTCCCAGACCCTTCACTTTTTGTTTGGTTTCTCTTCATTAACAGGACCTTTGTTCTTGGGTTGTTTTCTTGCTTCTATTTCTGTCTGGACCTGGTGGCTTAAGGGAATAAAATCTATAACCAGCAAGCAAAGGGAAGAATGGAGGAAGCTAGCCAAAATTTACAATCCTGTGAAAAGACCTGGTTTTAGTGGAAATGTTACCTGTTGACTGAGTTCAGTTTCTTGGGTAACAGGGGGGGAAAAGCCTCATACATCATATAAAAAAGTATGTAGCCACATTGAAAGGTCCCAGGGCCTTAAGCTTACCTGGTCTGAAGTCTCATCACTTTCTATCTTAGTAGCTTACAGTTGAGGATCCAAATTATTTTCTACTTGTGATTGCACCTGAAATTTACATCACTACAGACAGTGTGGATGTTCAGCTCCTCACGCTTGGGCGGTTCCTTGCATTCAACACTTTCCCATTACCTCTCCTGTTGTATGGCAGTAAAACTACCATTGGCCCACTGAAGACAATCAGTTATGTTAACTTGACATACCAGGGAACTCCTGAATTGTGTCCTCATGGCAGAGGCGTTATGGTAGCTGAGACTTTACTTAGCATAACAATCTAGCACAGGGGTGGAGAACATCTTACTGTCCAGATGTTGCTGCCCCCCAGTACCTGTCAGCCCCAGAAGCATAGCCAGAATACTGGGAGTTGTATTGTAGCAGCATCTGGAGGGGTGGGACACTCTCTTATAAGGAGTCAGACCATGGGTCCATCTAGCCCATTGCTGTTGTCACAGCCTGGCACTGGAAGAACACAGGTTCATTTGGAGGGGCACCCAGGTCTGCACCCTGGTCAAGCCCCCCCCCCCAAATGAGAGTTTTCTACAAAACGAAAACCAGTGTGGTGTAGTGGTTAAAAGTGCAGGAATGGAACTAAGGAGGTGTGGGCTTAAGGCCCCACTCAGCCATGAAACCCACTGGGTGGCTTTGGGCTGGTCACTGCTCTCAGCCTAACTTACCTCACAGAGTTGTTTTGGGGAGAAAATGACAAGAAGAGGAACCTTTGGAACTACCTTGGGTTCCTTTCAAAAGGAGTAGAGGGAGAGTTTGCCAGCATCTTTTGGGAACATGCATTCCTGTTTGTCATTGGGGTTGTGAATGGGGGTATTTCTGAGTGATTTGCACACTGAAACAAAATTCCCATGCCATATTCTGATTCATCACCAAATATATGGAAGCATTGGTGGCCATGCTTACATGTATGCTTCAACCGCTATTAAGTTTTACCCATTGTGTAGTCATGCAGAAATTCTTTGTGAAGAATTTTCACTATCTGTTTGAAAGCTAATATACATGACAAAAATCATGGTGATCAGAACATGAGTTGCATAGGTATGTGCAGATCAAGAACATCAGACAGCAATTGTAAGAATTCGCCATTTTTCAGCCAGGTTGCATCTAACGTGCAGCCGTGCAGATGACACTTGGCATGACAGTTTTGCAAATTCAAAACTTTAAAACATGCACAAGGTTTAAAATCCCATTGCTTCTCAGAAATGCACCACTTCACACCTGAGCTGCATGTGCACAGAAGTAAATATGCAACTTCTTTAGTATCCCTTCTTCATAGAAATTGATCTGCAGCCTTCCATGAGCTCCTTCCTCTCACATTATAGGTTCATAAGAGGTGTTGTTATGTACTGTCAAGTTGTGTCCAACATATGGCAACCCTATGAATTAAACCTCTCCAAAATGTCCTGTCCATGACAGCTCTGTTAGCCTCCTTTATGGAGTCAGCCCGTCTCTTATTTGGTTTTCCATTTCTTCTGCCACTGACTTTCCCCAGCATGATTGTCTTCTCCAATAAGTCTTGCCTGAGATGTGACAGCTTCAGTTTTGTTATTTTTACTTCCAGGGAAAGCTGTGGCTTGATTTGATCTAGGGCCCACTTGTTCGTCTTTCTTTCAGTCTAGGGTATTCACAGATATTCAAATGCATCAATGTTCTTCCTGCCAGCTTTTTTCATTGTCCAGCTTTCAAAACAGCCACTTGTTTGTTTCATTTTTATACCACCCAATAGCCAAAAGGCTGTCTGGCCAGGTAACAAAAGTTTTTAAAAAATACAAACAAAAACCAGATACACCATATAACGATAAAACATTAACACAGTAAAACCAATAAAACAACCACAGTATCAACAGCAAACCCACAACAACTGTAATTGGGGTTGGTAAATAGGTACAGCAGTAGTATGTAGTAAAATGCAATATTAAAACTAAAAATTAACTGTTAAAATACCTGGCAAACTAAAGGTTTTCACCTGGTGTCAAAAAGAAAAAGGGGTGGCATCAGGTGTACCTCTTTGAGGAGCTAATTCTATAAAGGGAGTGCCAAAACTGAAAAGGCCCTTCCTCTGCTTACCATCCTTCTTATTTCCGTTGGGGAGGCTCCCTAAGAAGGACCCCAAAAGAGGATCTTAAGACCTGGGTAGGTACATGAGGATGAGGCATTCCTTCATATAACCTGGCCCTGAGCCATTTAGGTTTCTAGAATGCTTGGAATTACAGTGGTGTAGATGATCTTGGCCTTGGTCAAAGATAAGACTCTGCTTTTTCACTGAGTCAACCCTTACTCTGCCTGGCCTAATAATGTTGCCACAGACTGGTTAGGGCTCTTTCCTGTCTCTCCCTGGAGATTGCAGGAATTGAACCCAGGGGCTGCACAATGCAGATTGTGTGCCTGCCACTGAACTGTGTTGACCACATTCAGGAACATTAACCTGAGCCAGTTGAGGTAATTGCAACTTACTATCAGACTTAAGGATTTCTTGAACATCTGTGTTGCTTGCCTAATTCATCCGGCTAGATGCTTGGGAAGAAACAAGTCTTGTATATGTTCTATTTAATATTTATTTCCACGTCTCCCTCGCAGCCACAGGGCATCCTGAGCAAGTGACTATTCTTTGCAGTGTAGATGTCCTGCCAGCTGCCTGAGCATAGCCACCTGTGGTTTTTTTACACCAATGAGGGGCCCAAAGAGAAGCAGCCTTAGTCATGTCCAGAGAAACACTGGGCCTGCTTAGACATGCTGGTGCATGACATTCCTTTTCTTTCTTAGCAACTCAAGTACTGTGGAACTGTTTCCATCAATGCTCTTTTCTTCCAGTCAGACCCCTCCTCCAGCTTTCTTGCTATCCCTAATGGAGTCTCTGCAGCCACGTAATTTCACTGGCAGGAGTCGCAGTGACTGTGTGCCGCTGTTCCACTCTCCTTCTCCTCGCTGAAACTACTTTACAAAATAAACAACTGCCTAAATTATTTGCTTTGGCTGAACAAGGCATCTAAGTGGAAAGTTTGGTGGTGGGAGGAGTGCCGGCATGGAACTCTCCAGGACTAATATATCACAAGATGAAGAACTGATAGCGGAGGGGGAAATTAATTTATTTTAACAAAACACATTTAGCTCTTCTGTATTATGAAAGAAAAGAAGAATGTGTTCCATGTTGCTGTGCTGCAACCCTCAGGCATAGGGTCAGGGTGTGACGGCAGATGTGGACTTCTCCTGGGCAAGAAAAATGCCTGAGCTCATTCTGGAGAGCTGAGTGGCTGGAGTAAGTGAACCAGACAGGCGGGAAGACATGGTAGCAGCAGGGAAGCATTACAGGAAGGGGGACCAAGAGCCATGAATGGGCAGAGAATCTGCTGGAAGTTGACCTGAAGCATTTCTTAGCTCACTCGGGAGCCAATGAACAAATAAGAGGTAGCAGAGTTCAGCAGGTTCTGGCCCAAGGAAGTACAGTACACTGCAGGGGTAAGAGAGATGGCCAGCAATCCTAGTATTACAAGTACAAACCAGTGAGTCCTAACACTGTAGAGTCATATGAAGATATATTTATGAATTCATGAAATTAAGCTTTCTATCCCAATTTTTACTAGGAGATCATCAAGCTTGACACTTCCATAGCATCCATGTCAGACAGAAGTCAAAGCCCAAGCTCTTAAAGACTTTTGTATCTAATATGTGTGTGGGCAGTCCCAAAAAAGGAACTGCAGAGTATGAATATAGTGAACAATGCCTAGATTAGGATTTTGTTTTTCAACATTGGTGGAATGATCACAGATTTAAAATACTCATAAACTTCATGCTTCCCTAAAGGAACTATTAGAAATCCTAACCACCAAAGGGCTCTTCCCAACTTCTTCCTGCCAGTCAGTGAGGCAATAACATTCTGTTTGTAACCCATCACTTGAAATCTTTTAAACATGAATGTGTGGTTCCCTCAGCCTACAGCATCCTACTTATTTGTACATCTGTGTCTTTCCTTTCTAGCTCTAATGGTCAGCTTTGTGTATTTCATCTTTTCCCTAACAGTATGCCAAAGCACTGAAGCATTTTGGAGAGACCGAGGGCAGGATGCAACCCGATGAATTTTTTGGCATCTTTGACACCTTCCTGCAGTCATTCACAGAAGCCAAGCAAGATCTAGAGAATATGAGAAAAAAGAAAGAGGAGGAAGAACGCAGGTCACGTATGGAAGCCATGGTAAGAACTTGAGAGCTTAAGTGGGGCAGGGCAGGGGCAAAGACTCTCCCAGTACCTTGGGAAATTAAAAGCAGTGTGTGCGCAGGCACAGTTCTTCCCACTGTGTCCCTGTGCACTTCTGCACACAGTTGAACAAGCCACCCTACACCTTTACTTGACTAGAGCCTGCTTGATCCTGGCTGCCTTTTGGCGTTTCCTTAAACACTGCCTGTGCATCATGCACCGGTTTTGCCCCAGGTACTGAATGTATTGGTGTTCTGTACACTCCGCCTTTCGATACTGTGATGTCCACAGTAAGAAAGGGAAAGTCTGCTCAGCAAGAGTACCATGCAGACAATAGAGAAATAGAGTGACTGTTTCCAATGCACAGTGTTCAGAGGAGAGGTTAATCCTAGGAAGGACCGGGTATCTTTGTAAAAGGAGGCATGAGGAGTACATGAAGAAGAAAGCTAAATAAGATGCCAAAAGATGATAAATGCCATTGTTTATCCTTAGTAACTTCTTATTTCACCTTCCCCAAGGCCAGACCTTCAGCCTTTGGCACTAGAAATGGCCTGGGATAGAAAAGCAGCTCTTACATTATTATCAGCAAGTCACAGCTCTTGACTACTGATTATTTTTAACCTGGTTTATGTTAAAGGTCTGGGCTGGGTCTGGGCTGTATATGCTTGTGTAGAACTGAAATTGTCAAAATCTTTTCCCTGCCCTTGCAATATTTATAGTCTTTATTCTGTTTACATTCTGGCTTTTCTTCAAGCAGCAGAGCAGAGTCTGCCCGTTTTACCTTTGCAGCAACCCTGTGAGATTGGTTAGGATGACAAATGAAGACTTGCCTCAGGTCCCTCGGTGAGCTTCACAGCTGGATGTGGACTGGGACTTGGATCTCCCCAGTCCAGTCTGGCATTATGTCAGGTTCTGGAGGACTGCTTAACAAATAGTCTGTCTTTTTAAGGTTCTGCAAGTGATATGGTAGGGTCAGTGATAACCAGCTGTGGGACAGGCATGTCAAAATCAACCACTTAAAAGTGCTGTGCCTTGGGAGCAGATGAGCGCAACAGTTCCCTCATGAATCCCTCATTCATGACAGAGGAATATGAAACAATTCCTCCTGCAGGTTTGAGGTAGAATCCTGAGGACTGGCTCTTCTGCATGGTGAACCAATACAGCCAGCCAGCTACCCAGTTGGATCAGTTTCCATGAATGTTTTTAGAAACTGATTAAGACCAGAGTATTGGTTCATTAAATCTATCTGAAGTATTATTAAGGTTCAAACAACCTGCCTAGAATCAGGAAGACCCAATTCAAATTTTAGTTGAGTGAGAGACTTACCAACTTGTGGTCTTGGGCAAGTGGGTCCCTCTCCCTCTCCCTCTCCCCCCCCCCCCCCTCTCTCTCTCTCTCACTCTCAGTTGCCTGTTCGTAAAAAGGGCTTCAGTGTGGCCTACTCCATAGGCATGATGCAAGGCTAAGTGCAGGAACTCTAAAGCATTTTACATACTGACAATAATAGGCAAGCAATACATAATTATTCATATCAGCTTTTCCCAACCAGTGCCCTTTAAATGTTTTGGACTACAATTCCCAGCCTCCCTGACCATTGGCTATACTGGCTGGTCCAGATGGGAGTTGGCATCCCAAACATCTGGATGGCACCACATTGGGAATAGCTGATATACATCATCTACAAAACAGTAAGCGTTTCCAAAGAATGAGGAATGACGTATGAGAAACCCCAAGGGTAAGGAGTTGTATTCTGTTCTTAGAGATGCAGTCTAGCACCACCTGTTGATATGCATGGAAGTTTTTTTCTTACAGCTTGGTAGTCTTGGTGACGTTGAGGAAGTGGTGGTCTTGGGGCTGGCATTTGTGCTGGGGGACAACTGCAGGTTTCCCATGACCCAGTACTTGATGGTGTAGACCTTACTGTCTTAGCTGTTTATCACCACGCCATTTCATTTTCCTTGTAATAACTCTCCAAACTGCCAGATCCCTGCTCTGTCAGACTCACTTCTGAAAATCCCACTTTTTCTTGCAGCCCCATTTCTCCCAAGACTGGATCCCTTATCCTTCTGCATTTAGGCTCTTGTTTTCTTTCTTGAAGTTAAGCCCTGTCCTCACCCCCCAGATTTCCACTGGCAAAAATGTAACGGTTTGGGAGTTGCAGGTCTCCATCTGCACAGCTGGGACAGAGTATCCTTTGTTCCCCCTTTGTGTGATGGTACCTGCCATGGAACGAATGGAACACATTCCCTAATCGTTGTCTTTAATATCATGGCCATGGTATGCTGCCTTTTGGCCCAGTTGGGCTGGATCTTTTAGCTCTCGTTCAACCACTTTGTTCTCCATGTGGATTCCTATGCTGGTGCCTTGATGCTTGGCTCCCTGGGGATTCATGTGAACTAACCTCTCTCTCTAACCTTCTGCTTTTCCAAGCCTGAGAACAGCTTTTCAGCATTCCATTGGCTCCTTTCATGTTGCCACTGCTTTAACCCTAACAGCTGTGGCAACTCCAGCCTTCCTAAGAAAGAAGGCTGCTTTTCCAAGTCCCTGTGTTTCCAAAACCTCCCTCATTGCCTCAGCTTAGAATTCGGAAGCTTTGGGAGTGGAAATGGTGGTGGGGAGAAGTGTATTTCCAAGAAATTCCAGAGGGCTTTTCTTTCTTTCTCTCTCTGTTCTGCTCTGCTCTTTGCTTACAGTTGTGCATGTTTCAAAATGCCAGGACTTGGCTTCAGCAGTTTATCCACACAATAGTGATGAATGGTTTCACACACAAGGAAATGCAGAAGAATTGCTAGCACAACCAGAATGAGAGGCGGAAACAAAGGAGGGGTGCACTATGGGTGAAGAGCGGAAAAGAAATTCCAAGAGCCCAGAGCAAAGAGAGAGAGTAAAAGATATAGTCCTTATTCCAGTCAAGTTAGTCAGTGGGATTTTATGTCTGCTGAATTCAACCTAATCAAGGTCACACTCTCACACCTCTGTGCAGGTGAAGGGAGGGGTGTGTTCTTTCTTCTACCTACCTCCAACTGTCACATGGGGATGGTGTGGATGTGAGGCTTAGGACCTGGCTGTCCCAGGGTGGGGGGCACTGGTCCCACAGGGAGTTTGCTGATTACTTCTTGATGACCTTAACTATTGATTTTCTGCATAAGAAGTGAGTTCCTTGCCTGTGTTTGCTAGATGCTATGAATGAGGTCATTTCCAGATGTCTCAGGGCATCCTCCTTGAAGGTTATTTTACCTAATCTCTTTAATGTCTGACCTTTTCTCCACAAGAATTCCATCATTCTTCCTTCTCTCACACTGGCTAGCTCAGGATACCAGGTCTTTCTCCCTGAATTCAAGCCTACCGAACAGGACCCATGGCCTGAAAGTCCATTCTGGCCTAGGACCTTATTGTGATGGTACCAATATTGATACACACCTGTGCTACAAGGCTGCTGCTCAGTCAAGTTCAACTAGGAATTTGAACCTGGAGGTTCTTGGTCTTAGTCTGGAATTTCAAGCATATCATCACAATGGCTCTGCTAAGTGACTTCAACTATAATTTACTGTTCATATCTCAGAAGTTCAAAGCTCATGAGTCAGGCAGCACTTCTCTTACTTATCTCCCATCGCCCACAAGCCCTCCCATTTACAATCTACTGAGGTTAGATTGACCCTCACAAGGTTTGACTGCCAGTAGGTAGCCATGTTTGTAGGCTTGCTGTGATCTGGCACCTGAAAAACCTCTTGTAGCAGAGCGTTCACTTCATCAGAGGCATAAAGCATTAGAATAACTTGGCAGGAGATTTCTGGGAGGGGGTTTGCATATGTGCACAGACCTAGAGAGAGGAGGGAAAATGGAGTATTGCGTTTTCTATGTTTTTATGGTTTGAGTTAAGTAAAGCTTAAAATTTGCAAAGTGAGCAACTGCAACAGTTGTAACTGCTGATAATGCAGTCACCTCAGTTTGCATATGTTACTCTTTGAACTCAGACAGGAAACTATTGTCTCTATTCTGGTCCAAACAAAATGGAATCAAACTAAAGATTAGTTCTAATTCAGCAATTTCTGAGCCATCTGTTCTATAGTTAAGAATCTGATTAGTGGAGTTGTACCTGTTTGAACAGAAGCAGGCCATCTGAGTACAGCGAAAGTACACCTCAGTTTCCAGTATTTGATATACAAAGAACACAAGGTGGCTATTGTAAGGTGAAGTTTAAATATCTGTGTTTAGTGTCTTCACTGGTGCTTCTTTTTCTAGCCACTCTCAAGGTTAAATCGCTGTGCACATTTGTCAGTGTATTAGGTCATATCACATCATGGACCGTGTACCATGTACTGTATATGATATCGATACCTCTTCTTTTCAACAGCTAAAGGAGCAGAGAGAAAAAGAAAGACGACAGAAGAAAGCCAAGGGTGGCAGCATCTCCGAGGAGGGGGGAGGAGAGTTCGACGATCTTGTGTCAGCACTGAGATCAGGCGAGGTCTTTGACAAGGACTTATCAAAGCTCAAGCGTAACCGGAAGCGTTCAGGAAACCAAAATTTGGAGACAAGCCGGGAACGGGCGGTGACAAAGCTCAATTACTAAAAGAGGAGAATGAACAAATAATAGAAAATAACAAAGTGAAGACTGTGGCCACAACAGAGTCAGGCAAGGTGATGAGGACTGGTTAGTGTCTTTGCCCAGGAAGATTGGCCTTGCTCATGGCTTAGTTTAATATTTGCAGGATGAACATGCCTCCCCATCTTGCTCTCTTCCATATTCACATAATCTGGAATGGTTGTAAAAGTGCCTCCCAAGAGCCCAGGGATTTATTGCCAAGATGTTGCTTTTAGTTAATAAGATGGTATCTTGACATTGTCCCAGCGAGTTCATCTAGGTCCTAGTGGTGGAGCAGATACCATTGGGTTTTCTGTACCTATTAGCTCTGAAGTGAGGGAGAGATGGTTTACTCTGTGCCAAAATGTACACATGCAACAAAATAATTCTTCTTGCTGGGAAAATGCAAGACTGTCTCAGGCTGGTTCTGAAACCTCCTGCCTCTACTTTGTGGCTGGGCCTGGCCTTCTGGAGCCTACTGGGGAGTGGTTCTACAGTGTGCCATTTCTGTTCTTCCACTGGATTTACAAAAGGCCATTGATTGATTGAAGCCTGAGAATTTTATTTTATTTTTTTAACCCAAAAGACAGTTACTTAGCGGCCTACAACATGCAAAGCAAGTGTTGCTGCGTCAGAGGAAGTTGATGGAGCTGTTCAACTTGAGAGATGGATTAACTGTTTGCAAAACTCATGTTGTATTTTCTCCCTGATGAATCATTGGCATCTTCAGGGATGTGCCAAGTCATGAGAAAATGGGAAAGAATGAAACCGCACTGTAAGAATACACAAAATTGGTCCAAACTAGTACATTTGCCATTGCTGAGCAATGTGGTAGGAAAGGGGTTGGATTATAAGAATAATTCCACATGCAAATCTGCATCACCTTGGTAGCATGATAAAATGGTGAAAGGTAGGGTTTTTTTCTTTTTAATGACAAATGGAGTTTGTCTGGTGGTTGGAAATGAGAATCTTTTCATTCACTGGCAGCCGTAACTGTACTGGAATGAACTGGAGCTTACCTTTAGACAGGCTGGCCTTCTCAGAAGCCCCACCATTCCCAGCAATTGCTGCACAATAGTATTAAAACTGTTGACAATACACTTCATCATTAGGTAGCTGGGGTATTAAGCACTTTTCCATCTGGAAGGAAGTGACAGAGCTATGAAGAAGAATCAAACACAAGGTGGACCCCAAGGTGGATTGGCCCAGTGGACTTTCCAAAGATCTCTGAAAATTACAGATACTTAATCCAGAAACAGTTTATTGTTACTGTCATTCACAGACAACACACATACATACACGGGTTACTGCTGTCTTCCCGTTGCATAGCGCTTTGATGGTTGTATATGGTGTACAGCTTCTTTTTGCTTTTCAGTGTGAATAGTTGGCCATCTTCCCTCAGGTGAATATAGGAAAAAAGACAGGCAATAGGCTTGGGTATGAAGCACAGAGATAGAAATGTAATCCCATTTTTGGAAAAGAGCTGCCTCTTCTGGAGAGGTCAAGACATGGGAATGTGAGGAATCCAGACAAAGCTCAAATGGCCAGTTGCTTTTGTTGGTCTCAGCAGTGCTTTAATTTTAGGCTTAGTCTTGAGTCTGTAAAAAACAGGTGCCTAGGTCTCAGGCTCTGTCCGATGAGTGTTCTTTGCAAACAGTGTTAGAAAATTCCAGGGCAAGGATGTTGGGCACATTCGGAAGATGAAATGAAATGCTCAGAACTCTGGAGATAAACACAAAACCTATCTTCTGTCTTTTGAGTGGTCTGGTTCTGAATCAACCTGCTCACAACATTCCAGAAATCTGCACTTCTGTTTTATGCTCCTGGTGAAGAACTGGTTCCCTTCCAAGAGCTGAACACGTCCTTTCTTTGTGTGTCTGCATTGAAATGACAATCCTACTGCAAACAGCCCCAAGTGCTTTTTAAGTAGGATTTTTTTTTCTGCAGGCTGTACAAGCTCATATTTTTGAGAGCACTTTTGCCCTCTGTATTGTAAAACAAACATTTTAAAAGAAAATCTAGATGCATTGTCAAGCTCCTTGATGCTCTCTGTAGTTACAGATGTAAAAGCATGCCACATATGTTGCACTGTGGGAACCATAAGTATTAGAAGCAATACATACCATAGAGGGAGGCAAATGGGTTTAATTTGCTGTAAACCCAAATCCCGTGATTACTGTCATTTTAGAACATAAATTTTGAGGGGTCTTTCTTCCATGACATGTCTTTCATTTCTCCTGTGTGTGGCTCCCATCCGCCTAGCCTCTGGAGATACTACTTAGAAAGGATAAATGTCCCCTAAGAAGCTCAGGTTTGTCTGCACCCTCCCTGCACTGTGAAGAAAAAAATATAATTGGATTATGTTGATTTGACTGTGCCATTATCTTGTACTAATGCTCTTACCACAAAACCAATTCTTTCCAGGCATGGATCA
Source organism: Varanus komodoensis (assembly GCF_004798865.1). Taxonomy (NCBI): domain Eukaryota; kingdom Metazoa; phylum Chordata; class Lepidosauria; order Squamata; family Varanidae; genus Varanus; species Varanus komodoensis. Next base: position 12,900,608 of record NW_025335268.1, on the reverse strand, counting down.
AAGGAGGAGAACGCAGCTTCTTCTCCAGGCTTGAGCGGCAGGACAGCCTCCCTCACAAACATCCCCACAGTGCCCTGAAGAGCCCAGTGCCACCGCACGCTTTGCAGGGCTTTCCTTGCCCGGATGTTTAATGGTGCCTGCAGGCCACCCACCATTGATCCTAGGAATGTTATCAGATACCACATGCTCCATGAAAGCCTGAAGGGAGGCCCACATACTAATGTTAAATGTGGAACAGAGTTGAGGAGATTTTATGTTCAAATGTTAGAGTTGTACATCAGGCGCTTTTTCCACAAGAGGGAAACAGGCATAAAAGGAAGCATGTAATAGCTATAGGCTGTTACATCTTCCTCCATCCCCTGCTGGGGATTGTCAGACAGGCTTGGTACTACTATCAGCCATGTGGAAAACAAAGTCCTTGCGGTTGTGGGGTTAGGGGGGTGCATAAGTTAATTCCAGGATCTGCTTGTCTCAAGGAGAACTTATGTTCTGCAAGCAGAAGGACTCCACTATAGAAGAACATTTGCCCGAGGGAAGAACTTTCCCCATCTCTAGCATCTGGACTTAGCCTTTTTAAGTGGGTCACTTCCTGGGCAGAAGGTTTTTCTTTTTCAGTGACTACATGATGGCCTCCTTTCCTTTATCCCTGCATGTGTTCGTAGTGTGTGCCAAACATGTGAATCCCTGACTGGAACGAAGGCCATGTCACATGCTTGTCCCAAACACACAGATTGCCTCTTTAGCTGTTCCTCATAGATGCTGTCTATGAGCAATGCTTGCAACTCCTCCACATACTGCCAGCCCCATTCAGCAGGGGTCCTAACTCCCTATATAGTATTCTCAGGCTGCTATAGGAATGAGTGAGCATCGGCACAGCTGATCCAGTGAAAATCCTAACCCTATACTCTACAGAATCCACAGAAAACTGTCATCTTGACTTAGGCACAGATCAGGATCTGAATGTGTACTTAATGTATTTTTTAAAAGCGGGGGATTACTCTAATCTCTGTTGTATTCATTTATAAGGCATTGCTTAAGATGTTGTTTTTTCTGCACCATGCTGCAACCTATATGTTCCTTATATAAAACTACAAAGGAATTAGGATAGGATTCATTCCTTTTGTAACAGAGTTTCACCAGATTGGAATCACTCATCCAGTTGAAAAAAAATCAATTTCCATGAACAACTGTGGGGGAAGAAAGTTTCACTTTTCCATGACCTCTAATGGACAGCTTGATTGTCAGGTCTTGGCAATAATTGCAGCTGAGTTCCATAGAACGGAAAGCACAAACTCACATTAGAGCAAAATACCCCAGTTCTAACTATGTTTACTCAAATAAGGCACACTGATTTTAGTAGAATTTGCTTTAAAAGTGAATATTGTTGATAGTGCAGCTTATCCCATCCCAGTGAAGACCATGGGTACTGTCAAACTGCCTCTAATATTTTAAGGTGCCCATGAATTTTTCTGCAGGAAATGTCTTTTAATACCTCTTTTCATTATGCTATGGAATTGCTCGTTATGTGGGAACTGCATACATTAGTCACTGTGGGAGTGACTCTGGACTGAAGAATCAGGTAGAAGTATTGTAAATAGATGAATGAAACAAATGTAGCACATCTGAATCAGTTTAAATCCATTTTCCCCTGTGGACTAGGGTGTAAGTTCTTTAAGAAGATTATGTAGTATCCTTAATGCACACTTTTTAACCAAGTTTGCCTACAGCATCATTTTAACTATTAGATTATCTCTCTAATTCCAAGAAGCCATTGACATTCATCTGTTTGCCCCCAGCTCTAGCATCTGGACTAAGCCTTTTTTAAATGGGTCACTTCCGGGGCAGAAGGATTTTTCCCCATGATGGCCTCCTTTCCTTTATTCCTGCATGTGTTTGCAGTGTCTGCCAAACATATGACCCCCCTGACTGGAAGGAAAGCCATATCACATGCATGTTTTCCAAACATAGATTGTCTCTTTAAATATTCTGCATAGATGTTATCTAGGAGCACCTTCTTGCAACTCTGTGCACAAATGGCAGTTAATCTCTGATGTAATCTGTTAATATCCTCTACTCTTGTCACTTTCTGAGTCACAGCGGTGGAAGCATCAACACTCTCGATTGGGTGTGTTAAGCACTCTTTGAACTACATCCATGCACCACATGTGAAGCTGCTGCTTTGCATCAAATTTCCACCTCCCACCCCTAGCTAGAAGGCAAAGAAAGAATTGGTCCATCACTTCTGCTTCAATGCGGATAACACTTGCAACATTTTGTGTTTCGTTCTCTCTGTCTCTCTCTCTCTCAAGAAAGGGAGTCGAAAGCTTTCCCTCTGCAGAATTCAGCACAAGACAGAGAGCAAGCAATTCCTACCTATATCAGGCAGTCCACAACATGCAAAGCTCCAACAGCCCTGCTTATAATCTAAGGAGCAGAGATTACAGTCGGCAAATGCCACTTGTGGTTCTTTTCAGCCAATGAAAAGCCAACAAGAACTCATTGCCTGTGGTACATGATAGCAACACTTTCCCTTACCTGAGGGCAGCTTTTGGTTCTCATCTAACTGGAATAACTGAAGGAAGAGCAAAGACTCAGGTGCTTGAAAATGAGGGGGGTATTCTCCTTGATTTAGCTGGTTGCCACTGCAAAAGAGCCTTTTGTCCAAAAGGAGAATTGTGCTTGAAGTGGGCGATCTTAATACAACCAAGCTTGGCCAGATCTACTCTGAGGCCTTGTGTCCTCCTTCCCCCATTTCTCCCTTTGTAGCGTGTAAATGCACGTGTGTGTGCATGCATGCTGCCTCCTCCTCCATGCTCCTCCTCCCCCTCCTCCTGGCAATCTCTCCTAACATTAAGACCCATCACAAACAATCAAGTCTTCTTTGCATTCATAATGGTTCTTGGCACTTTCTAGAAGGTCTTTGTGACCACCAAGCAACTGAACCAACCCAGGAGTAGTTTAATGGCTGCAGCAAGATGTCCTATCTTTCTGAATCTAGTTCCCCAACTTTTCCTTACACTCAAGCAACTCTGTTATTGTTCATGCAGTCATGTTACAAACCAAATACACATATATTTAAAAGTATTATTTGAGTAGCTTCGCAAAGCATGCAGTATAGGAAATAATTACTAGGGGTTACAGAGTGCAGGCTACCTGTGTTACCAGTGCAGGCTAATGGAACTCCTTTCTTAAATCGGATTTGCCTCTTATCCAGCCAGTTGAGTGTTTCTGGAGAGAAAGACACCCATCCGAAAAAAGGCATTCCAGGTTTTGCAGGAGATAACAAGGGCAACGTTCGAGTCACCCCCCCAGCATCTAACACAAGTGCTCAATGATTTATTTCTCATTAGAGAGGCTATATTTGCATGTCTTCCAGAAGCATGTTGGTCATGTGTTCAGTATCTCGAGGTAGCAAGCAAAAGCGACAGATGAGCTCATCCTAGGGAAGAGGGGTGCGTGGCTCTTCACACCAGTCTGATTTTGGGTGGACCTTTTTTTTCTTCCCAACTTGTAACCCAGTGGCAATTGAAAGAGGTTTATGTCTTATGAGTTTCCATGAAGGGAAAAGCAGTTGTACAGTTCTCTTATGTACATGATGTATGCAGTTCTATTTGTTTTTTTAAAAAATGTTTTAATAATTAAAAATACCGTTTTAGAAATGTTTTTAGGGGAAACCTGTAAATGCCACACCTCTATTTATTTTGCCTTATTTTAGTTTGCTATTTTTGTGTATCCACTGCATTACAGCCATGACTATTGAGACTGCACCAGGGCATTAGGAGCAAGGCGAGTGGCGTACACAGCAGTTCAAAGGCAAGTCAGGCAAGGACTGGGCACATTTGTTTACTCTCGTTGACACCGGGAGACGCCATGCTCCCACCAAAGGGCCAGCCCTCCTCTCAAAGGGGCTTCATTCCCCCTCACTAATGTAATATACCAATAGTGTCCAATTGTTTTGGCAAGTGTGGCACAAAAGTCAGGCCCAAAGGGTGAGACGGTGCCAGTCCAACACACATTTTAGGTGCATCCTTTGTCTCAAAGCCGAGTTGGAGAGCAATTACCAGCGTTGGAGAAGAGAGGCAGGCACACCCAACGCCTCCTCTGGTGTATGATGGCCGAAAGGCAGCGGCTCTCCTTTCTCCGATACGATGAAGCTCGGCATTTTCTTCCCCTTCTACCAGGGTCATCACCACGTTCTGCACAAGAATGTTATGCTGAAACTGGCCCTTTGGGTTCATGCGCATGGCCACATTTTTACTCCACCTTTATTATTCTGGCTTTACTAACACCCCATGTTCAAAATAAAAAGTGTATGCCGCTGTCAGTCTTCCATCCTTGAGCACTCAAATATCAATGGGAGACTCTTGCCATTCTAAGGGGTAACTAACTCAGCTTAAGCAATTTTGTATATGAGCCTAGGGAGTATCCTTATCCACAACTGCTAAGACAAACCCAATTATTTGGTGGGGAAGGTCTTGCTCCTCTAATGCTTTGGTGTCTCCTCATTTGTTGGTCAATTTAAGACTATAAATGAATTAAATGTACAAAACCTGTAGCATCCTTTTTATCTGCACCTTTTTATAAGAATATAATGTAATACTAAAAAAATTAAAGATATATGGCCCTTACCTTTATACCAGTGTATTATTTGTTGGGAATTAAACATAAATAAGCAATAGCTATTGTTCACTAAAATATTGTTGCAAACGTCATTTCACAGACCTCTGCACTTAGGATAGATTGAAACATTCTTTATGTGCACTTAAGACTGTGGATTCCATCCAGTTTTAATCATATCTAGGATAGACCTATTTAAATCAACTGAGTTTAAGTTAGTCACAACTAAGATCCATTGACTTAAATGGGGGCTACTGTAATTGTGACTAAATCTGGATCTGACCTAATATCAATGCATAAAACACTAATATAGATGCTTTAAGATGCAGTTTATAGGGGCAATACTGAATGCAGCACTAGTACTAACCTACAGTGTTTTATGCATGCATAGATCTTTATATGATATACATATTATATGATGCAATATATACCAGCTAGCGCTATTCGTTATTTTATTTATTGCATTTATATACCACCCCAATAGCCCAGAGGGCTCTCTGGGTAGTTTACAAACATTAAAACCCCACCAATCCTAAAATAAATAAATTGGCTACACCACGACTGAGTATAAAATAACATGGTTAAAATGAAATAAATAAATAAATATGCCATTAAAATTAATTAACTTTAAAATATTGGTTAAATAAAAAGGTCTTGACCTGGCGCCGAAAAGCATATGATGGCTCCAGGCGGACCCCTCTAGGGAGCGCATTCCATAGTCGGGTCACCATCGCAGAGAAAGCTCTCCTCCAAGTACTCTGTCTCCTGACCTCTTTCAAAGAGGGTTCCTGGAGGAGGGCCTCTGCTGCTTAGGGGACGGGAGGGAATATAGGGGAAAAAGTCATTCCTTTAGATATCCTGGTCCCAAGCCATTTAGGGCTTTATAGGTAATAACCAGCACCTTGAATTGAGCCCAGACTTCAATGGGAAGCCAATGGAGCTGATGGAGGACTGGAGTTATGTGAGAATAGGAACCAGTCCCCGACAGCATCCTGGCAGCTCTATTTTGCACCATCTGAAGTATCCGGACCATCTTCAAGGGCAGCCCCACGTAGAGCACATTACAGTCCAACCACAGTTGAGGTTGTGCTAAAGAGTCTCCCACTAGTGCAGTGTGATTGAGATTTGTGGCTGTGTCAGACTGGATACGGCTTAGCATGTCTGCTTCGAGCCTCACATCCCTTTTGGAGTAAACCAAAAACCATGACTGGAAATATATTCAGTGGTGCTGGTGATGTTCTTTGGAGGAGAACCTACTGGAGGGGAGGGGATGTGGAAAAGGAAGATTGCAGAGAGTAAAAGCAGAAACTGAAAGGGAAAGTCAAGCAGGCCTTGCTAGATTTGTGCATATTTTTCGCTGATACCAAGCATCTGGTTAGCCAGTATAAGAAACAGAATCCTAGACTAGCTGCATATTTGGTCTGAGCCAGCACAGCTGTTCCTAAAAAAGGTGGGTTGTACCTGATGGAGGCTTTACCTTAATGGAAAGTGCTTCTGCTCACACAGATCAAGGCACCTGATTTTGCTGAGCCTCTCTTGCCCACTCCAGTCCTCTGGGTGATAGGCCATGATGTTCTTCAGGGATCTCCACTTCTCAAGGAGAGGTTTTTTTGTGGGGTGGGAGACAGGGGAGGTTCAGGGGCGCCCAGCGATATGGGCTGATCTCCCTGAGGCTGATCAGAGTTGCAGTCCAACAACATCGGAGGGCCAGAAGTTGGCAGATTGGTGAAAATTAGAGGTCCCTGCTTGCACAAGTGAAAGCTAAGCCACGGCCACTTAGCTTTTTAGCTGCCCATGTCCAATATCTTATTTGAATTCTGACATTGCATTGTTAATGGTGTACAGTCAGTGTTTGCAAGGACTGTACACCATACACATTAGCTTGTCAGGGCTCTTGCCGTGGCCCAGCTCTTTGGAGAAGGCAAAGGTGGTGGCCAGTGGAAGCATAATGGGTGGTCAAGCAACGTGAGGACAACATACTCCAGCAAAGGCACCGCTTCACAACTGCACCCTGAACATAAAATTGCATGTAAACCCTGCCTTTTACAAGGCAGCGCACAGCATTCAAAAGCTATAAACAAACCCCAGGCTCAAGAAAAACAAAGAAACCATGACATAACACGAATCACACTGCTAAAAAACAGCCTTAAGAGTTACGCCTAGGCCACAAGGGTAAAACTAGTAAGGCTGAACTTGTCCTACGAGGTTGAAGGTTCCTATCCCTTCCCTGCATGTTTCTTAGCAGTCGTGCATGGGAAAGCCAACGAACAGCTGCTCCCAGCCAAATTGTGGGGCAGGAAGCAGTCGTGTATAATTACTGGAGGTTCTTTAAACCAGTTCTTGATCCAGGAGCTGTAGGTTGATGCCAACAGTGGAGAAATTGTTAGAAGTTGTCTGGTGACATGGTTTGACAACATATGATTACATGGAAGCTGCTTGAGGTGAGGCGAGTGGATGGTATATAAAAGCTTTTAATTAATTAATAATAAATAAATTCTACTCAGAAGCAGCAATACTCAGATCACCCAAACCAATGCCACAAAAGTTGATTCTTCATTTCTTGCAAATACTTTGATAGTACTAATCTCTCCTGCATAGTTGGCCAAAGCTTTTTTGCTTGCTGGGGCAGAGCATCAAATTAGCAAACCAGTCTGCCCCCCTGACATGCCCAAGCTAGGAGTTATGGGCCATTTTCTGTCTAAACATCCATACTATTCCTTACATAACAATTTCCTGCCCATCCATAGCACCTGAAACCAGCTACCTGTGGCAGCCACATCGTTTTACCAGCCTTGCAGACAAGATAGCTAAACCACAGCCACTGCCTTGATCAAGGATGAGGCCAGGGCCCAACAGAAGGAAGAAGCCTTTCAGTATGTCTTTTTTATTAAGAAGAAGAGGAGGAGGAGAAGTGCCCAATCACATTTGCACCCAGTGTATTGTTATGGGACTTAGTTTTTGCAACCGCTGCATACAGCCCACTATCATCACCATCTAACACATACACTATCCGAGAAGTCTGTGTCTGCTCTTCATCCAGAGCTGCACATGAGACTGGGGAACCCTCAGCGATGCTGGTGGGGCATCATTTCCCTTACTGGGTTTGTGCAGGCTGATAATTAGATTCACCCGAGGGAGGTTTGAATTCCAGATCAGTCTGTGCACTTGATCTGTTTGTCTCTCTTCCCTCCCATGCTCCCCACTCAGTAGTACAAAAGACCACAAGTGCCTGGGGACAAAGCTCATGCAGGACACACACACACACAGATCGTGTTCGCAGTAGAACGGAACAGTAGCCTCACCCCATCTCTGCTTTCCAGTGTCTTCAAGGTCGCATGTCAAGGCCAAGCACCTTTTGCGATCCTCTCCCTGCAATCAGTCACTGCACTCTGGGTGTCCCCTTCGTAATCGGGAAGGGAATGGACCCCATCAAGCTAGCCTCAGTTTCACCACAAGCGCTGCTGCTCCCCAAGTGGAGCTGTCTGGGGCTTCAACCACAGCCGCCTCGATTCCCCAGGCAAATCCAATCACTTAATGGCAACAGCCAAGTCTCAGCGGCAAGAGACAGGCAGTGCACAGCACAGACTTGCCACAGGGCTGAAAGGAGACACACCAGACCTGCAATCTTACACTCATTCATAAACAGTCTTCTTCCTTTGCCTGGGTGCTGCCAGCTCCTCTCTGTTATCCATTAATTCCCCCCCTCCCCGGGTTTCAGTGTGGAGGAAAGAAGGAGTTGGAGAACTGAGCCATGCACTGCAGCCATTTAAGCGGTCTCAGTTTCAGCCCAGAGCAGAAATGCTTTGTGAAAAGGGAATCAAAAGCCAGAAAAGGAATCAGATAAGTTTCTCAGCATAAGAACTGCAGTGGGCCAGGGTGGCTTGGAAGGCATGCTGGAGACATATGTATATGGAAGAGACTAGGGACAGAAGTATTTATGTGTCTTCACAATCCTTCAAGTAGTCAGCGGGGTCTTTTCATGATGTTACCATCCTGTAGGGCATCTCCCAAGTTTTACAGACATTTTCGTGGCTTTTAGGTATTTTATTTATTTTTGGAGTGAGCAAAGTTAGTTTTCTTCCTGGCTGCTATCATTATTTGCTACATAGGCTTTGTGTAGCTTTGCCATGCCACCACCTGCAATTGTGCAATGGAAAATATAGGATTATATAGGAAGACAGAGAGAAAACCACAGGAGAAAAAACTGTGTGAATGTAGTGCCAGGGCTTCTCTGCATCTGAGATTTGACCCACTGCTTTAATATGGCTTCGATTCTCGTTGTTGGACAAAAGGTCCTTTACACAGGGTTTTTCCTGGGGTTTTCCTTTTGCTGCCTTCCTTTGTAAAACCCTAAGCTTTTTGCAATTTGAATTTTAATGGCTGACTTTCCTTGCTCTGAACACACACACACACACACACACACACACACACACACACACACCCCAGAATCCCTGGAACATCACTCCATGAAAAAGCCTTGCAAACTTTCATGGATGAGGAATCATACAGGCACAAAAAATGCCTCATGCACAGAACCCCCCAATAAAGAAAATAGAAGAAGAAGCCTCCATAATGCTGCATAATATGCCTCATGTGGAGAAGTCCTGTGTATATAGTGCCAAATGTTGCTATGGGACTAACCCACCAACTCACAGTCTATGACGCATCAGAAATAGGAATACTGCAATCCAGATGTGCAACTCCAGATGTTACAAGAAAACTTCTGAAGGAAACCAAAGAACTCAGTTGGTAGCCCAGTGTCCACCTGCCTTTCCCAAGAAAATGTGGCACTGACTGTAGGTGCACCAGCTTCTTTTCAAGCTCAGTTTTTTACAGCAGTTGAATTGCCAGCTACCAGGAGTGCCAGTGCCCAGGATGTGGGGGCTTCAGCACAATTGGTATTTGGAGAAAACGGACTCCCGCTCATGCCTGCCACCAGAAATGGGTATTCATCCAACCCTATCACACCATTTATATACCTGTAACCTCACTGGAGGTAAAAGGAGAAGAGACACAACTGCGTAGCATCCAGATACTACTTATATCTAACTCTCAAACTAGTAATGCCCTCTCCTTGTCCTCTTTATGTATGAAATACATTTCAACCCTGCCTGCTATCCAAGGAGCTCAGGATAGCACCAAGAGTTCTCCCCTTCCCATTTGACCCCCACAGCATAGCTGTGAGTGAAGTATTAAGTTGACAAGCAGCAACCATGGGCCAGTCACTTCCAAAGCTTCATAACTGAGCAGAATCTGAACCTGGTCCTACTCTGGCCAGCTGGTAGTCAGATATTTTGGCCTACAAGCCTTAAGAGCCCTCAGAATTAGCTACATGGGCTGGCTAGTAGGGGTTGTCAACTGAACATCTGGAGGGTAACTTTTCACCTACCCCTCTTCTAACTAGTCCAACACGCTACTCCCATATAGATGTTGAAGCACAGTTTCTACCCATTACACCCACAATAGGAGACGCACATGAAGCAAAGTTGCTCACTGTTGCATTTTTCACTCCAACACAGGACTGGCATTTCCCGAGGACAGAGTGCAGATCCTCATCTCTGCAGAGCACATCATATGAAATCTGGAAACAACTCCTGTAGGGGTAGAGAAGCAAACTTGTAGGCACTGGTGTGCTTTTTTTGAACAAATTGTGCTGATAAATCAGCCATCATTCAAGATGCTAATCAGGTCTTCATTTATTAAAAGGAGGGGCTGAGAGAGAATTGCCATGGCTCTGTGAAAGAAAATACAGAGGCCACAAAGAGAACGTTGAGGTTTAATCCCTTGCATTTCTGGGTAAACGAAATCTCTGGGACACGATCTCTGAGCCCCCTGTGCGCTGCTGCTGGGACAGACCTCCATGGCTGAAGACATGGCATCGGGTGGCTCCGCCAGGCCCTTCTTTTCTGAAGGGAGGGCTCCAGCCAATTTGGAGCAGAGGCATTTTGCAGAGTTTCTGACCAAGTGGCTCTTCCCTAATCCCCCCCACCCGCATCAGCTGCATTTAATTTTAGCAACAGTGCAATCTCGGAGCATCTTTTCTCCCTATGGAATGCAACTCTAAAGCAAATAAGTAACAGCTTAATGGCACAGCACGCCTGTCCAAACCACACTGTGATGTGCATGGCAGCCAGCTTGGTCCAGGGGGACCCATGTGGAGACGTTCAGTAGCTCGGCAGCAAGGCAGCTCCCTTTCGTCCTGAATTTTGGCTACGTAGCTCTAAGCCCTCAAGCTGGTGGTCTCTCAGTGTCTTGCAGCACCAACACGTCACTTCCAGGCAGGACACCTGGAGGATTTCCAAAGTTCAATTTCCAGAAGAACACTGCTGATTTTCAAAGTTCTTGCTGGTCTCGCACACTCTCAAACATAGTAATAAATGAATTTGCCTGGGCCCAGACTTCTGGGAGCCTCAAGTCGGGGTACCTGGGGTTCCACAAATGGCTATGCCCACCTTTCCCTGGTCCCATATCTTGCTCCCCAACAACAATTACTGGGTGGATTCCCATCTTTGGGACAATCTTTTCTTCTTTGTAAGTTTTAAGTACTTCTTTTAAGGTTTAATTACAGGCAGTGATTGCTGTAAACTAAAAAATGCTGGCCATTTTGGCCCCAGCTCCTTTTATCCGCCCAGCGCACCAGTGGAATGTGGTGGGACTGTAACATTGGACAGAAAGAGGTCCTCCATCCCTGATCGGGAGCAACCCAGTTCAGGTCTCATCATCATCCAGACTATTTGCCCCTCAGACCACAAAGTTATAACTCCACAGATAGTGAAGGAGAGCTCATTGAATCTTAACACCATATTTTTACCTGTCTTCTCATTTACAGAAGGTAAGTGTGATTCAGCTGTGACTCTTTGGGACATGATGCAGAACAATGAAAATGCTGGCCAGGTATGCAGTACTTGTGGGAAAGGTGGATTTCGTGATAGGAATTACCAGGAGAGGGATGGGAATTCTGTGCAGTGACTGCTCTTGGAATTCTGGATCGTTGTGGTCCCTGTACCTCCAATGGCACATTGTAGAACTAGAAAGGATACCGAAAACACATTGGAATTGGAGCAATTCTTGCAGGAAAGAAGATTACAGCATTTGGGGTCATTTGGTGTAGAAAGGAGGAAGAGGAATGCAGAGGTGTATAAAATAAGGCATGATGTGGAGAATGTGAACAAAGGTGTTTTCTCACTCTTGTTCTTAGAACACCAGAAGGTGGGATCATCCACACTGAATGGCAGACTTGAGGACAGGAAGTACGCCTTCCCACAATTCACAATAAAATGAAATATTTTGGCTGCTGGTCAGAGTGCTTGAATCCTGCCTCTGGGACGAGAGGCACCAAGCCTCAGGATGCCGGCTGCTGGGAAACGTATGGGGAAAGAAGGCTTCTCATGGACAGCAGATGGCCTTTGTGGGAAACAGGACAGTGGAGCAAGCAGGCCTTCGGTTTGATCCAGCCAGGCTCTTTTTATGTCTGTACGGTACGAGGAATCCTGTCATAGCGGACCACGGGATGTCCATGGCTCATGGTTTTTCTCTTATCACAGTATTATGGGAGAAGAAGACATTTCTCTGCATAGGAAGAATATTTCTGATTTCTGAACCATTGCAAGGTTTGTCGAAGATCTTGCCTTCCCCTGCCAATAGGACTAACAGAGCTTTGCCTGAATTCTCCACGAACCCAGAAGAATGGAAACTGGCAGCATTTTGCCTTTTCCATTTGACCACAGTTGGGACTAAATCTGGGCAGAATGGAGTCCCTCACATTGGCAGCCACAAGAGGAGACATGAGACTTTGTGGGTAGCAAGTTATCACCTCTTCTGCACTATTTATTACTCCAAGTCTGCAAAGGATGCCCTCCCCTTTCCCTTCCAGTACTGATCTGTGCCAGCAGCAAATGCCACACACAGTTGTAACTTCTAACATTTCTTTTGCATACCCTGACTTGGCTGCAGAAGCACTGATGATTGAAGTTTAATTCTTGATGGGGAGGAGGGAGGTTTTGGCTTTCTTAAAGTAGGACATTAGCCTGGGGGGGTGGGGTTCTGTAAGAAAGGAGCTAAGAAGCTCTATCCAACATATTAGCAAAATCCAGTACGTGTTTTCAGGTTTTAAAAGGTAGCTCTCATGGCAAAAGCTTGACCAAGCATACGGCTGCTCACTTAGTCTGCCTTGAGTCCACAATAGATCAGCACAGCTCAGTACTCCATACTGTTTTGAAAGTAGCTCATTAGTTATGCCATGGTCCATTTGCAATGCTAAAAGTAGACCGTATTGGGAACTGGAAATTGTTGTGTCGAGAAGTCAAATGTGAGCTGTTTCCAGTGTCCAGCAGAGGCATTAAGCATAGATGTAGATACTTCTCAGGCTTCATTGCTGTGAGAAACCTACATGGTCTCAGTGAAGGTAAGAAATAATCAGCCACCAGGCACTGAGTCTCTTGATCCCTTGTTTTACACACCCTTTTCCTGAAATTAACTGGTTCATTGGCCTTCCCTCACACTTCCTTGCTTCCCAGGAAGTGGGGCTGGCTTGTGTATACTGAAAGCCTCCGGGCCAGAAGGTAAGGAACTGTATAAAACCAATGGCAAGGGGTATTGTTCTTTGGGTTTCCAGTTGGAACCAGCAGCTGAGGGTGTTCAAGTAACTGGTACCCCAGAAACAATGTCTGTCACATCAGAAATCTCTGATACTAGAGAAACTTCTGCAAGCTTTTCTTCTCCTTGCTCCTTGCTCTACAGCCGTATTTCACCATGAGTAATCGGTATCATCTTTGACACAGATGGCTTTCTCTGTTTTTAAGTATCCTAAGAAACCAAAGTGAGATGCCTTGGCTGAACCATGCATCTTAGGTTAGAACATTTATTTATTTAGAAAATTTGTAGTCCATCCATCACTGTTGTCTCTGGACGGCTTACATTATTTCAGTCCTCAATAAAATAAGTTAATGTTCCACACTGAGAACATGGCCCCCAACAGTGTTATGAGCAGGCACCCCGGGGACTGTCGCACTTGTGGACAGAAGCTGGGGCTACTTGGATCTGGCACTCTCTCCCCCTTCTCATATTGTTGTTGTTGTTGTTAGTTGCGAAGTAGTTTCCGACCCATCGCAACCCCATGGACAACATTCCTCCAGGCCTTCCTGTCCTCCACCAGTTCCTGGAGTCCACCCAAGTTCACACCAACTGCTTCAGTGACTCCATCTAGCCACCTCATCCTCTGCCGTCCCCTTCTTCTTTTGCCATCATTTGTTCCCAGCATTACTTCTCCAGGGAGTCCTTCCTTCTCATTAGGTGGCCAAAGTATTTGAGTTTCATCTTCAGCATCTGGCCTTCTAAAGAGCAGTCAGGGTTGATCTCCTCTAGGACTGACTGGTTTGATCACCTTGTGGTCCAAGGGACTCGCAGGAGTCTCCTCTAGCACCACAATTCAAAGGCCTCGATCCTTTTGCGCTCAGCCTTCCTTATGCTCCAGCTTTCACAGCCATACATTGCAACTGGGAAAACCACAGCCTTAACTATACGCACTTTTGTTGGCAGGGTGATGTCTCTGCTTTTTAGTATGCTGTCTAGATTTGCCATAGCTTTCCTCCCAGGAGCAAGCGTCTTTTAATTTCTTGACTGCAGTCCCCATCTGTGGAGATCTTGGAGCCCAGGAAAATAAAATCTGTCACTACCTCCATTTCTTCCACATCTATTTGCCAGGAATTGATAGGACCGAATGCCATGATCTTAATTTTCTTAATGTTGAGTTTCAAGCCAACTTTTGCACTCTCCTCCTTCACCCACATCATCATCATCATCATCATCATCATCATCATCATCATCATTATTATTATAACATTTCTATGCCGCCCCTTGCCGAAACCTCGGGGCGGCTTACAACATGATAAAATACATTGAAATACAATAGTACATAATAAATTACCATTAAATACAAAAATACAAAAAATACATTGATTTACAAATATAAGATTAAAATTATCAGTATAAAATAAAAATATAGGAGAAAGAGAAGGAAGAAGAAGTTGCCCTGGCCAGATCATATGTTTTAACAATTGAAATGATGTTTAAATAAAAAGGTCTTTACCTGGCGCCGAAAAACCAGTAACGACGGTGCCAGGCGGACCTCTTTGGGGAGTGAATTCCATAGGTTGGGCGCCACCGCAGAGAAAGCCCTCCTCCGGGTACTTACTCTCCTAATTTCTTTCATGGAGGGTTCCCGGAGAAGGGACTCTCCCGCAGATCTCAAAGGGCGGTCGGGCATATACGGACGTAAGCGCTCGTTCAGGTAGCCAGGACCCAAGCCGTTTAGGGCTTTGTAGGTCATAATCAACACCTTGAATTGGGCCCGGGCTTCAATGGGAAGCCAGTGAAGCTGACGGAGGACTGGAGTCATGTGAGCATAACGCCCCATCCCCGTCAGCAACCTGGCAGCTCTATTTTGCACCAATTGAAGTGTTCGGACTGTCTTCAGGGGAAGCCCCACGTAAAGTGCGTTACAGAAGTCTAGGCGGGAAGTCACCAGCGCGTGTGTCACCATCGCCAGGCAGTTGTACTCCAGGTAGGGGCACAGCTGATTAATCAGCCGAAGCTGAAGGAAGGCGTTCCTTGCTACCGCTGTCACCTGAGCTTCCAAAGAAAGCTCCGGGTCGAGGAGTAATCCTAAGCTGCGGACTTTATCCCTAAGAGGGAGTGTTGCACCATTCAGGACCAGGTCAAATCCACCCTCTCCGAAACCCGATCCGCCAACCAACAGGACCTCCGTCTTGTCTGGGTTGAGTTTCAGTTTATTGGCCCTCATCCATTCCCTTACCTCGGCCAAGCACCGGTTCAGCACAGCCACTGCCTCACCTGGATTAGTGGAGAACAAGAGGTAAAGCTGGGTATCATCAGCGTATTGATGATTCCGCAGCCCACACCTCCTGATGACCAGAGGCTCTTTAATTCCTCTTCACTTTCTGCCATGAGAGTGGTATCATCTGCATATCTGAGGTTGTTATTTCTCCCAGCAATCTTAATTCCAACTGGTGATTCTCATGACCTTCTCATATAGCAGGGAACAAACACCACTCAAGGAATCGGTCCCTCGGAAAGCTTCACACAAAGCTGTGATGGAATCAAACAACTGTCATTGTTTTTGGAGCTTAGGATTTGGACTTGTCATGGTTCTTTGGTCTAGTCTTCCAAATATAATTACTAGAATACAAACGTACCAGTGTCCCTAACACAATGATTCCTTACATACTAGAAAAAGGTGTTCAAGAGATAGTTTAAAAAATATTTGAAAAAACTGGCAGTTGTTTTTCTTCTTACACAGCTATGTTTTTCTTATACTCAGAGTAGCTGCCACTTTTCTGCCCAACAGCTAAATTCCCTTTCATTGCTCCTATCTCCTCAAACCCCAGGTCCAAAATTAAATATCAAGGCCGTCTGATTCAGTCACTTATGATCAAGGAACTATTCATACTTCATTAGCCCCTTTCCTTCTTTCATGTCTGATTTAATTTAGCAAGTCTAATATAGCCAGTCTTCAGTGGAAAAGAACATAGTCCAGGTATGTAGTCGGCACAAATCCAGTGATTCTGAATCCGCAACTGAGGACATTTTGAAGAGGACACCCAAGAGTTGTAAAGGGAAACGGAATCTTACTTGCAACGGTCTTATGAGAGATTTCAGTCTTCATTCGCAAAAAAACTGGACAAAGACAAATACACATCTTAAGTTCACTCACTGTTATGCTGTTTGCAATTTTATTTTAAAATGTGCTTGTAGGGCACATGCACGAACACACAAATCTCAATACCACATCAGTAAATGCGAGAGTAAACAATTCTGTCCCAACTCCACCATTATTTAGAAAACGTGTGCATAGAGCCAAGAGTTCCTGACTGTGTGGTTGATTCTGGCACCAAAATGTTCTTAACAACTCACCTTAGAAATAAACAAACCTTCCCAAACCCTTAATCATGCAGTATAATCTATTCTCCCATAGGCAAGTTTAACACTCATTTTATAAGCTTTGTATTTAGATACCCTGTTATCAATTACTGCACAGGTTTTTCAGGAATCAGCTCAAGAAATTCAGAATCAGCATCTGTACTAAGCTTTCTTTTCACTGAAGTTAATCCCTAAGCAATTTTAAAAGAAATCATATCACTGCATTCATGAAGAAACAAAGGCCCAGAATGGACACCATTTATGGCATTGCTTAAGAGAACGCTTTCTTCAGCATATGATTGCTACCAACTTGGGTATGCCTTATGTCTTGGCATCTCAGGACGGCTCACAATACATAAAATTGAAATACAATAAAATCACATTTATAAATAACTTAATTCAATAAAAGTGTATATAAAAGACAAAATCAAAGCGACTGTTCAAATGATTAAAACACTAATTTTTTTTAAATGGCGATTAAATAAAAAGGTTTTGACCTGGCGCTGAAAATATAAACTCAGCGCCAGGCGCACCTCTCCGGGGAGCACATTCCACCATCTGGGTGCCATCGCAGAGAAGGCCCTGTTCTGGGTAGATGTTCTTTTTATCACCTTCAGGGAGGGTTCCTGGAGCAGAGCCTCTCCCGCAGATCTTTAGGGGCATGAGGGCATATAAGGGAAGAGGTGTTCCTTTTGGTATCCTGGTCCCAAGCCATTCAGCGCTTTATTGGTTAAAACCAGTAGTTTGAATTGGGCCTGGATAATTGATATTGACAATGAAACTGAAGGTACCCTATCAACCTGAGTGAACTAGAATAGATGAATGATTGTCAGCATATCATATACAACTTCCTGGGTTGTGAAACTAATTAGTGCAGCTTCCTCCAATATGATGCCCTTCAGTTACAGGATCTCCAATGAGCTATGCTAACGGGGGATGCTGGAAGTTGCAGTCAGCATCTCTGGATGACATCAGGTCGGGGGAAACTTAACTCAAGTATCAACAGTTTTAAGTCCTTTCACTTTTTAATACATTTAAATGTTTATTGTCTTTACATTTTTACAAGTATTCTGATAAAAATGAGTAGCTAATGCAGCATTTAAATCTCATGTAACTGTTTCCCTCAGGGAAACATACATGTGGGTATATTGGGACAAAAATATGTATATATAACATTGAATGCTTTTTAGTTTTGAAGCTTACTTTGAAAAACAAACATGCCAAATTACATCACATTCTTGAGCATCAGAAAGTTTTCCAGTTTCAGAAAAGTCAGCTACACTACCAAAGCAAATGTCTTTTTTGTTGCTGGCACTTACAAAATCTGAGTAGCATCCTAACATCTTAGCAATCAGAAGATATTTTTGCAGTAGAATAGTGTCAGATTATCACTGAGAATCCACTGGAAACATCTTTTATACAAGCCCCAATTGTACTCTTGCTTATTTCATTCATTTCACAGGAACCTGTACAGGAAATGTGCCTGGCCATCCTGCAGGTAGCTTATTTATTTGATTTATATGCTGCCTGATTAGCCATAGGCTCTCTGGGTGGCTTATGATGTTGAAGGATGCCATTAGGATTGTTCATTTTCTGGTGTAGCCATCTCAGGATGCTGGCAGCGCAGGAAGAACACAAGTTATCCAGTGCCTACCTTCTGCTTCACAAATTGCCTTCTTTAACATGGAAGCGACCTTTCATTCATGGCGAAAATAACCACTTGCTTGTGCTTTTCCTAGAGAGCCACCAATGTAGGAAAAATGACTAACTATGTGAAGCAGGAACAATTAATTTTGGTTCAGTGAGACTGGAAGAATTGGCTCAATTCCCAAAGACAAATGGGATAAAATGAATATGTACTAACTGATGCAAGAAACTGTTTCTTTTACATGCTCATTTTCTGATTTCCATCTTTACTTTTAATTAAAAAAGCCTTCGTACAAGAGGAACTTTGTTGACTTTGTATAATGGCATTCCAGCTAATAAAGGACATTCAGGGCTGCCATAAATGGCTGAATCCAGATTCACATTATTCTATAGCACTATTTATGCAGCCAGCATTCTCAATTAACCAGAACATGAATAAAAGGAACGGTAGTGTAAGAAATTCTAGATTAAGCAGGAAATGGACTGGTGGTTTGGTGTTCAATCCAAAGGCTCATCCTTAAATTGCAGCTGTAAGTTTCAACTAATGCTGTAAATATGAACTAAAGTGACAACAACCTCAGATTTGCTGCCGTACCCAGAATAAAATTTAGGCAAGAGAGTTCTTTAAGCCTGGAACCTGGCTTGCTGCAGGTATGTCTTGCATTATAAAAACAGAGCCAGTATTTAATTAAGTAATGGATTTAAAAGTTCAGCAGCAGGCAAATGCCAAATTCAGCCTAGAAGAACAACTACTGCTGTCCTTCTGCCTTTCCGATTCAATCGGGTGGGAGCCCAGGTTCTTTCTCTCCTTGTCCTGCTGCCCAACCTGGGAGTGTTCGCCTCCACCCTTTGCTTTGTTACTACATGACCAATTTAAATGCTGGAATGGGATTTCCAGCGCAATCTGAAAACCAGACAGATGGCCAAAAGGGTTAGTTATAGGGGCTGAAAGGAAATCTCACACACATTATGAAAGAATAAGCATTATAAATATAAAAACCAGGCTTTTTGAAAGTTTTAAAATTTCACTTTGAAATATTGCTTTATGGGAGACCTCTACAAGAAAGGAAAGCGAGTCCATCTATCTCCCAAATGGAAAAAATGTGTGTGCACAGCTCTGTGCACGAGGGAAAGGCAGAGAGTGGGAAAGGACTGATACCCAGCACAGTCATTGCGAGAGGGGAGCGGGGTGGGCGCCCTTTCATCTTAAGTCTGATAGATAAGGCAGAATACTTTGCCTTGTGTCTACAAGCCCTTGCATCCAACAGCCCTTGCATCTGTTAAGCATATGATGGGACAAATGGATTTCAAATAGAAAACGGACGTTTGGCACTTCATGGGGAGCTTTGCTTTGCTATAGCGGCAACTCTAGTGCGCTGCTCAGAAAGGATGAGCACTCCCATGAAGGACCGAGGTGAGCTGGACATCCAGGAGATTCAGATTAAATAAAATAGGGAACATTTGGAGTGGCAAACAAAGGTACCAGGGAATAGTACCAGCTCACAGAGGTGTATTGGCTAGTGTAGAGGAGAAAGAAGAGTCTTTTTTCTGAAAAATAACTGCAGACGATTTCCAAAAATGTGGTGGAAGACAGACGTGAAAGAGCATCTATGTTAACAGGCACAATTTTGTTGCCAAGAAACAAAGCAGAATGTACAAGTTATTGTACTCCATACATACTTAACGTATTTAGGAACCTAAAATTTTATGGCTCATAATTAGGACAAGGGTTTGAGTATATCAGTTTACCAGTTGATAAAATTTTCTTTTTCCATTTTCAAGAAGAAAATTAAACCTATTTTCATGGTACCAAAACAGTATTTGACTCATGAGGAAACATAGGTTATACTCTCCAGTGTTAGGCCCACGTGAGGAGTTCAAGTCACTGCCCTCTTCCCTTGGGAATTCTGGCTACCAGTCTTTTTGCCACCAGCTGAATTCTTAGGTCCAGATCAGATTACTCTTAATCAATGTAATCTAGTTAGGTCCTGTTGTACAGGTGGTTTAAGTGCTGGAGAAATAGAGATGGACAATAGTGAACATTAGAGATTGTAGCTTTGTACAGAATGGGAAGAGTTAAAACTAGTAATTGTTGACTAGTTGACAGCGATGCATCAGCAAGAACAAGTCCAAAACAACTAAGCAAGGCTTCAAAACTGCCAGCAAGGCATTAGCTACATGAGCAGAAGGCAAGCAAATGAGAAGATCCAAGCCAAGTCATGGAAAGCAGCTGTCAATCCAACAGCAGAATGATGGACAGCTCAAGTTGTGCTTTGTACGTGTTCATGGCTGGAAGCCTGATTCCTTGTACATGAAGAGGATGTTTCTGAGATTGTCATACAGCAAGTGATGGGCGGACGAGCTCTTGGTTCAGACCTGCCTTAACCTCGCTGAAAGTTCCCCCTTTGCCCTCCTTCCTTCCTTTGCAGCTTCACCTCTTCGATGACCATGTCGTGCGTGACTGCCTTGCACATATCGTACACGGTCAGGGCGGCTAGGCTGGCAGCAGTCAAGGCTTCCATCTCCACGCCCGTTTTCCCTCGGGTGCGGCACAGAGCCTGGATCACCACTGCGTGCCTCTTCTCGTCCAGGCGCAGGGCCACCTCCACCAGGCTCAGGGCGATGTTGTGGCACAGGGGAATCAGCTGACTGGTCAGCTTGGCTCCCTGAATCCCGGCAATCTGGGCAACTGTCAGAACATCCCCTTTCTTTATCTGGTTCTGTCGTACCAAGTGAAATGCCTTCTCGCCTAGATGGACCACAGCGCTGGCCACGGCTGTCCGCTCAGAGTCTGGCTTCCAGCTCACATCCACCATAGATGCACGGCCCTCCTGGTCAATGTGGGTGAGATGATCTGAGGCACCTAGAAAGGCAGCAGTGGGAAGAGCTCGCCGACTTTCCTCCTCTGCTTGCTTTCTCATCACCCCAGAGTGAAAGCCCCTAATCATGTGAGGGGCCTGCTTGGAGAGAGGCGTTCCTGTCCAAAGGCACTTTGCATCCAAGCTGGCACTCGGGTTCTTTTGGAGAACGCAACTCCTACTGAACGGAGCTTGTGGGAATCTTGCAGCAGTCTGTTGGGCTGAACACGATCCTGGCAAAGCACGCTGTCTTTTAAACACATTTTCCTTAAATGTTTTTCCCATCTGTTTGGATAAACTTGCTCTCAGAGTCAGCCAATGGTCAAATCTGTGGCCCCAATCATTTAAGCTTTCTCGGTCCTGCAGAGCATCTTGGAGCAGGGAGAATGACCTTGGTACCACCTCTGGGAAACAACAACAGAGTAGATGTTAGAAGAGAAAAGCTACTAGTGAATGCAGAGTTTTGTAAACACATGCAAAGCGTGGAGAAAGCCATATTCTTTCATATAATGAACAGGATTTTGCAAGGGAACTTATCAATTTTTAGAAAGCAGCTACCAAGCTTGGTGGAGTCCAGAGAACTGCGTTAACTTTCATGTCAGGCTGGACCTTGACATTGTTTCTTGTACAGCAACTTCTCATGCTACATGGTGACCGACATCTGGAAAATGGTGGGTGGCCTGAATGCCATTTGTGCTCATTCCAAGCTCACGAAGAGAGAAGACAACATTTGTGATGGGTGCATGCAGGGCTGTAAAGCACCTGAAGCAGATATTGCTCGAATGCCAGAGCTCCAGGAGTCCAGAAAGCCAAAGTTCCAAGTGATCACAAACAACGTTATAACAACTGTACTGCATTGAACTGACCACTGGTTGGCATGATGGATATGAAAGTTACTGATCTGTTAAGGGGCAGAAACTATGCAGTGCAAGCCATCTGGACAACACCACTCTCACCCTTCACAGCCAGTGGTCAGAGACTGTGGGAGCGATGGGAAGGCATCAGTCATCTGGATGGCAGCACTTCATCTGCTCTGGCTCTATCCTTACTGAAAATTAGAAGTGAGCAAGGACGTCTGGCTCATGGAATACTGACTGGAATTGGAAGGTACTAAAAGTAGCCAGGAGGTGGTGG
Source organism: Varanus komodoensis (assembly GCF_004798865.1). Classification (NCBI taxonomy): domain Eukaryota; kingdom Metazoa; phylum Chordata; class Lepidosauria; order Squamata; family Varanidae; genus Varanus; species Varanus komodoensis. The sequence goes on along the minus strand of NW_025335268.1, from coordinate 12,878,415 downwards.
GGATGAGGGTGCAGCTTTCTCCCTCCAAACTTCCTTAGGGAATCTCTAGCAGATGTGGAATCTCCCACAGAAAGAGATTCCCATAGCCATATGAGCTATAAACTGGTTCTTCTATTAAAAAATAGATGCAGCCGCATCTGTCAGAAATCCGAGGGTCGTTAACCAGAGGTCAGTGTCTGTGTCATGCAGGACTACAAAACTGCATAAAAGTACAGTCCACGCACCCAAAAACTTGGCAAAACTATGGCTGTCAGCCACAGAGCTCCTTTAAGCACACCTGTGCACCCTCAAATCAGCACCCTCAGATCATTCAGAGGAGGGTAACCAGGATGCTGAAGGATCTGTAAATCATGACTTCTAAGGAAAGGCTGAAAGAGCTGGGCCTGTTTAGCCTTGCAGAGAGAGGATCAAGGTGGGCATGATAGCAATCTTTCAATATTTGAGGGTTATCATGTATTTATTAATTTAACTTCTATACCACCTGCCAGCCAAGCTCCCTGGGCAGTTTACAACAGTTCTTAAACAGGACCACAATACAGTAAAGACAGTGTATTTTTCCACAATATATGTTTTAAATAAAAAAGTTGCTCCCTGTTGCTTCAGAGAACAGGCCTAGAACAAATGGATGAAAATGGCAAAAAACTCCCCCAGATTCCCAATAAATACTAGGAGAGACTTCCTAATGGTAAGAGCACTCTTAGTCAGTGAAGCCGACTGATGAGGAAAGTGGTGGGCTCTCCTTTACTGGAAGTATTTAAGTGGGGGCTGCATGGCCAACGCTCTTGCACTGAGCTGGGGGCTGTACAAGACAACCTCTGGGGTCCACTTGAATTCTAATTCTAAAATTCTATGTGTCTATGATCATAATTGGCCAAGAGTCCAGATTTCCAGAGGCTGTTGGCTCTGTGGGGGAAAAGGTCAATGATTTGGAGTGGGGAAGGGGATTGCTGCTGAAGAAACAATTATTAACTTTGCCAGGGAGAAAAAGGAAACCCGTCTGGATACAGAGAGATGGTTATGCAGTCCTGTAGGATGAGGGATGGTCAGAAAGTAGATCTCCAGATGTTTTGGACTCTCAGCAGTCATACCCATAGGTCAGGGGTTTCCAGGAGCTGAAGTGTAAAACATCCACAGATCTACGTTCTGTCCACCCTGCTTGGAAGGTTTGCCCAGACAGATTCCCTTGCAAGAGCCTTCTTCAGAAGACCAGTTCCCTGACCACCAAGACACTTTCATCCCTGACTTAGTCAGAAGCCTCAGGAGTTGGCTATCGTACTGTCAAATGTCCTCTTTCAGAGTCGCATTTCAAGAAAACTAGTGAGAATCAAGTACAGTCCCTTTTGCTTGCATCCTAGTCCTTCACAGCACACCCTCAATTGGTGGCGCAGCCAAAACTTTCAAAGTGGAAAGGTTCTAGTTTTCCATTCTCTAAACCTGCAGGAATAACAGGCAGCAACTAGCACAAAGGAGCTGCTGACTCTTGCCAGCTCTTGCTCACACGCCTGGAGCTTTGCTGTGGTGGGCGCCGGTTTCCTTGCTGACACGCGTTACCTTTGCTCGGGCTGGGAGGCCTGCCAGCCTAAGTTCCAAGCCCACTGGGATGTGGACCTCTCTGCCCTTCTCATTAATCCCTTGGCTGTGGCAAGCCTAGAGTCCGGTGCCAAGGCCCAAGTCAAAAGGAGCCTGTTAAACATAATGGAAGCAATTCTCTTTATGAGCAGGAGAGGAAAAGGGGGAGGAAGACGCAAAGCGGTAGCCAAATCTCTCTTTAATGATGTGTACCTTGAAGCAGCAGCTTCAGCTTTTGGCTTCCCCGTGAAGCTTATGCTCCAACGAGCAGCCCTGGTTTATTTCCAGCAGCTGAAAGACAAGGTGTGGCCCAATGCAGCTCAACTTGTGGACCAACTTTGTCTCCAGGAGGAATTCTAACAGCAATTCAAGCTTCATGGGAGTGGGGCACTCACGCTTCCTGCCATGCCTGCAGCTGGGGCACAGAAGTCACTCTGGCACCCATGCTGGTTTTACAAAGCCACTGACGGGCAGCCGGGGACTCAGCCCACATATGCAGGGATGCAGTTGGGGCACCTCCCTGCACATCTCTCGGCTCAGCTGCAACACAGTCACCAGCCCGGAGCAGGAGACCTTCTGACTGATTAGGACAGTGCACTTGGCAAGCAATTTTTGTTTCACTCCCTCAGCAGGCTTGGCTGCAAGTCCTCTGCAAGGTTCGGAGCACTTCCTCCATTCTCAGCCCCATTTCAGCTTTTGTCAGCTTCTCATTTTGCCATTCTGCAGTTTTTTTCTGCCCCATTTCCACACCAGTTTGCAACTTAAAGTCCATCTGAACATCCCCATGGGCCTTTCCCCTGAGGTACACATCTTTGTTTGGAGAATAGCATAACAAAACTCTGAATGGTTTGTCAAAAGACAACCGCATTCTGATTTGCATGGATTCAGAAAGTGAAGCCTTGGTACATTCTTAGCAAAATGCAAACTGAACAACAATCTCTCCCAGTGTTAAGGACACACTTATATGAGCAGACCTCACATCCATTCCAGAATGCTGCCAGCTGAAGGGACAGAAGTGGTAATAGCTTTCCAATTTGCCAAGACTGTAAAAAGCAAAGCAAAGCAAAGCAAAGCAAAGCAAAGCAAAGCAAAGCAAAGCACGGACACAGCCCATCAAAACCTCCAATGATACATTGCAAGAACCACCCCATGCCTCCTAGTCAACTTCTGAGGGGCCTTGGGATGCTCTGGATATGCAGGTCTGAGGTTGGAGGCCCCTCTCACCTTCCTGCTGTCACAGAAAGAACGGGGGGGGGGGGTGTATGTGTAGGTAGGTGTGCCAGGGGCGGGGATGCAAATACACTGGAGAGGCTAAGATATTAATTATCCTGAAGCCTCACCAGTCTCTTTCCCTCCTCCCCAAAATGCAGCAGCTAGACAAGTAAAAAAGACCACCTAGCAAAATATGTAGACCAGGAGGACTGGGAGGCAAAGATCACCTCTGGGAGACCTCCTGCTTTGCCTAGGATGAGTATAAGCCTTGACATTTGGAGGGTTCCTGCCATTATGGAAAAGACTGCATCCTAGGGATTTAGGGCTTTAGAAAAATGCTGCCGCTGCTGCCACCAAAACCAAATCAGTTCTCTGTTTTTTCAGGATTTGTTTACAGATGGACTTATTTATAGATCCTAGAGCTGCCCGAATGCTTTGGACAACAACTCCCATAATCCCTGATTATGTTGTCGGGGGCTCCTGAGGAGTGACTGTTCTGCTACATATAATGCACAAAGCTGTTTCTAATTGAGCTGCTCACCTATAAAGCCCTATGGGTTACGAAGGAAAGTCAGGAGCCCAGCTTAATTCCTGGGGGCAACAGATGAAACCAGATGAACTCAAAGCAATTTTCTGGACCTGATCCGACACCCTCCGTCTCTCGCCCTCTGTCTCTTTCCCTTGCACCAGAATGTGACTAAGCCATCTATTAAGACAGAGAAAGGGGTACTGTGTGTTGCCTGCAACAAAATAGCAGGAGAAATTTCTTGGTGAAGGTCTACCCACCTCCACAGCCCAGGGACTCTCCACCATTTATTTGGCATCATGTCAGGCATCACGTGTGCCAGTGCTCTGCTTTGTGACAAGTGTCTTTCAGTTCCTCTTCCTAGTTCAAGAGAAAGGCTGGGATGGACCTTTTTGGAATCTGTCCCTCCAGTATCTGTGGGCTTCCTCTTGCGCTTGGCCTAGTTCCACAAAGCAGTCTGGGCCAAGGGGAAGTCCACAAATGCCCGGGGACACAACTGGCATCCTCCCCATCAGGAGCAGCAGGAGGACGTAGAAAAGGGGTGCTGCAAGTGGGCGCACCAGGCATCATTCCCCGAAGAAGGCAACCAACCTGCTTCCCACCGCCTGCTGCTGCTGCTGCTGCTGCTGCTGCTGCTGCTGCTGCCGCCGCCGGGCACAGAGGAGGGGCACTGCGAGTGGCTGTGCAGGGGCCACTCCTGGCCACCAGCCCTCCTCCCCGTCGAGGGCAGCCAGTGGTGGCAGCACGAGGCACGGAGGCGGGATAGGGCTTAGGCAGTGCTTGTGGCACAATTCCTGGCCAATGCGCCTTGCAGAGCAGGCCAGAGAGCTGACAGATCCCCACCCCCAGACAGCTTCCTCGTACATCCCTACTCAAGACAGAGCTGCTCAAGATATTACCCCTAATATACTATGACTGGAGAGGAGTTTATGGAGGTCACCTTGTTAGCAGGTGAGGGGAAGACTCGACATACTGATACCCTGAATGGCATGAACAGCAGAGATGGCCCACTCTGTGATGGGCTGAGGAAGAGCTCTCCATGCCCGCCTGCTTACAGATGCATGTTCACACAGAGAGGAAGAAGTCTGCCATGCAGATTAAGACAGTGTGGAGTCTCAGACTATGATTCAGAAGAGGGAGCTTATGTTCAGCCACCCAGCATGGCCAGGCTTTGCATCAAGTCTATACTGTCAAAGTCCTAACTATACGCTTCTTTGCATCTCAACAAGCCTCCCACCACGCCACAGAACCTACGTGCCAAAGGAAACACTGAGATCAGCCTGCATTTTAAGAGAATCCAGCTAAAGCAAAGCAATGAAGGGAAGCATGGCAATATGCTAAGAAAGCAGAACAGTACAGCTAATTCTTTGCATGGCTCTCAGCTGGTATGGAGCTGACTCCTTGCAGCCCCCCCCCCCCCGGTGCTCTCTGCGCGCTTCTTCCAGCCTGTTTGCACCCTGACACTGGAATTATGCAATCTGCTCAAAGGCCAACACAGGAACCCCCTTTAGCTGTTCTCCATGTGGCTGAACTAGCCTGTGTGTCATAATACAGCTGGCTCCTGGCTCCGCTCTGGTCGCAGAGATCAGTGTTTGCACAGAAAATGCCAGTGGTTAGTTTTCCCAAGAAGCAGAAAGCCATGCCTGTCAGATTTGATCGCGTTCTTCACTACAGAAGAGTCTGTAGCCAGCGAACCTGCCATTCCAAGACCAGCTGGAGGAATCCCACCCTTGCATCCAGCTTCCCTTGCTCTCCCCACAATGCCTGACTCAATTACAGGCAAGACCCCACATGAATCTAACCAGAGTGCAGCTGGGACGGCAACGGGTTTGCCACACAGCTCTCCTGTGCTGCAGGAGTGTCCACAGCTCACTGTTCCTGCTCCCCAAATTACCTATTTCACAACTACACAATTCTGGTAGTGCATCTGAAATGTCTGGGCAGAAAGTGGGGAAAGCGTGTTCATTATAAACACCTCACCTATAGACTATGGTGAGAATAAGAGGGAATCCCCCAATGTCAGCTAAGCAAGTTGCAAATTCAGAATAAGGGTGAAATGAACAGCCCAAGAGATTATGAGTTTCCCTCCAAATGATGTGCAGTACCTCCTTGTGTGCATTTTGAAAAGGTATTTGCAACTTCTTTAGAAATCCAGGTGCATCTAGCAGTGGCTTACAGTGTATGAATACTTTTGCTTAATGTAGACTGAATGCCTCCCCAAGAAGCAAATGCAAATACAGCATTATTGAAGTGTTTGCTACGTACAGATTGGTCACCCACCAATGAGGATCATCGGTCTGTTCTTCATCTGGGAAATGTTGAACATGCCTGGGAATAAAATGATAAATTATGGTGACTGGCAGACTGAGTCATGATGGCAGAGTTCCTTGGGCCCCGTGACATAAGCATCTGAGGGAAAGGAGAAGCTCCACAGGTAGCAATGCCTAGTGAAGGAGCAGTTGGCCCAAGGGTGGCAGCAGCGTTGGGATGGAAATGCTCTTTAGTGACCAGCTGCTATTTTGGACAAACACTAAAGAATGTTTTCAGCATAAACTGGAACCCATTCATGCCAAAAGCAGTGGAAGTCCCACACCGACAGTCAAAAGGCTGCGTCCGTGCTCTGCTTGATGCTCTATTGATCCCGTGTTCTCCTGGAGATGAGGGCACTGTACTTGTCTGTGCTCACTCTTCAGGGGTGTGCATGATATGGCCTACTTGGAAGGGGAAAGCCCCCACTGTAAAACGAAATACCTGCATGCTGCCGCTTCTTCCTCCCAACAGCGACACCGATAATTTGGATCAATTCTTCCTCTGTGGCATTAGAGCGTAAGTGATCTCGCAAGGACACTTCGGAATTTCCAAAAAGGCACACCTGGAAGGAGGATGCAGCAGAGGGGGGCGCATCAGCACAGGTGACACCAGAGAGAACGTTGGGAACAGTCTCAAAAAGCATTTATCTCTAGATCACCTCACGGACGGGAGGGCAGAAGGCTGCTCACCCTGAGAACAAATCAGGGTGCTTCAAAAAAGCATGGACCCCACTCAAGAGGTGTGTGCAAAAGACAACTTGAGCCCCACCCCTGATGGGGTCAGCAGATGGAGTTAGGTGTGACTGCCAAGGATGGCACAGGATGATGGCCTGTGTGAGCCTGCCCTTGTGATGGCAGCTAACTGCCCGTGATATTCCAGGTTGGGAGGCTGCCACACAGGGACACTCACATCCTGGGACAGAATGCCGAATTTTATTTAATTTATACCCCGCTGAGCTACCAAAAATGGCACCCGAGGCAGCTTATAGGCATAATTAAAATGGGTTAAAATTGAAACAAAAAAGTAAAATATTAACAGAATAACTATACAATAGAATCTATCCTTCCATCAAAATGAAAGCAGCACCACATCCACCCAGCTCACTTGTGGGCCAAAGGCTTGCTGAAGGCAGCAGCCTTTGCCTGCTGGTAGAAGGAGGAACAAGCAATAGTTCCTTGGGAAAACTCCCCAACAGCCTTAGCAGGAGGGGACTGTGTGCGTTGGCAGGCCTGCCACCTCCTGGGCTCCCCACCTTCAAGGGCATTCCATCATCGATGGCTGAGGGGACAGTAGTGTGAAAGTCGAACAAAGACACACTGTCTTCTCATTCACTAGCATGCAAGTTTGTGTCACTTATGGCTACTGAGGAACTGCTTAAATACAAGCAGGCGAAAATACAGTCTAAGATCTGTAAGGTCCATTGAAACGTATGGGCTTTTCACTGGACCTGTTCTAAATAGAACTTCTGCTGGATACAGCCCAAGTCTGCTCTAGCGTGACCCAAAGCACTGGCCTGCACATTTTAGAGACATTGATGATCCTGTTCCACACATCACTCTGACTTGGTGTTGATAGATACTGGTATAATGCTTGCTGTTGCCACAGGGTGGGTTGGAATACAAGTGCCAGCAAGAAACTGCACACTGATTTCAAGTGCACAGCAGTTTAATGTGGTAGAAATCCTCTTCCACACACCCCTTCCCTCTATCCAGTTTTCTAGTGTGTGCGACACATGCCTGAGCAGACAAATCCTGCAGAGGTCTGTGGTGAAACTGGCCACTGGAAAGGTGGAAAATCAACTCCTCCATAGTCCTCTGTCTCCCGTTACTGGGAGTAGCTTGCCTGTTGCCAATTTAATATGATTTTACCACAAAACGTGCAAGAAAAAGTTTAATATTTATCTTCACAGGCTTCTCCCCAATTAGATTTACAGCTCAAAGATGGTGCAGAATGAAAATAAGGAGGAAAAAAAAGGCAGCGTTTCTGGAACAATGAGAACACAAAAGAGCTGAGCAAAAAGCCGCAGTTTCTTTGAGCAATACATTAAAGATGCCACAGTAGGATGTAACAGAAACTGTCAATTTGATTTACCACTTGTGTTTTGGCAGCCTGCACCCAAGATTTTTGGACTTGTTTTGGATGCAATACTAGGTTTGTCAGTGCACATGTGGTGTTTATATATTTATTTAAACCAAACATTAGCAAGCATCCAAACATCACAGCTGGTGAATAATATGATGCCTCTACCTTCAAGTTCCCATCGGCTGTGATCCTCAGTCGATTACAGGATCCACAGAAATGCTCAGACATCGAGGTGATGAAACTGACTTTTCCTTGAAAATGTGGTACCTTGTAAGTCTGCCATGGAGGAAGAAGGAAAATGCAGAGAGAAGTTTATTTAAAGTTTTTCTATGCTGTCTGGACAGCTTACAAAAAGCCAAAAACTGAAGAACAAAGAAAAGTTGAAGGTCATCTTCATGAAATTTTGAACTATCCATTTCACTGACCTGTAAGGGTAGTATTGGGCCCTTCTGGTGAATCTAATAGGTGAGATGCCCACTCTGCGATTGTGGGTTTAATCTACTATCAATTTACAGGGCGAAGTGACCCTCTTAGATAAAAAAAACCCTGCCTGATACATGTGTATTACTGAAAATAGCTCATTTCTTGCAGTTACGTCACTCCCTCGTTATGCAAGGGCATGTTTGATTAAGAGCTGCCAGAATAATTACCAGGAGCCTTCATTCTAATATTTTCCTGTTGATTGTGTGAGTTTGCTCTACAATATATGCAGAAACGAAGGTTCTGTGCCAATCTTTCTAGTAGCGTCACAATAAAATGTGAGCAGGCTAAGGCAACTTTCCCTTCTGTGCAAGAAATGGGGTGTGGGCCACGTGTAACAACTGAATGTCCCCACATTGCAGCCTATGCGCGCATTCTGGAAAACTGCAACTGGAAATGGTTTTCAAGAATCTGTACACCATGTACACACCAATTATTTCCAAACAGATCTCCGTTATCTGCATCATCATCATCTTTTCTACTATCTTCTTCCACTTCGCGCTGCCATTTCTTTTCCTTTCCTGTTGGGCACTCTTGTCATTACTGCTGTGAATGCTGCTTTTGCTGTATACTTCAATCGTTGAAAAAATGGGAAAACTGCAGCACAGCTAAAAAACACCCATCTGCCAGCAGAATGCAGGTGTGCACAAATTCTGGATACGATGATCTCAGTATGAGTTAACAGGGTTTTTCTTTTGTATGAGTGTTTTCTATGGATCAGTTTGGTTACATATGGAACAATCCCGAGGACTGCTTCGCATATGACTTTCCCCAACAGTTTCTAATCATTTCTGGCAAGACAGAAAGTCAAGCAAGATGTATACCATATGAAGCACAAGTATGTGGACGTAATTATATTTACAACTTTCAAACCTGTGCAAAAAAAGAAAACAAAAACGCATTTCTAGCATTCCTAGCTTCAGTGGGTCAGCATGGATACCATCACAGATATCCTTGACTATCCCGAGGAAAGACACAACCCATTTACTTTATCATTCTTGGGCAAATTAGGGGCACATCTCAAGCTATCGTGCAGTTCAGTGAGAGTTCAGGTTTGCAGATACACCACCTTTTTCCTCGTCAGCCTCAACATTCACCATACCAGATGTATCCTTGCCTCTGCTGCGCACCCTTCTCTATGACACTTCAAACAGTTTTGCTTCAGCAACATTAAGGCTACTCTGAGTGGCCGTGGACTCCCTCCAGTTTCATATCCTTTAATCATGACTGTCAGCATTGCCAAAAGTAAATCTTTGAGGACAACAGCAGCCATGTAATGTTTCCCTTCTGCAGCTTATCTCATTGGCATTGACTCAGCTGGCTGACAGGCATGCCCTGAACCGAATTAAAGTTTCAAGACTCCTTTGATGAAGCTATTAACCACCTTGGCAGTGCTAGAGACTTCTTCACATGGCAGCTTTTCCAGTTCTGGCCATCTTTGCTTGATTGTATCCAGCATCTCCTTATAGCTCACCATTTTCTTGAAGTTCCATTTGTTGCCTAGAATGAGAGGGGAATCAATCTTTGACTTGTAATCAGTGTGTCTGACAGTGGTGGTACTGGAGGGGTAATCCTATAAATTTGGTAGTACCACAGAATAACTTCATTATCTGATTAAATTACATATCCCAAGTTATGTTGTATTCCCCTTCCCAGCCCATGAAATTGATACTTGCACCAAAGGCAGCAAAGCATGCAAGACTGAAGGTGCCACAGAGAAGAACCGCAGAAAAAGCAGAATGAGAACCACCAGAGAGAACAGAATCCTGTGAGTCCCTTTTTACTGCACAAGAGCACTGCTCGCAGTAGCTTGTTGCCCAGTATTTTGAAGAGATCTGGGTAGTATTTTATAACAGAGGGATCATTTAAAAAATAAGGTTTGTAATTGTAAAATTAGTGGTTCTGCTCTTGGAGAAAGTTGTTTCAGGTATACTTTTGGTTGCAAAAAGCTCCTTGGAAGTAAATTAAAAGAATTTTAAGCTTTTGCTTCTGTGAACTCTGAGATCACTCAGAAAATCACAGAAAGTATTTCCAGGAATCCAGGAACCCAGTGTTAAAACATCTAGCTTTCACTTTTCCCCTTTCTAAACAGCAAGCTCTGAACATCATGGAAATGGTAGACATTCCTAAGGCATTGCTCCATCACCATCTTCTGTAAAAATGGGAATTGCCAATTTCCGCATCATCCATCCTTCCAAGCAAAGCACATCCTGAGTGCTCACCATCAAAGGGCATGTATTCTATGAAGCGCACGTCCAGAGGCTGCTGCTCTGTAAGGGCGACGAAATCTATCAGCTCATCTTCATTGAGGCCTCTCATGACCACACAGTTCACCTAGAAGTAAAACAGAGGACAGCTGACTGAAACTGATGGACATACAGCTTCCAAGGTCACCAGCTTAGCAGCACAACCTGGAATCTGGATAGGGGCTCAGGATTCGCACAGGAAAAGACAATTTTTCATTAATTTTTATCTAAAGGCAACTGCTGTTGGAGAAGGGGGATCTATTCCAGAACTGGTCATCGGGGTAGAGGCTCTAGACCAGCCTTCCCCAATCTGGTATTCTCCAGATATTCTGGTCTGACACACATCATCCCTAGTACCATGTCCTAATAGCTGGGGATAGTGGGTGTTGTAGTCCAACACATCTGGAGCACACCAGGGAAAGTTTGTGTGTACTTACCATTTTCCATTCTTAATTGAGGAATGGTGATGTAGGCAGCAAGTAGATATATTTTTAAATAATGCATGTGCGTGCATACATTTATTTTATATATATAATTAACAGGTGCTATTAATCAATACAGAAGAGAATAAAAAGACATGAACTGCAAAATAAGAATTCTAGATCTACAACAGTGTACTTATTCTCTACAATTAATAACTATCATAAGATTCATAGCATGAGACAATCTCACCTTAACAGGATCATATCCAAGTTCCAGTGCTTTGTAAATCCCTTCCATCACCTTGTGGAAACCTAAAACAGAAAACAGAGATAAACTCTATTGTAGGACAGATTAAAAATAGCTATTAAAATCTTTTGAAAAATATAAACTCAAGAAATATAACAGAAAAATACTGAAGTATGAATTTATATCTTTTTGAAATTGAATTCATGACCCTCCATCAAGCTCATTAAGTTAAAACCAGTTTTTCTATGTCAAAAAGGGACTTGGAATGCTGAACTTTATACTGGTACCAATTATAGGTCAAACTTTGTATTTTTGTGGCAAAAGTATGAATATTTGCGTTCAACTGAACAGCATGGTTATTTACTGCCAGCTCAGGGGGAAAAGAAAGCATGTCCAACTATCAGCTATTGCTTCTAGAAAATCTGGACATTCAGACCAGGATCCAAAATACTGCTTAGATTCACAGATGGAGCATACAGGTAGCCTTTTCTTTTTAACTGTAAGGATAACTATATGTACATGCACACCTCCAACAACTTTTGCAACTTTTTTGTAACCAACTTTATTTGGTTTCAAAAGAATTGTCACATGGCCTGGATATACCGCTGCCTGAAAAAAACCACAAGTCTAACCCGCTTTCCTGGTGCTCTTAGAACTGGTGTCCAGTTCCTTGGGTTCTACAGTCTTCAGGTAAAGTGGAAGATCAGCTGCTTCTGATAAAGAGGTAGAATTCATCTGACGCCAATTCCTGAGTGGTGCGTTTGTGGCAAAATGCTGATCTTCCAAGAGAGAAGGGAATAGGGAAGGGACTTACAAAAAGGATAAGCTTCATGTAAGTTGGAAATGCTGAATTCAATACTTGTTACTTCTCCATCCCATGTCTTAGAAAACCTCTGACTTCAACTGCAAGGTTTACTCTGATAAAAGATACTTGCAGACTAAACATGGCAACTGAAAGTATAACATATAGTGATAAACATTCCAGAGTTACTCTCATGACTATGATGTTCAAGGAAGCTCCTGTAAGCAAGTCAGAAAGAAGGATGCTTGTGGGACTTTAGGAAAGGCAGTAGGCCATTTAGAACCAAGCAGTCACCCAAAAGCATTGCCAAAGGACAAATATATTAGTTTAGACAACTTGCATCAGCTCGTTTGTTTTCTTGATGTGTAATCCAGAGGGTTGCAAAGGCAAGAGCTAGAATAGATCAAATCTCTGCAGAAGATAAATCGAAGCCGTAGCTTTTCCTACCCAGATAAAAGCCCACCAGTCAGGGTGAGAGGAAGGGCTAGATCAGATCAAAAGCAAAGGCAGTCTACTATTGCCCTTGAAGTCATCTTGATGCCTCTTGTGAGGCCCTCAAACAGCATACAAGCATGATACTGCTTGTCTGCTCTTGTTCCCAGAGCAGGCATTCAGAGGCAGGCCGCTTCTGATTCTGAAGGTACCAGACAGCTATTATTACTGCTAACCATTGACAGGAGCTTCTGCTTCTGTAAATTTGTCTAATCCACTTTCAAAGTCATCTACACTTGGGAGCATCATTACATCTTCTAATTTACTAAGTACCTAGGCAGGATTTAAGTACCTTCTATTTTATTCAATTGTAGATTTATATTTCACCTTTCTTCCTCTTTCAAGGAACTCAAGGAGGTTTGCACGAAACAGCTCCTTTCCATTTCATCAGCACTGTCAGGTAGTTTGGGCTGAGAGTCTGTGACTGGCCTCAAGTCACCCAGTGGGCTTCATGGCTGAGTAGGGACTAGAACCCAGATCGCCTGAGTCTCAGTCCCACACTGGCTCTTAACAGGTCATTGCAGGCAGAGCAGAATTAAATAAAATGGCTGGAGTCTACTTACTGTCTTCACAAAATATCTAGCTTCTTGACTAAACTCTTCAAAGCCTAGGCAAGGCCCTGTGCTTCCTTGGCATTGCACACAATTGTACTGCAGTGGAATTGCAGAAAATTATGTCAATTTTTTTCTGAACACAGTAAGGTTTGTAGAATTTGATATATGCTCAAATGTAGGTATGCAAAGGACAGGTCGTGCCATCTATCCAAAGAGTCCCATACATAGCACAATCCATATTTAGAAACAACTAAATATAACACAAAGGAAATATGCATACATCTTGAACCCATTAAAGTAACTTTTTATTGCCTGGCCTGCACAAGATTTAACTGATGCAGTAGCACCATCTAGTGGTTACAGGCAAGCATTTCACTGAATGAAAATGGTAATGAAAACTGAGATGCCTAGCTTCCTTTCAAAAGCCTGGTTTCAGTTTTGCTGGGCATATGACAGATTCTCACAAAACAGTATTAATCCTGTTTCAATGCCATCTGTCACCACTGCAAGACTGTGAAATCAGCATATGCCTTTTGTTAAAGAATATCCACCAGTGAAGTAAAACATTAAGCAAAACCAACAGAGGTACATTCTAGATGTAAGCCTTAAGAATCTAAGAACGTAAGACAAGCCCTGTTGGATCATACCCAGCGGCCATCTAGTCGAGCATTCTAGTTTCACAGTGACCAAGCAGCTGCATCAGATCCCACACCTGTCTGCTCCCTGCCCCCCCCTCCCACCACACAAGAATGTGTGTATGTCGGTGGGGGAGAATTTTCAGCACCTTTAGATAACCAAATTATAGGAATTTGTGGAGAAGGCATCATCATTATAAAAAGTGGCATGGGCTTTCCACTTTCTAAAAAAAAGGCTTTGCCCAGTGCTAGAAGTTGTGCAACACTGAACCAGCATTTCAGAGGCATTCCTCCTTTGCTACGGAATGCGGAATGGGGACTGACTGGAGAAAAAAGAGACTGCCACCCCAGCTACTCTTCATCACTGCATCAAGATCCAAAAGGTAAGTCTTATGCCCTTTTTATCAGCCTCTCACTCTTATAAATGATGAGGACAGGGGCAAAGAAGCCCTCTGCTTCTCATTTGCAATATGGGATATTAGGGAGGGGAATATGATGGTGAGATGAAGGATCGGATAGGGAACAAGATGTAAGAAAAAGATATTTGAAATAGTCTGGTGGTGGAGATGAAACCTCGAGAACTTGAGCCCAGAGAGAAGACAATTGGAAATGGTGCAAAGCATTGCAGAGTGATGTTACTCTTCTGAATTCCAGTTACTCCTTCCCACCCGTACATTTTCTGTTTTCTCCCCAGTCACTTAGCATTCTATGGCCACTAAGTAATGCTCAGTGTTTTTTCTTTCTTGGTTTGTTTTTTGGTGAGAGGATTGCTCCCCTGGGGCTTTTAAAAAAGATGTGCTTTTGCAAATTTTGGAGGTCTGTCCAAGCCAGTTCATATTTCCTTTCTTGTTTTATTTCAGCTAGAGAAAAAACACCACTCACAACCTGAACATTGGACAGAGACAGAATTGCTATACTGAGGTGCTATTCCCATTTTCTTCCAGGCACAGTCTCGGGTTCAATCTTCACTTTCTCCAGCTACAGCCAGGCTGTGGCCAGGCCTTTCTATTTTCTATTTGCATTTCAAAGTTTCTGACTTTCCTACTTAGCTTCTATCACTAAAACCCCTGATTACCTTAAGTCTCACTTATCTAAACTACTGTAATATCTTCATTTCTTGGGCTTTCATTCTGTCCTATCTCCCAACCTCCCAACAACCCCAAGGCAAAACCAGAGATTTCACTTTCAAAAACCTACTACTATACAACAATATCCACTTCTCTTCTACATTTGTTTGACAGTTTTACAGATTTTGAAGAGTTCCCATATAATTACAGTGACAACCAAATGACAATGTGATGGAGGGGATCAAAGACTTTCTTTTATGCAAGCCAGTCACGCAGTCATGCAATTTTCTTTTGAACCTTTGAGCCTTTGTGAAAGCATGCTAAGTTCTGGACCTCCACATTTACAGAACAATTCTATGCTGCAATTGCACTGGGGCAGGGGAAGAAGACGCAACAGAATGTTTGCTGTACCCTCTGTATGCTCAGTTGGGAGAGGAAAATATCACCGAAAAAATCTCAAAACAAGTATAAAAACAATGCCCCTAACCCTATAACCCTAGAATACAGCAACCCTGTATGGGAGCCCTTACTCTAGAAATGCTGATATCAAGGAAGAAAGATCCTCAAGTGGCCTTGGTAAAGACAAAGACAACTTATGACACACCGGACAGAAAAATGAGAAAGCAGTTTCCCCAAAATTAACCTGTATTTGAGAGTGCCAATATTAATAAAGAACCTGCAGTTGTACATCACTGGCAGACAGCTTCCTATTTATGTGGCTGGGTGAAAGGAAGGCTCCATTTTGACCATTATTTCTATAAAAAATACCCCCACTAGATTAGAGTGGTATACTGAGAATTTGGAGAACTTAGAACGTTAAACAAATGTACCCATTCTAAGCATTATAGAAGCAAAATTATAACTGCAGAGTAAATGGGGACTTTTATGGTCCAGTGTTCTGAGGTACTGCCAGAATAACAGTTTAAAAATCTCTCCTGACATTTCCAGGAAAATACCTTCAATATTATTAGGAAGTCAAGCATGAATGCTTTTGAGGTATACTGAGAATATAATCTATATTTCCCTCCTTGCTGGTTGAAACTCATTCATGGATTATGCAGTTTCAAGAAAAACAGTTAAACTCTCCCAGACAATCTACATGGGTCCAGAAGATAACTAACCCAATCTAAACATACGGTTTTGGTTTAAAAAAAAAAATTGGTACAGTCTAAAATACTTGCTGCCAAATTGGAATTTAAAACCAGCTAAGACATCACATCATTCAAAATGATTTGGACTTAGTTATAATAAAGCACCATCTTGCCATTTGACAGTGACATTTTACTATGACCTAGAACATTTAACAGAGTGATTTGACCCCGAGGACAAAAGGTTGCACACTGCTGAGATTTCTGCCAAAGCTTTGTGTTGTGATGGGCAGGAAATACCAAATATGCCTTCTAAGTGAAGATACTGCATGTGCAGCGTGGAAAACGTGGAAGATACTCTGCATGGTATAGTCTGCGGTGCCAGTACAAAAAGATGTACAATATATTCTCTGAGATTTATTTAAAGGGATTTGAGCAATAGAAACATTCATAGTCACTGCATTTGTTTGATAACACCAAACCAAGATTGCTTACATTATGGCAACTACTGTTTTGCTATTTTCAGATGTCAAAAGGAATATTTCAATGCAAATGTAATTGATTGCAAACTGGATACTTAGCATATGATTAATAAATACCTTTATAGTTCAGTGGATGGATCCTTGAGTTAAACTTTGGATCTGATACTGTATGGATGTCCCTTTTCTACTTTTCTGGATTCTATGGACATCGACTGAACAGTCTTACCTTCTCTTAGAATTTCACAGCCAACTCACCTCTTATCATTTACAAGATTCTACCTTTTGGTCCCTACTTATTTCCTCCTCGTCTTCTTGTGTTCTTTTCTCAGGAGTTCTATTTACTATGAGATGCTTGTATTTTGTCCTTCTTACTCCATGCAGTTCTTCCTCAATGGAATTCTCCCCTGGTTTTTGTTAAGCTACCACCCATGGATTCCCCTTTCTCTTTCATAGAAATCCTTTCCAAAATCAATATTTTTTCTTAAGCTCTTTCCAGTGCCTTCCCACTAGTGTAGATTACAAAACTCCTCAGGTCCCACATGCTGGGTCACACAAACACAGAACAGTTCCACTTTAAGCCATGTATACACTGAACTGTAATGAAAAGGGCATCCTCCTTGCAAAAGACAGGATTAACATATCTCCAAATATGTGAGTGAGTGAGTGTTCTCCCAATGTAGCAATGAATTTCCCATTCTGCAGCACCTGGTAATCGGGGGGACATGATGCAGGATATAATGATGACAATACTAAAGAATGAATGGAAAAATCGCAACACTGCTCTGACAGTACCTTTTCGACGAACGATGAATTCAAACTTGGCTGGGACCAACGTGTCCAAACTGATGTTAATGGCATTCAGGCCAGCTTCCTTTAGCCGAGGCAATAGCCTGGCTAAGTTGATACCATTGGTTGTGACAGCGATGGATTGCAAACCTTCTAGTTTGCTCAACTGAGCTAAAAAAGCACAACAGTGGGTAGGGCAGGGAAGAGAAGAGAACATTAGGAAAGAAAGAATATTTTTTAAAAGCCTAGAGTTAGATGAATCTAAGGACTATAAGACAAAGCAAGCAGCCTTGGGACAGATGAAAAAATGAATATGTTTAAATCATAACCATTTGCATACGTAATTATAGGGGGCAGTGCTGGCTATACATTTCAGAGAGTCTATGGGAGTTCATTTCTTTCAGCACGCTCACTGAACACAGAAAGCTGATCAACTGATGTGGCAAAACCTGTAAAAACCAGGAAGGAGGGGGAACCCTGAAGACGCACTCTACTGTGTGACATCCATTTCCGAGAGAGAATATCTAAAATTGAACCTGGCTTCAGATCTGCCTGAATTCTCAATGCACTACAGGTTCATTTGTCCATAGCATGGGCCACAGCTCCAAATTGATGTTTGTGCACTTGAAACTGTTACATAGAGAAGAATGGGGACCCTACCTATGATGTCAACCACATCAGGCCGTATGAGTGGCTCTCCCCCAGTCAGCCGGATCTTGTTCACGCCTTCCTTCACAAAGAGCCTGGCAAGAGTGATTATCTCCTGAGTGCTCAAAAGTTCAGATTTGGGAGTTAGCTGAACACCCTCTTCTGGCATACAGTATTGACCTGAAAAGGCAGGAAATACAACTTGCCTACATTGTTCCTCCACATATTAGAGAATAAATCCTCAAGCATAATTCATTCAGCAAACATGCAAACCTTATGTGCAAATAATATTACACTACAAATGCTGTGATTGGATTATGTTGTTCTTGAGCGGTATCCAAGCTGTTCTTGGGTCCACCATCTCTTTTGCTCTGCAAGCAGCCAGCCCTTATGCTCACTCTGCCCCATGCCAGAAATGAACATTTCAGCATGCTTCGCTTTGTTCCCAGGAATGCTGAAGCTTTGTTCTGCAAGTGGTGGGTGCCACTCATGGAAGGCAACTGGCAGAGCTGGTTATTCTTGGACTGTCTCCATTTGATGCTGACTCTTATGTAATTGCTATTTGAGTTTTTCCCTTTTGCCCTAAGCTGTCACGGACTTACTCTTACAGGAACTGAAGGTGTGACACAGTTCCCTGGGTGACAATGAGCAGGCCTCAACCTGCAAGTGCCTGTAGGACCAAGATCAGATCTGAAGGTACTTGCAAGATTAATGCCCACATAATCACACAGCACAGCTGGAAGCCTGAGAAGGCTCCATAAAAGGTTACCCTGCAATGCTCAGCTTGATATGGGCCTTTGTGGGGGCTGCACCATGCTCCTGATCCTCCTTCCAGTCTTGTCCATAACTCCTGCCTGCTCTTGTTTCTGCTCTTACCTCAAGTCTGACTCTGCCTTTCTAGGAACCGGATCCTTGCCTTAGCCTCTGGTTACGCCTTGTCTTATTGGTATCTGACATTTGCTTGTTCCTGAATCTGCCTTCCCTGCTGAACCTGCTATGACTTGTTGGTGCCTGCCCTTATCTGTTCTTAGTTCTGCCTTTGGTCCCAAGGTGCTTTGGTGGGCATCTGACCCTTGTCTGCTACTGACTTTGCCTTCTCCTCTGTTCTGCCATGGCTTGTTGGTGCCTGACCTTGCTTATTCCTGGTTCTGACTTTGCCTTTGGACCTGTCATACCTTGCTGAATTTCTGATTCTCACTTGCTCCTGACTCTGCTTTTGCTTCTGGCCATGCCTTGATGGTATCTGGTTCTTGCTTGTTCCTGACTTTGCTGCTGGCCGTACTTCATTGTGCCAGGATCGTCAACTACATCATCCCTGGTTCTGGTGCTCCAGCCATAGATTGGTAGTCTCCATTTATGTCATGAACCTGACATACTTTCTGCCCATTATGGGGCAACAGATACATCACAGAAAGCAACTCAAGAATGGGGCATAACCTTGGTTTCCCTCTCAGCTCAATACCTCCCCTGCATTCCACCATTCATGCTTTACCATAGTCTCAGTGGGCAGCAGCCATTTCTGTTGGCTACAGCAGAGATGAAAAAGAAGGCAGCAGAGCCCTCAGCAGCTCTGCTGACAAACCAGCTTCCTCCCTACATCAACTGCACCTGGGATCAACCATTCCAGGAGACTGGAGTGAGGGAGAAAAGGAAAGGATGTAAGTCCACCCAGCTTTTGGGTCTTCATCTTTTTGAACTGTTTCCCATTCCAAATGCTAACTGGAATAACTTAATAGTATCAAGAACTGGCATGCCAGTCTGGGTCCCCTCCACCCTCCTTTTGGCTCCTAATTCCTTTACTGCGGTGTCTTTGGACCTTACACACATGATAAACCATGGTGGCTTGTCCTGTTGTCTGAACCTAACAGCATGGTTTGATAATTTGTCTCTTTATGTCTTTGTTTGGTTTGCTGAGGGATACGACACTCAAACTATCAGCCTTAAGAAGAGGGTAAACATGCTTTAAAACAACCTCTTCCCCCACCCTTCAAGTATTTCTTAGCTGTCTTCAGAAACTTAAAATAATTCATTTATAACAGTAAACAGACTAATACCAAGTGGGGAAAAGTCCACATGTAACCACTATACAAGATGACTGGCTTGTTAACATATGAAATTATGGGAAGCAGGCTCTTTGCTTTATAGCATGATACAGGTTTGTGCTTTGTGACCTAACAAACCCAAGGGAAGCATGGCACTGGAATGAGAACATGGCCTCTAAAGCAGCTACTCCACTTGGTATGTTAACTGCTGCAACATGGAACCAACCAAACTAAAGCAGCTTTTAACATGGCATTCATGTTGCTCTACCACTTCATAAAGGTTCCAGTATGCTAAAGATGTGTCCCAGTAACAGTACATCATGTGAACATAGCTTTGGACTTTACATATTTTCCTATTAATAGCAAAGAGACTTACACCTGAGGTTGCACTTCTCGGTCACGGAGATCCTCAAGTAGTTATGCTGGCGACCAAAGTTATCAGTCAAAAAAGCAGAGAAAGGGGCAGCATGTTCAGCTAGGTATCCTCTTCTTCTTGGAACTGTAATCTCCTGTGTTACAGATGAACCCACATTAACCTTTAAGATTACATATTTGTTGGGGATGAGGGAAAGAGATGGATTTTGCTAAATGTTTGCAGGGAAAAGAACTAAGTACTAACAAAAATCTGGTACTTTGCAGCCCAGACTGCCAAACACATTTGTTTTCACACCAGCATTTTAATAGCATGGCTGTTACATGTGATAGTACACATCGAAGATTTAAAAATAAACATGACTGATAGATGGTTGAGCAGCCTGGCAAACAAAATCACTAGTTAGTGAGGACTGTTTATATTAGATCTCTCAGGGAAGGGTATATAGTCTCACAATGGCAGTGCTCAGTGATAAGTATGAATGCCTTGAGCAAGCTTTTAGATGAAACAGCAAATCATACTCAAGACATATAAACTGCTCCAAAATAAAGGAAGGAGAGAGTGTCTACATATACTTACCAAACTGCAAGCCCTTTTGAACACAATGAGACTTACTTATGAGTAAACGTGAGCAGATTGCACTGCAATTCTATACAAATCCTACAACTCCCAGCATACTCCACCCAGCCACAGACTGTGCCCTACGTTCAACCAAGTGTATAATCATGCCTTAAAGCTGGTGGTCCATCATGCAATCAATATAGTTAACACATGAACACCTCCAATATTTGGCTCTTTCCACAGCTCTTTATCCTTGCACAAATTCTGCATTTGCCCTCTCCAATTGCCAAGAGATTAGTCACAATTAGAATCAACTAAGAGAGATCAACATGTACTCTGCATTATTGACTCTGGGTCAATAAAATGCTGAACAAAAGGAGGGGGTCCCTGAAATGGAGGCATGAACAGAACAAAACAAATGAACCGTAAGTACCGAGAAGTTATGGAGGAACAAAGTGCAAGACCTTTGCACTTTCCTGCACTTTGTTTTTACATCACATTCCTGTATTTTTGGCCCAGTCACTTGTTCTAATTATGAGTTAATAAAGACACTCATGAAGATGTAAAACAGATCCAATGAATGACATGCCAGATCCAATGAATGACATCTCCTTTCCAAAGACACTTCTCTGTATTTTGAGGAAACAAGCCAGTACAGAGTGAGTGGAAATCAGGGCTGGGGATGAACACTTCAATGGGAACATCTACCTCCAAATCCTTCCCTACCAGGGCAGCCATGCCCCACCTAATCCCTTCAGATTTTTGGACTATTCCCCCCATCAGCCTAAGACAGTACATCCAAGGGATATGGATAAAGGGAATTTTAGTCCAAAACAGCTGCAGGATACCAACTCCATCATCCATAACTACTGGGCATTCTGAGAAGGCTGTCTTAGGAACGCAATCAAACCAATCCTTCCCCTTAGAATGGCTCCTCCTGCCTTGACCACTCAGTATCTCCCATGGCCTGGAACACACCAAGAATGATTTATCCTTTTGCAGAGCACGCATATCCGGAGAGCTCCCTGGATGTATAGAAATCCCTGGTTTGTATGCAGCTCCATTTTACTGCCCTGATCATTCAATGGTGGATATAGTAACAGTGACGATTTTATTTCTCAAGTCAGGCATGCAGCAACAAGTAAACCATGATATGACAGAAGCAAGAAATTAAGGGGAGAAAAAAAACTTGGTTCAGCATGGCTTTGGCACACTAATGCAGAATCATCCTTTCCCATGAGAGGAAAGGATGCATAAGGGGTACAAATGTAGATTTCCCAATGTACTGATTCTATCTTTATATATAATTTGACACCACTCAGGATAAAGCAGTAGGATGCAGAGAAGTCAACTAATTACTACCTGAGTCATCATCTAAGAAGTAGGATATTATATGAATGCGTACTGAACTATTCTGAACAGGTATGCAACATTACAGATGAATTGTGAAAGGATGCTCAGTCCAAACTCTATCATTCCCTCTTCTGAAGTTCAGAGGAAAATGTAGATACTTACATAACCAAAACCGAGCCATGCACAAATAAGAGGAAAGCATCTATAGTTTTAGCAGGATCCCAAGTTTTGCAGATATACAGAAAATATTTAGAGGAAAAAAACCGAAACACTTCAATAAGGACTGCTGAGTGTCCTCAGGAACCACAAAATGTGAGTGACTGACCTTTGGGGGCCAGTGCAGATACACTGAAATCTGGGTCAGGGGCAGGAGCATCCTGGAGGAGGGCATCGCTAACTGACTGAAATACTAAGTGGAAGCACTCCTCCTTACAACAGCTTGTTGCATATCCCTAATACCAGCCACTCCAATGTTTATACAAAATCACAACATTAGATTTAGAAATACTTCACGTATTTTAGATTATCTAGATAAAGCCAAAGAAAGGGCAAAAATATAATCCTCTTTGCTATCCACGGAAAGGATAGCAACCCTTATTCAATGGACATTTGTATTCAAGAAGGAAAGGCTTCAGCTTTCAGAGTGAAAAGAGCAGGAGGGAACAGTGAGATGTTAACTAACCATTCTGGGACATTTTGATTTGCTGGCAGAAGCTAAATTTGCCGTAACATGCTTATAAAAGCAATTTACAAAATTTCTTAGTTAATCCTTACATAATCTCCTGCAGGACTATTGCTCAATCATCTTTATTTTTTTTCACCACTGGAAACAACACTGCCTCTTGATACACCACATTGCAGATCTCTGCATCTGATTATGCTTTTTGCCTAAATACAGACATGTACATCAAAATTGAGTATAAAACCCTCAAGTTCTGATGTTTTACATTCATTAACAACCCTTCCCATGAGTGAGGATCGGGTCCAGGACAGCAGATCCAACATTCTTACCTTGACGTTCTATAAGAGGAAGCCGCTAGCAAGACAAGTCAAGAATTTGTTGGCGGTTCCTTGCTTTGCATCGTTTCCCAGCATATATCAGAGTTGTTTATCTTTCCCCACCTGCTGCCTTCCACTTTCTTAAGCCCCTGCCAGTATGGCCAATGTCAAGAGTGCTGGGAATTGTAGCCCAGAGGGCACCAGCTTGAAGAATGCCAGTGGAACTGAAGTCCCTGATTATTACTAATTCATGCTTCCCTAAAACATCTGAAACGTGTGAGGGAGGCATCATCCACATTTTTTCCCTGGGCTGACATTCCATAGACTCTTGCTAAGCTTTGCTAAAAACATCATTTTTAAAGGAGGCCTGAGTTTTGACAGCTCTTATCAAAACAGACAATCCCATTAATGGGTGAATCTCACTTTTCTACTTTGTTGAACATCTAAAAGCCCAGAAAAGAGTGGAAAAGATGTAGGGCACTGAGAACTGTCAGGTCCATGCAAAAGACATGTTCTACTGGCCACCCCTTTTTGTGAGGAAACATCAATTCATGGCTTTGTTTTCCCTTGAAACCTCACCTTTTGACAGCTGTGAAGGGAAGGCAAAGCAAAAATTCAACATATTTGTAGCCTTGTTTTCTCAATGTTCTTGGATATTGTCTTCTGTACTTTGACAAAAGGTACTTCTGAGGACAGTGGCAAGGCAGTGGACCCCCATAAACTTACAGGTATTCATTTGTTCATTTGTGTGTTTTTTTAAATCAATTTGCACAAATTACCATATTTTTCCATGTATAAGACACTACTTTTTCTTAAAAACATTGACTTAAAAATGGAGGTGCGTTTTTTACATGGGGGCCGCGGGTGTGCTGGGGAGACTAGTGCATGCGGGGGGACAGTGAGGCAGCATGCGTGCGGGGGGGTTGCACGCATGCACAGGCGGCAGCATGTGGGGGGGCGGCGAAGCGGTGTGTGTGGGCGGGGGCCGCGAGTGGGGGGGCGGCAAGGTGGCGGGCGCGCTTGCCAGCAACTTGCTCGCTGGAGATGGGTCAGGAAACTGGGGGGCGTCCTATACGTGGGGGCATCTTATTGATGGAAAAATACGGTACAATTTGCATGAATCTCGAGACTTGTTAAATGTGCAAATTTCTTTTAGACTAGAAAAAAAATCTGCTGCTGCTTGCTGGACAAAAAATGTTGTGGAATTCTGCTGGACTACAGAAGACAGCATTCCCAGTGTCAACTACTCTAGCAGTAAATCTCATTATAATTATTAAGTTGTACTTGCATTCCTATATTCAATGTCATCTTGTTTATTTTGCATTCTCTCTGCTTTAGTTTGACAACATCAATACGCAGTTGATGAATTGCACCCTAGGAAAAAGGTATGCTCAAACCTACCTCCTTTAAGAACTATAACACATTATCCTCTTCAAACAAAAACTGCCTATCTGTATTTGAGATTGCCTCTGTAAATTTTCAATCTGTGCAGGTACTATATGCTTGAACTGTGAAGTACTAGGTTTTGCTGACAAAGTCACTTTCAAAAGTTCCTCTGAATATAATTGCACTCCTGTTGGCAACACAAATGGCCTAATACTGACTAGCCATATTTTTCTGCCTGTCTCTGAAGTCAAGAGATAAAGTAGCTGCTTTCAAGTTACCAAGCAAAGTCTGTTCAGCAGCAGAAATCTGGGGATAGATAGTTTACAAGCCCAATTTGCAATAATATAATGGCTCCCATTAATACAACATTCAGGTCTAGCATGTCATATCACCTTGAATCAAACCCTCAATTATTACCATGCTTTGTCAAAATAAATAAATAATCAATCCTGAAGTGTATTTGTTGGGGAAAACTCAGGAGAAATGGATGTTTCGGACCACAACAATGACAGGGATTAGGTTCTTACCCTTCAAGCTTTTTTTTTTTCAAAATGATAAATCTCAAGTCATTTTCTCCAAATGGCAAGTTCTTGCCTGTATGTCAGTTCTAACCGCAACCACTGTTGTGATGGCATATAATTAGTTGCTGTGCAGAACACAATTATGTTACAGATTGCACAATACAGCGAATATCAAAAAACAGAATGAACTATTAATGTGGCCTACTGTTGATTTATTAACTAGATTCCTCATACTACCCCTGTGCTTTCTGGATGAAAGTAGAAAGTTTCAGAGCATCTGATTAGTTTATTTAAATGTCATGAAGTCCAAATGTATATCACTTTTTATTCAGCTTATTTAAATATTAACTTCTCACTTTCTATCACTTTACACCACATTACTGGCATCCCTATTCTATTCCAGGTGCAATATTTTGATCAGCACAAAGCACAGGAAGGACTGCTACAGAGACAGTTCAGGAACCCAACATTAGGTAGGGCTGCACTGGATTGCATGGTACAAAGAAGCACCTCAGCAAACAATTAACATTTTCCTTCTGGCAGCACTTTTTTGCAAGTGGTACAACCTTATTACCTCTATTCTTCTCCTCCCATTGCGATACCAGAAAGTGGTACTTTGGTTTACTCTAGGCAAGACAATCATTTGATACAACCCTGTGGATCTCAAGAGCCTTATGGCTAACAGGGCAGAATAACAGTCAAATAAATAAATAAATAAGATGACGTTCACTTGCAACACCCCACCATCTCTGACCACTGACCATGCTGGCTGGGGCTGATGGAGTTTGGAGTCCAACAATATCTGAAGGTCTGCACATTCTCCATAAAGTCTAGCCCTTCATTTGAGCATTTTATGAATAATACAAGAAGCAGCATTGATGTGATACAATAGCTAATAAATACTTGCACATATTTGACTAACTCATAAGTTATCATATTGGCGCAGTATATATACCTCAAGCACCATCAATAGACTGTTTCACATCTTTGTTTTTTCAGTAGCATAGGGTGTCAGCCTGCTGAAAGCCAGTGTGGTGTGGTGGTTAAGAGTGCAGGACTGGGACTCAGGCAATCTGGGTTCTAGTTCCCAGTCAGCCATGGAGCCAACTGGGTGACTTTGGGCCAGTTACAGATTCTCAGCCCAACCTACCTTTCAGGGTTGTTGTGAAGATAAGATTGAGAGGAAGGGGAGAATTATGTGAGCTACCTTAATTTCCCTGAAGGAAAAAAGGTGGGATATAAATACATAAATATTAAGATTGTTATAGGAGGTCTTGCTGGTTATTGTTTTAAAATTATATTTAAATACAATTTTAGTATTTATAATTAAAAGGTGGGAAGATATTATATTTAGCTGTATATAAATAGTACAAATAAATAATAAAGCAGTCAACAGAAAATTGTAAGGAGCCGAGGTAGGCCAATTCCCATTCCATCTCCATTTTTCAAAATTCTTTCCAATCTGTCACTGTACTTGACTTTCCAAAATGACTTAAAGGAGATGACTGCATATGCATAATGAGGGAACTGCTGATTGGCTGAAAATCCTGCTTCTTCTCCTGGTGGTGCCATCTTCAAGTAGGTGGACAGTGGGTTTTGCTCTGTCCTGTCCTTCTAGATTTTTGCTCCTTGTTCTGCAAAAGTTCACACCAGTCATTTCAAATGAAGTCTCATCCTATCTGCATAGCCCTTCAAACTACAATGTTAGTTTGGAATGTTAAAGTTCCAGGTATAGTTAATTCTTTCTGTCAAGGTCTACATCACCTCATCAAAACCTATAAAAGACCGCATTCCACCAAAGCCAAAATCAGCATGGCAGGTGAACAAGACCAAATTCCACATGCAATGAGAAGGAAATCTGTGTGCCGCTTTTAGGCTACAGGTTTGTTGTTCATGCTAGAAAGTAACACAAGTGGGGTTTGCATGTAGAGAGCTAAAGAACATTAAACCACATGCTCTGTTCTCATACACATGTAAAGCTTGGTTGGAACTATCAGCACAATTCCCATTCCATCTGTATGTGTGAGCTGAATTCATTGCTCGGTGCCTAACCAGCAGCCAGAGAACACCAGATTCCTAGAACAACCTAGAGTGACTCAGCTTTCAGTGGGAAATAAGATAGTGCCTTCCAACTTGTTGCAAAGGGATATTGCATATGCTTCACGCTTGCTATCTTGCTCACAGTGGCACTGTTTGGGAGGATTAGTAGTTGTGCAACAGTGGCCTTATCAAAATACTTTACTTCAAATGGCAGAAGGTATCATCTTAAATGCAGTTGAAATACAAGTGGAAAAGCAAAACAAAAAAATTCTATCAATGTTATCCAACCATATGATACTTAATACAATTTATTACGAGCATTACATACATCTAGACATTTACAAGGACAAACAACTCACCAATTAGTGAGTTTGGAAAATTCCAAACTAACTAACCTGATTTTATTCATGGTACAATTTAAACTGCCCAAACTGAGCATCATTTAAAAGGGATGGAACACATCTTGTCCAGAATTTTCCTCTGCAAAATTTCTAAAAATCAAGTAATGAAATTTTGACAATGTTATCACAGAAAATGTATTTACCTTAGCCTTAGTGTGTGTGCAACTCTTTGCATCAAAGGGTGACATTCGAGGTGTGACACAAAAATAACCAGATTGATAATAAAAAATATTTATTGATGAATTACAGCATTCTGAACATTGTCACCTTCTATATACCCCCCTCCTGATCTCTACACCACTCCATACATATTGTCCATTGATTGAAGCAGTGCTGGAAGTCTTGTGTGAGGCTGTTCAACAGGCCTGCCGGTTTTGTTTCTTGTTCTTTTCTGATCTGACTGGCAGTTCTAAGCCAATGGAAATTTTTATGCTAGCATTTCATGCAGAACTTCTTGATTAAGTGTTCACTAGGTAAAAGATGACATAACTTGTAACCACTTGCCTTTAATAATCCTCTCATTCTTTCCTCTAATCTGAACATTCAGTCTAGATTACCAGTAGCAATCCCAAGTAACATCTCTAGGTCAGAAGCTATGACAATATGACAGAAGTTCTCTATGCCAGGAGTTACGCATTATGTTCCAGGGACCCCTCACATAAACACTACAACCTGTAACTGGATGCCATTCATAAATATTTATTCTGAAGTAAGTCCAACTGAGTTCCGTGGGTGGTGATTCTACTCTTGAGGCCAAGCTATTTTTTACTCATAGCAGAATCATGAAGCTGATTGATGGGTGATTCAGGACAGATAAATAAAAATTAAACTGTGTAATTCGCAAGCACAAAATGTAGGGATAGTCTCCAATTCAGACAGTTTTAAAAGGGGACTGGCTAATTACCTGGAAGATGAGTCTAGCAACAGCTACCAGTCCTGATGGCTACAGGCTATCTTCAGGACTAGAAGCATCATGCCTTATGTACACCAGTTGTGGAGGAAAAATTCCTACAGCACCTTTCCACTCATCTCCTTCTTGTGGGTTTCTTTTAAGCATTTGGTTGCCTACTGTGTGAACAGCATGCTGGACTCTTGTCTGATCCATCATGGCTCTTCCTATATTCACTGGGTGCATAAGCAAACTCCTGGATTCATTTCTACAAGCTATAGCGGTGGCTACCACTTTGGACTGGGCAAATTCCTGCGGAAGTCCTATATGCTACTGCCAGTATCAGAGACCCACATATACCAGTTGCTGGGGAACTTGGGCAAGAGAAGGCTCTGGCACTCCTGCTCTGCTTGTGGGATCCAGCTGGCAGCTGGTTGGACACTGTGACCAGCATGCGGGGCTAGATGGTCCCTAGGAAGCAGGCAGAGTCCATCAAAGCTTATGACAGGACACAGGCGTTAGCTTTAAATGCCACAAGGCATGCTTTGTTGCTGCCCTGCTGCCACGGATTAACAGGGCTAGTCCCGGATGGGGCACAGTTCAGTGGATGGGCACCTATTTTGCCTGCAGAAGTCCGAGGTTCAATCCTCGGCAAGTTGGAGCTGGGCAAAATGTCCGTCCCGAAACCCTGGAGAGCTACTGCGACCAGTCGGCGTACGTAGACCCTCTCGGGCGCGATGGACCAAAGCTCTCTGGCTCTGTGCGGGGCAGCTTCGGGGGCTTCTCTGGAAATCCCACGCGCGCTGGCCGGGGGAGAAGCCGCTCGGCGCTTGGCGGCCCTGACTGACGCGGCGACTCGCTCCGGAACGCGGCCTCGCCGCTCCTCGGTCCCTTCGGCAACCCGAGAGCGCCCTAAGTCAAGCCGTGCCCTAAATGCCCTTTTCTCTCGCCCCGGCCCCCCGCCTCACCTGAGCGGAGGGAACTTCCAACGCCAGCTGCTGTTGCTGCCGCTGCCTCGCCGGCACCCCGGAGCAGCAGGCTCTCCGCGGCGGAGCTGGGAAGGCTCGTCGCAGGAGCGAACCCCAGCGGCCTCGCCATGCTACACAGACTGCCATGAGCCCTTTCCGGCCGGTCCCACGGGCTGCCGAACACTCTCCGATGGTTAAGTCGCCGGCGCGTCCTAGCAGAAAAAAACGGAGCAAACCGCCTGCCGGGGAGGCCGGCGATAAATAGCGAACCAGGAGCGGCAGGACTCTTCGCTCGGCATGCCGGGACTTGTAGTCGGCGAAGGCGCACAGCTCCCCTCCATGGCAGTTCGCAGAGGGAATTGTTCTCGCGCTGCGAAACGTGCAGTCCGCCGGGTCGCCTGTGCGGGTCGAGGCGGAAGTTGGTCCGATGGAACCGAGTAGGGTTTTTTCTAAGCAGGAGGCTTGCACCTAGAAAGTGCAAAGAGGTTTCCACTTTGTAGTGGTTGAAGTTACAGAAGAATTGCGGGGTGTCCCCCATGTGCTGGGTTCACATATAGCAGCTTTCATCATCATTTCGATTTTTTAAATCAAAAGAGCATGTAACTTTTGTCAGCCACTTGAACAGTGTTTTTGTTTGTTTGTTCAAAGTCCAAGGATTCAGCGCCCTTTCCTAACGAGAAACAGAGTAATATTAATGTTACTTTGCCACCTTGCGCAACACTTTGCCCAACATTTTACGATCAGGGTTGACAAACATGCAATTGTGTAAAATAATTAGGCGGCCTTTCCCGGCTTGTTGGTTTGTATGCAAAAAGCCAGTTAATCCAGGGGGATTAGAAGCAGCAGAGATTGCAATATGTGTCAGCAAGTGTTCCTGGACTGCAGTGTGGTGAGTTATGTGGGATCCCAGAGATTTGGGGTACAGCCCTAATGGGCTGCGTCCTACTACCACATCTGTCAGGAAGGTAGAACAGGATGCACATAGAATTGAGGTGGGGATGGGGAAAAGAGGAGAGAATATTGGGTGTGCTCTTCCAAACTAAAGTAATGGAGATGGCTGCTGAAGCCCACCCCATGGGCCCACATTCCCAGTATACCCATTGTCCAGTGTCTAAAACAGCTGCACTACAGGATTTCTTACATGTTACACATCAGTCCTTGTTGGCCAGGTTCAGGTGCAAGGTGTGGAACAGCCAACAAAAGACACCAGAGAGAAAACTCTGAAACTTTTCTGTCTGCTTCTAGGTCTCCTTTGAATGGATGGTTGATTCTGGCAGGGTATGAATTCTAGTGTTTGGCAGGATGCCGGAGCTGTGTGCAGGGAGTGGGTGGGAGTTCAATCCCAGCAGATGTGGCTGGTATGTTTCCAGTTGGTTGTGCCACCAGCCAGATCGCTTGTCTGAGAACTCAACAGTACCCTCTCCTATGCATTAGGATCTGAAATAGTGAGTTGTGTCTATCTTGAATGACTAGGTTCCCTTGGTGCATTCCATGTGTGTACTGTGACATTTACCCATCTAGTGCTGCCTTTACTGAAAAATTCTGACAATAAGCTCACATTCTGGTTTTTTCATACACAGATCACAAATCTTATAAATAGTCAGATTTCTACATACCACTTGACCTCTCCGTTCCAGTTACCTTCCCTAATACCAGGAAGCTTTCTTGGGGTGGGTAAATGGTGACTCTAATTGACAGATCCAAATGGCAATTATTTTGAATATTTATATATTTTATATACGAGTACCATCCTATAGCTGAAGCACTCTGGCCAGTTCAGAACAATTCATAAAATCACAAACCACAAATACATCACAGCACAAATACAAAATTGCATCACCACAAACACATCAAAAATACATCACAAATCCCTCACAAAGACATGCAACATCACATTTCAATATACTAAATTTAAAATAATTTAGAGCTTATTCCAAATATGATTATGTATTGTATTTTTATACTCCATAGCTGAAGATTTCTGGGCAGTGCACAACAGTTAACAAAATACAAAAAAGCAATATAACAATATAACATCGACAATATCATTACATTACACTAAAAAAGTAAAACCACATTTTTACAGCTCAAACAACTAAGACAAACTCCTTTTAATTTTGCTCAGAGAGTTTTGGCTATTCAGCAGTAAAGATGAAATAAGTAAATATTACTAGGTCTGCTAAAAACAACTGACAATACTTCACACCCTCATGTGCTATTTGGAGTTGGTAAATGCCTCTGCAAAAAGATTGGTCTTATCCTGGTGCTGAAAAGATGCACCAAGTAGGCCTTGGTGGGGAAATCATTTCATAATTTCATGGCTGCCACAGAGAAGACCCTCCTCCTTGTTGACACCAACCAAGCCTTCTTTGGAGGTGGCTTTGGGAGGAAGGCCTCAGATGTTGGGTGCAGTGCCTGGATTGATTGCAGCTGGAGGATGTATTCCATCAATCATTGTGCTCCTATGCATGTTTAAGCAGAAAAATAGGTGCACAACTCTCACCATTCTTCAACCAGCTAAAAACAATTTCATTAAAAATTAGACACTTCATACAGCCAGTGGAGCTCAGCTGCCCATCATGAGCTGGTCAGGAGTGCACAAAGGTTCACTTTTTCATATAGCACATTTCAAAGCATCCAGTAATGAGAAAAATGGGAAAATTGCACAATTTTACAATTTTCTCAAGGGCAGGATTCAAAGTGAACCTAAAACAGTTATGCAATTGCAAGCTAGTTAGGAAATTTGGTACATTCACACTGCTGGAGTCTAAAGGAGTAATTCCGTAACTCTCCCTCAACCTAGGGTACTCAAGGTATACACCCAAATATCAGATCACTGAGAAAGGTGGAAATAGGACCCTCACCCTAACACCTGCTTACTGCTAGGAAAGCCTGCAAATTCAGCCTGCATTACATATGTTGGTCAAAACATTACACATAATGGTTCCTTTGCAATATGGACTGGCATTCCAGCACAGCAAAAATGAAATTCAGTGTGGACTGGAGGGTTGAACCTGTTCCTTCCTGGCATGCTTCAGCCAGGGCTAAACCAATGTGATACGGATTGCAGGAATGCCATTAACATGCCATCTGAGTGGGATGGTGTAACATGGTGTCCTGCAACAGCAGGTGATTGGACTCGATGGCCTTCATGGCCCCTTCCAACTCTTCTATGATTATGCACATTTTTGGGGTATGTAAATATGGGAAGCCTCCAGACAGAACTTTGAGGGGTCGAGAGGGGCCTTTTCATAAGGCCAGAATTGTTTATGGTTGCTTTAAGAAGCAGTAATCTGCCCCCCCCCCCCCCCCACCCACTGCATGCTTTCATGGTGGCTTCGTGGAATACTACTCAAATTGCAGTAGAACAGGTATACTGAACATCAGGAAAAACTGTGGAAAACCAGTTAGGTTTAGGTTCATATTATACAACTGTTTGGCAATGATGTAAAAAGGTTGTTAGGAGGTACCGCATCGCGGAACCTAATCTGATTAGTAGTTTATCTTCATGTTGGATTGAATTTATCACTTGCAGTTTGTTAAAAGAGGCTATCTCCACATTGCTTCAGAAGGCAGGAATAGAGCCAATGGATGGATATTACTCAGAATCAGATTTCACTTAAATGGTAGGAGAAATGCCTTGAGTGCACTAGTTGTTTGACAGAGGAATGAACTTTTGGAATGTGATGTCTATCTTTGGCTGTCAATATTATAGCAGAAACAAAAAAAGCAAACAAAAAGTACAAAGGGCAACTATGTAGCTACATAATAAAACAAAAAGCACCCCTGAATTCAAACAAGGAGAGAAAAATTCAATCCATTAAGTGTGTTTTAAAAGTACCCAAATACAACAAAATGCATACATGTGCTTCAAAAATATACATTTACATATCTAATATGCCAAGTATTGTAATATGCAGTATACAGTGTGTTGAAAGCCAGTGTGATTTGGTTGGACTAAGGACCTGGGAAATCCAGGTTCTAATTTTGACTTGGCCATGAAGCTCAACAGGTATCCGGGCCAGTCACTCACTTTCAGCCCAACTTACCTCGCAGGGTTGTTGTGAGGATAACTTGTAGTGGAGGAGGACTATGTGAGCTGCCTGGGGCTCCTCCCAAGAAGAAAAAAAGGATGAGATATAAAATGCACTATAATAATGATACTAGTGTAACTCTAATATCCAATATAAAAAGTGCTTAACTGTAGACAGAATATCACCTCTTATCTCTATTTTGAAATCTTCCTCAGCAAGAAAAAGACTACATACTATATTATCCAACATAAGAAAAGTTGTGCTGGGTCAAAGCAAGGCCCGTCTAGATCAGCTTCCTGTCAAGATCAGCTTTCCGTGCATACAGTGATCATAAAATGATCATACAGCTTCTCTGGATCCCATACTGTCAAAAACATCATCAGTATCCCAAACACAGATTTGACCTGAATTAGCCCTAGTCAGAGCCGAAGAAAAGAAAAGTCTGATGTTAAATTTCCTCAGACATAAATTGAGCCCTCCTAAAATATTAAAACAGTGGGGTCATCTACAAGCAGAGAGCTTCAGAAAAGATTTATATTGATGGGCTTTCATCTTTCTATTCTTTGGTTTTAAGGTTGAAATGGTGTATATTTCTACTTGTGAAGAAGGATGTTTACTTTTAGAGAAAGAATTAATGGTATGGGTAAGAAATGTGAAGGTGTGGGAGGGAAATGGGGCAAGGAGGTAGAAAAAATTAGAATAAAAATATTCCCTTCTCAATTTTTCTAAAGTTCTCTTTAAAAACTTCATATTTTCCTTGCATTTTCTGGGTCCCCCTTCCCCCAGTAAGACTAATTGATTAATTAAAACAGGTATGACTCAAGGTAATGTTTCATTAAATGGCTCCCTCCACAGTATTTCTCTAATTTCTTATGAATGTGGTTAGGGGGAGGAGGATTCTAGGCATTCTGCCATTCCTTCCAGTGCCCTTTCCACATTCTCCGCAGTTGGGGAAAGGTGCGGATCAGCCAAAGCCAGAATAGTAAGGCAAGTCTTGCCCTTGCCATATTGAAAGGCATGGTCTGAAGGCAACTTCCATTCACTTGAACTCTTTGTGTGATCAGGAACACCCTTTGACTGAGGCTCCTGACCACATGGTGAGTTCCACCCAAGTTTAAGAGGGCAGGAATCACAACCTTCTTCAGACATTGCTGCTTGAACACAGTGCTCAAGTCATCTCAGTACTTGAGGCAGAAAGCCCACAATTGCCTTTCACTCTCAAGCAGTAAAAGTACAATATTAGCAGCTTGAGACACCTGATCTACCTCATGGGAGGGCCAACCTGCCTCTCTCAGCTTTTGAGGTTTCACAATGCATTCCTTAGCTGGTGTAATTACTAGAAAATGAGGGAGGGAGCAAGTTGGCAGCCTAACAGTAAATCCTATTCTTAATGGAATTAAAGGGAAAACATGTCCTTTTTATAACACTAACTATGCAGGAGCAAAAAAGACAACTTGTTCTTTCAGACCAGTGTGATCAAAGTACAGGCTGAAACATTAAGTTCTAGAGGCCTGGTTATCTATTCTTACTTTCTCTTGCTGTAGCTTCAGATTTTTATACTGAAACAAACACCATATCTCACAGTGACAGAAGTGTGCGCGAGGGGTTACACAATGGGAAAGTGCACTTCTGACTCTGTAAGAGCTGCCATTTCAGCCTTTTGGATGTAGCCAAGATAGGGCTATTGGGAGAAAATGGCCTGTTGCTCATAGGTCTCCTTTGAAGTGATTTCCTGTGGTGATTGGAACAGTTCTTACATCATTTTCTCTGTGAAGTGATGGAGCTGACATGCCTCAAACCTCACCTGTGCAGCAGTTAGTGTGGCACATCTGTGGCAACATTTTGATGGTGCTGCTAGTGGTGTGTGTAGAATTTCATTTTACATTGGATATCACAGACCATTTAAAGTCTACTTCTTAGGCATGTTGCTGCATATTAGCAGAAATAAGAACACACTCACTGAAAATATCACTATATTTTAAGATACAATCCTATGGCTACCAGATGCCATCTAGGAAAAATTGGAGTCCCATCTCCAACCTTGGAAAAGCAGTCAATGGTCAGGGCTGAGGCTTTGACTTTGGAGTGTCCTCCCTCAGCCCTTGCAGCTGATATGCTTTGCTGACTCTGGAGCCAGTGTCAGAGTGATCATTCTGGAGGATGGGGAGGGAGGAAGAATTCTGGCAGGAATGCTCCAGCTCCTCTTCTCACAACCTGGTGTCAAGCCTTTCTGTTCCCTTCCTGTTGCCCTGCTTGTTGCTATCTTTAGTATTACTGATTAAACAGTAAAAGTTGTTCATTGCTTAGGAGTGGCCAAAGTGGTTCTTCAGCCCACATAAGGCTCCCAGTCATTTCAGTTATAAGTATTCTTTGAGGGAAATGCATTGAGTACAACTGAAGATCGGCAAATATTTCTTGGTTGTGTTGACTCTAGGGCAATTTGCTGCTAGTCCCTCTTTTTTTCAGGAGTTTAAGCTTCCTTGTTGCCTCGTGACAGGAAATCTACATAATTGATTTCCTTCAGAAATAAGCAGTTGGAAGCTGTCCTCTGAACAAAGAGCTTTTAGAACCTATGTGCAGTTGTTCAAAGCAGAGCTTTCCCTAGCAGCAAAAATGGCAACATTGAGGCTGTCGTGTTCCAGACACATCATAAGAAGACAAGACTCACTGTAGAAGACACTCCTTCTAGGAAAAGCTGAAAGCAGGAGGAGAAAAGGAAGACCAAATATGAGATGGGTTAGTTTCTTAAAGGAAGTCAGAGCCTTGAACTGAAGAAGACCTGAACAGGGCTGCCATAGACAGGACATTTGGAGGACTTCCTTCATAAGCTGAAGGTGACCTGACAGCACGCAGCAGCAGCAGCAACATGCAGTCATGGAGGAAGCCTTCTCCTTTATTCCAAGTAAACATATCTCTGAGGTCATTTAGATATCCTAGTCTTATACATTTCAGTGCTTTAAAAATCTACACTACTGCTTCAAATAGGAACCAGAAACAAGTAGGAGGCCAGTGTAACTCTTCATTTGATATATGTGCTTGACTTTTCATAGCCACCTTGGGGAGGGGGATACCTTAAAAGGCAAGATATCAATGCATCGGAGGGAGGGAGGAAGGAAGGAAGGAAGGAAGGAAGGAAGGAAGGAAGGAGGGAAGGACAGTGTTTTGAAGAAAACAGGAATGGAAAAAGAGGAGGAGCATTATATGCAAAGGTTGTATATACCAGAGGTAATCGATGATTCTGAACACAGAAGGTCAACTGAATGCATTTGGGTAAAAAATAGGAGAAGACAATAACAGAATGATTTTATTATGTTTTTGGGAATATGCTTTATGAGACCGGGTCAGGCAAAAGACTTGATGCCTCCAAACATCAGTTCACTACATTTTCCAAGAAGAGAGACACAGGGTAAGTTTGCATGTGTTTGTTGTGGCTTTTCTCCCACATTTTTCTTGAGGTTGCTTTTTGTTATTTCTGAAATGCCTGTCACTCACAGCCACCACAAAGCACTCAGTATCTGCATTTGCTTTTTGACAGGGAAATATGCAGCCACAAAACTGCATATAATTCTGTGTCAGAAAACCAATGAGGAGATTTGCCAGAGAGTTTTAAAATAAAAGAAGTCTTTTTTGACAGCTGTGAAAAGGGGGCAGCTTAATGATTTTCACTTTCCTAACTAGCTTTGGCCCCAGAAAAGTGAAGCACTGGGAAATTGAGTGAAGGCTTAAAATTCGGAGGAACTCAGGGTCAAGGGGGTAAATGTTGCCTCTTAGCAAGCAAAGATCCTTTGCAGCTTTGTTTTCTTCTGACTGTTCTCCTTTGACAGCTGTCAAGTGAACACAATTAGCCAAACAACCTATCAGCAGGCTCTGTTGGTCAGTGTGCAAAGTTGGTACCTGCTGCACTTTGAGAAAAAATAAAACAAAAACTGGTCACAAATCACAGACAACCTGTCCAATCTGCTACAGGGAAACTTTGGAGGGGCTGTCAGTGGCTGCAGCTTTGGAGTTCACAAAAAGTGAGCTCTGGGGAAAAAAAGGTGAGGGGAAGGTGTGGCAACTTCAGAAGGGTTTATGATCACAATGAGGGACACTGAGCCAGTGTTGGTCACTAAAGCACTAACTTGGCCACTTGGTGGAGTAACTGCCACCCGTGGTAGCTCAAACTTGGCAAGAATGGCAAAAGACCCTTCGTGAAAGTACCAAGGACCTTGGATCGGAGTGACCGTGTCATCCCTGAATTAATTGTGTTGAGGAAAAGGAAACCTAAGTGTAGCCAGAAGTGCATCCTCCAAGCTGAACTCCAAAGGAAGTGTTTAAATGTGTAGTTCCAACTTGTAAGGAGAGTGTCAGGAGGTCAAAGGTGAGCACAAGCTTAGGTTTGCTATGGATACTAAAATGAACAAGTTTTTAAAAAATGATGTTTGGAACAAAAGGAAGAACAAGGAAGTGGCAGTTCCATTACCAGTAGAAGGCAAAAAACAGGTAAGGAAGAGAAGGTGGAATTGTTACTTTCTTATGCTTTGTCAGATTTGTCCTGCAAGGGAGAATGTGCTCAACCAGGCAAAAATAGATCATGTAATGAAAGAAAGGAGCAGAAGTCCAAAATGGGTATCTACAGGGATATGGAGCTGTTTTATAGGAATTTAAATCTTTAGGGAGTGACAGATTGCATCCAAAGGCACTCAAGTTAATTTCATGTAACTTCAAAGTCTCTGCCTATAATATTTGGAAACTCATGGAGAATAGTGAAGTGCTGCAAGACTGGAGGTGGGCAGATGCTGTCCCCATCTTCAGTTAGAGGATCTGAGCAACTATGGACCAGGTTGACACTGATACTTGGAAATGTTCTAGAACAAATCTTTAAGCAACTGGTCTGTGACTGCTTCACAAGGTGTTCAACAGTTTGGCTTATCTTGAAAAGCATCTGGGGTGTCTTTAAGCATTTTGGACTCAAATCTCCAGCACAAGAATATAAGGAAGCTGGCTGTAATTGCTTTGAACCTTTCGACTCAGCGTCCAAGTTTTCTATTTTGATTTCTGTAATAGTAACATGTTCAACAAGCATAAAACAAGCCAGATCAGAACTGAATCCAATTGGTAACAGGTCTTTGGTTGCAGCAAAAAGGGAAAACAGAAATGCAGCTTTTTAATAGAGATGTCCATTAATGTACAGGCTGAAACTGGTTAAGGGGAAAAGATGGACTCTTCATTCACTGACAAATAGCATGTGTATGCTCAGTAACTTAATGACTAGCATTACATTGTTTATTCAATCTGGCATGATGGAAGAGGAATATTGTCCCTAGATTTTGTTGCATGTTCTCCCAATCAAAGGGCTCCTCTGAATGTCTGTAGCTTGTGGGCAGCAGAGGAAAGCTTTCCAGGGAGTATTAATTGTTATCATGATTTCTGTGGTACTTAGGATTATATGTTGTTTGTTATTTTTTAATTTCATGGTAGGTAATTTATCGTACATTTCAAAATGTGGCATTTTTGGCTGTACTACTTTTTAAAGGATGGTATATTTTCATTATTTGAATAGTGATGGAAAACCCTGACAGTCTTTTCTTAAATGTCAAGGGCCTTGGAAACCCAGTTAAGCAGGGAAGGATTTCGGATTAGATAAAACAAGCCAACTCAGATTTAATTTTTAAGCAGAAGCCTCACAATAAAAATTAAATGATTAAAAAAAATCTGCTGGCTTGAAAGACTTGAAGTTAGGACTGGCTGATACTCTAGGAAGCCAATAAATGAGAAGCTAAGCCAGAGGCCTTAACAAATATGCCCCACAATCAGTGAGGATCATGAACTCATAAAAACAGAGAAGGGTAGGCTTGAAAGGGGCCATCAAGCCCAACCTCGCTCAGTGCAGGACTCCAAGTGAGAGTATTCCTGGCAGATGCCTGTCCTGCCGCATCTTGAATACTTCCACTGTGACAGATCCCATGAACTCCCTAGCTCATTGGTTCCATGTTGTATTGCTCCAAGGTTTTAGATCTGGGGATGAGTAATGAAAACACTTTGCCAGAACCATAGTGTCTTCACCAGCCATCTGAAGGACTAAAGAGAGGCTTAGCCTAAGCAATCTGGGCAGATGTTCAGCAATTGGTTCCACTATCACAACCCCCTGTTAATGAGTATTGAAATCAACCAGACTTCTCTAGCAGGGGAAGGCTGCTACAAGACCATACATAATGAGCACAAAGTTGGAGCAGGTTCATTTTTAAAACTGAAGATGAAACTCAAATACTTTGGCCACCTAATGAGAAGGAACAACTCACTGGAGAAGACCCTGATGCCGGGATCCATTGACAGCAAAAGGAGAAGGGGACGACAGAGGATGAAGTGGCAGATGGAGACACTGAAGCCGTCGGCATGAGCTTAAGTGGACTCTGGGGGATGGTGGAAGACAGGAAAGCCTGGAGGAATGTTGTCCATGGGGTCATGATGGGTCGGACATGACTTCGCAACTAACAACAACAACAAGTATGGATGCAAAAACTAGAAACAATTACTACAATGTAAATAGAAATACAGTGGACCTTGCCAAAGTGTGGAAGACTGTGCCCAGGTGAGCTGTGGTTCTACCTGTTCTGCCTGCTGATTGTTGGCGTGCAACATCTCCTATGGTTCATTATGTTTAAGCTAGAATTTGTAGGACAGCCTTTCAAGCAGAGGACACCTTCAAACTGAGGAAGGCAGGCTTCCAGCTGCCTTCCCTACTCTTTAGGCATGTATGAAAATTCTGGCACTCAGCCTGTACAACACTTACTCTTCCTGAATTATGGAATCACATTGTGTCAACTGCATCATTTCTTTGGCTTAATATCCCCCAGTTTGTGATTTTTTAATGGTATTCTCAGAAGCTGCATGCCTGATTCTATGAGCTAATAGTTGGTGCCTGATTTAATTATGCTAAATTGTAATTGGATTATTCATATTATTCATTTGGGATTACTTTCACTTGATATGCTTGCTTTCCATATGCAGGAACTTCTGATGAGTAGGCCTCTGATTGCATTTTAAGGTAGGACAGTCATATGGAAGCCTTCCCGGAGTTATTGTCCTAGTGTTTAAAATCAGCAGAAAGCTGTTTAACAGCTAGATGGAGTCATTGGCCTGTAATTCACAATAAAGCCTCCATTCCATTTTTTCCATCAAACACATTCGGAGAAAATTCAAGTGGTTCAAGTGATGCCCTAAGTAGGCATTTAATCATTGCCTCAATTATATAGTATTAACAATTTGCATAACTCAGCAGAGAGTTTCTAGAAGTATTGCTAGTGAAAAGTGTGTGTGTTGGTGGGGTGGAGGGGGCAGTGAGGGTCACCTTGAGTCAAAAGGCCAAAACAGAATTGCATTCTTGATGTTTTTATTGAAGGGACCCCTAGCTTGTTAAGGAGCTGACAGCATGGAGATGCTCTGTCAGTGTGCTGGAAGGATCCAGGGATGCTAGACCTTCTCATAAGGCATAACACTTCTGGTGAACACAGGGAGAAGTAGCATCACTGTCCTCAGTGTGCAGTGGAGGGGAGACCAAGATGTGTCCCAGCGTTGGCTACACCTATTCCAGAATTGGCCCAAAACCTTCTGGAAAGTAGCAGGTCCTTGGCCCATTCCAGAAATACCTTTGACACTCCTGAAAGCTTTGCTCCAGGCCAAATTCTATGCTCAGACTTGCTTAGCTTCAGTAGAAGTTCCTCTTTATGGTACTCTTCTCTGCTTTTTCTCCAGACTGTTTTCTGGATGAGAAATCTGTATGAGAGTTTTATACAGATTTGAGGAAAACCACTGAAATTTCAATAGTTGTTGTTATTCCCTTTATCCCAGTTTTGTTGATCTGTTGATTTTGATATAATGTTAACAAATAAAATAATGGCATCAGAGTGCATAATAACAACTAAGATAGCATTCTTGGGCAGATCAGAGCACTATATTTCATATTACACTATGCAGAGTACAGTTAACATGCTACACATAAAATATTTGTGTAAAACACACAAGAAATGTATCCCACAGTAACTGGCAGCTCTTGAGGCAAACAAAGCTTTCTTAGTAAATGTTAAAGGCAAGTCCTAAAACTCCTAGTATGATTACTCTTGGGAAGCAAAGCAAACCTGACAAGAATGATGAGGCAAAGGTCTCTGGAGACTTGGCAGTGGAGATATTTCACCCTTCAGTTCATGTTAGCATGTCCAGTAAGTGCTAAAATGTACACACAGTAAACCATTTGCACATTTTCCCCTTCTATAAGTAGATATTTTCATGAGAAGGTTAAAAGGGTGCAGGGAGCTTGCAGTGTTTATAAGGCAGGAAGAATTTCCCTAATATCATGCTTCCCTCACTGGTAGTGTTCTTGATTCAGAAGTGTAACTTTATAGGGTGCAATTCAATATATGTTTCAATACTTCTTTCACTTTGGACAGGATGCCTTTCTCCAGAATCCTTCAGGCATATTTTTTGCCTCATGCCTTTGCTGAATCAAAGGCCCACAAAATGGAAACATGCGCACCTTACCATCCTTGATGGCCTACCTTTAAACAATGGATTCATCAAGCCCTGTAATTCCAGCTCTTTTTTGCAATCAGATAAGATGCAAGCTTTGATTTTGAAAATGCTGAGCTTTGCCTGGGTGAGACCAAAGGATTAGAACCAAGGAAGGCAGAGCAGATCCTGGTTTGTTCAGGCACAGAGCTTAGATTTATAGAATAGTAGGGTTGGAAGGGGTCAAGTAGGCCATTGGGTCCAACCCCCTGCTCCTGCAGGACACCAGGTCACACCATTCCACTCAGATGCCTGTTCAGGTTCTCCTTGAATGCCTCAAGGAGAGCACATGACCTCTCTTGGCAGCTGGTTCTACTGTTGTATTGCTCTGACAGTTAGGAAGTTTTTCCTGGTGTCTAGCTTGAATCTGGTGTGCTGGAGTTTAAGTTTGTTGGTCCATGTCCTACACTCCGGCAGGAGTGAGAAAAGGTCTTTTTCTTTCTCTTTGTTAGAGGTTTTGATGTGCTTGTAGTATGCTATCATATCCCATCTCAATTTTCTTGAGGCTGAACATGCCCAGTTCTCTCACTCTTTCATTATAGGGCTTGGTTTCCAAATCCTGGATCATCTTTGTTGCCCTCTGCTGAACTGTTTTTTCTGCATCTTTTTAAAACTTGGGTGCCCAGAACTGAATACAATACAGTGGTACCTTGGCTCACAAACTTAATCCCTTCCAGGACTCTGGTCGTGACCCAAATTGGTCGTGAGCCAAGTCAAATTTCCCCATAAGAGTCAATGTAAATTATGTTAATCCGTTCTGTAACTAATTTTTTTTTACTCACAAAAATGTGAAGCAAAGTGACAAAGAACAACAAAGATCATGACCATCTCCTCCCCCCGCCCCCACAGCAATTTCGCTGCAGGGGAGATGGCTGCAATCGTGCTTGGGGGTGGGGGGAGACGGGTGCACTTGCGATCATCACCTGATGCGGAGTTCGCGACCTGAGGCAAAATTTCTGTTCAGGACCTGATTTGGTTGTGAACTGAGGCATTTGTGAGCCGAGGTACCACTGTATTCTAGGAATGGTCTGACTAGTGCAGTGTAAAGGAGAACTAGCATCACTCTTGTTCTGGAAGTGATACTTCTGTTTATGCATCCCAAAATAGCATTACCTCTTTTTATGGCTGCATTAGATCGCTGGCTCGTATCACTGGCGAGGTCTCCACAACCACTCCAAGGTCTTTTTCAGTGCTGTTGAGCCATGTATTCCCCATCTTATAACAATGTGTTTGGGTATTTTTCCTAGGGGGAGAACTTGGCATTTGTCCCTGTTGGGTTTCTTTTTGTGGCTTTCACCCCAGCATTCTAACTTGTCTAGGTCACCCTGGACCTTTTTTTTTTTTTTGGGGGGGGGGGTCTTCCAGGCTGTGAACTATTCTGCCCAGGTTTGTGTTGTCTGCAAAGCTGGAGAAGGAGAGTGGGGAGATCTAATGAATGACAGGCAGAATCTGGTGAATCAGGTCGAAACCTGGCAGGTTATCGGCCGAATCTGCCTATAGAACTTGCTGCCCTTAGTCCTGAGCACATTTTTAAAAACATTTTAACCTGACATCAGTCAAGCTCCCAGTAAGCCTCCTTGTGGCAAGCATTCTAGATTTTGGGTGCCACCACAGAAAAAGTCCTGAGTCTGATAGCCAGGGCAACTGGACAAGAGCTAACAAGGATGGCATTAAGAAAAGGACAGGTTCATGTAGGATCAGGAAGTCCTTTCAGTCCCTGAGTCTCAAGCTGTGTACTAGTTCTCCAGATGAAATCACTAGTTATTTGACAAAGCACAGTTTTATAAGAAGGATCATGCTTGCTGGTTGGCAGTTTCAGGATTATTTTCCTAGCCACACCTCTCTACTCACCCATTCTTATCTGTGCCACCGCCAAATCAGTCTGTTGCTAGAATCAACAAATTACATCTATACCTCTCAGTGAGCCTTTTCCCTCAGATTCTAATAGCTCACTACCCATTCTTGTTACACGAGATGCTTTTCATTGTTGCTGGATCCTGTTTTGCTTTTCCTGTGGCATCAGATTCACCCTGATTTCTTTGTTGTTTCTAAGCTAAAAAGATGCTTGAGGATGATAGTTCACAGCAAAAATGCCCCGAGTCTGTACATCCATATAAACCACAGTCATCTAGGAATGCTTACTGATACAACCAGCCAGGTAAGAAAGTGGATAATCAGATTAGAGGCTGCATTACCCTTATCACACTGAATCAGAGAAAGCCATCTCGATTATGAGTTACATATTGTGGTGAATCCTTTAGGGTCAGGTCCTACTGAGAAGATAAACTAAGGTGGGATCACATCACCCAACCAGCACATCTTTTAAAAATAGATTTTGCATTCCTTACTGTGTCAAAATCTTCAGCGAATGTTGGAGGACATGACAAGTGAACTGGCTAGAAAAGAAATACTGGAAGAGGAATAAGTGTGAAGAACAGTGAAAAAAATTGACAGGACAAGTACAGAAAAGGGGTTAGAGCAATACTTAACCAAAGGGAAATTTTAAAAAAGAGCAAGAGAAAAGTCCCTAGGGACACAATCTGATGCATGTTTAGGCAGGAAAGGGTCCTGCAACTCATATGACCTACAACTGACTGACCCAGTTCCTAGCCAGTTCTGCAACTCCTAGAATGACCCATGGCTGGCTGGGGATGATAGGACTTTTTCTGTCCAATCATGCATAGGATTGCATCCTG
The DNA here is from genome assembly GCF_004798865.1 of Varanus komodoensis. Lineage (NCBI taxonomy): Eukaryota > Metazoa > Chordata > Lepidosauria > Squamata > Varanidae > Varanus > Varanus komodoensis. The sequence goes on along the minus strand of NW_025335268.1, from coordinate 12,833,960 downwards.
GACAGAGCAATATAAAGCAAATTGACAATGGAAACAAATTGGAAACCTATAATGATCTGAAAAGACTTGCACAATGGCCAAGGGGGCAGGTGATAGAGAGTCTTCTAAAGTATGAAATATGAGAGGGAAAGGGTGAGGGAGAGGGAGAGGGGAGAGAGAGAGAGAGAGAGAGAGAAGGAACATGAATGACTCCCATCACCTGTTCCAGAATTTATTCTGCACATTTGTTGCTTGATCTGCTTCTCAGATGTTCAAGGAGCAGTTACGGTAATGGGCCATGTTGCAGCAGCAACTTTATCACATTCTTTGAACCATGTCTATTCTGTTAGAAAATTAAGAATGGATAGAGTTTGTTCTTGTTGTTGTGATTTTGTACTTATTGAAATGAAATACCACACGTGAAGGCATACGTTGTGTTCCAATAACCCTCAGCCATTCTTGCCTTCCAGTGTAACATGAGAACTGGTACAAGGCAATGCATTAGCCCTGTTCAGGGCTGCATAAGGAGAAGCCACCTTTGGGCTTTGCCACCCAACCTGTCTGGATCATGAACACGCAGGGCCAGGGTGGAGACACTGGGGACAGGGCCAGCGTGCTTTCTTCAGTGTCACTTAAACACATTGCTATACCCTGATCAGACACAGCATGTTATATACCTGCCTTGTACACTATTTTTAGTGGAAAGGAGAGAAATAAATTCAGTGATACATAAATAACTTGATCAATCAGTCAATCAGTATGTGACGTTTCATAGGACAGGGTATGTAGCTTAAACACAGATACAATGCTAGACAGTCATTGGTCAGTCATGCCCACCCTAAAATGGAAGCTGCTATGCTAGATAAATAAGGCTGAAGCCTGGCTAAACATTAGTGGCCTGTCTTACTCTTGATTTAATTAGAAAATAATTCAAATGATGAAACTAGAGACCCACAAAAAGTGGTAATCTGTCATTCTGTCAAATGTTGGAATGAATTGCAAAATAAACTGAGCATAAACAGTTCAGAGGAGAAACATGATAGAGTTTGAATGGAGGATGTCAGTTAGTCTTGCTTAGCACTGAGGACTCTCCACTGCCCATGCCTTCCCATTGTGCATATGTAAAAATAAGAAGGGCACAATCCTCTAAATGCTTGTGGGGAGCAGGGAGTCGTACAACTGCTGTCTGGGGAATGCTGGAAGTTGTACAAATTTTTCTCTCCAACTGTGCTTAGGATCGTGTCCTAAGGCACAAATTCTCCCTTGGAACAAAAGGCAGTGACCGGACCATTCATCATTTATCACGATCTTCATGCTCAGTGCATGAATCAAGAAGATAGCAGGTCGGGTTCTTTGATTTCAATAGCAGATTGACTGTGGATTCACATGCTTATATCCTCACACAGTTCTTTAAAAACTGAACAGCTCTATTCTCTAGCTCTGACTGCCACTTTCTGGAACATTCCGTAGAACCACCCATCCTTCACATGTGGCATATCCATTGTGAATGACCTTCCCTCCAAGATGACATCAACTTCTCTTTCTTTTTGTTATGTGTCTGTTAAGGACTGAACCACCCAGTCAGAGTACCACTTCTTTCTTTTCCATTTATTCATCAGGATCATTCATGTGCCTTCATTTCAAAATACTGTCTCTTAAGGGAGGAAAAAACCCTGAACTTTAAAGGCCCCTGCTTGAGAATGTGACCCTTTACATTATTATGACTGTACAGTTCTGTTTATGAGCAGAAGCTGCATCATTTGATAATGAGAACATCATCTTCTCTCATACTATAGTCTTTCTACCTAGGAACAATAAATAATTCCCAGCAGTAAAGGCACTGAATAGAGAAAAAGCTTTCATTTCTTGCTGAACTGCCATGATTCGCCAAGCCACGAAATCCTGATTTGCATAAACAAATGTAACTGCGGCCCTTTCCTGCCATCTTGGCTTTTTTCAGTGACTAACTTCAGGATTACCCATTTCACAAATATATCTTGTTATACTGGGCCCCAAGACATCTTCATATCCCATGAATACAATTAGAATGCCATGTTTTATTTATAAGAGAGGCAAAAAAAGCACTCCCCACTATATTATCTCAGCTGGATTCACCCCCTCTGTGTCATGTCTGGTTTCTATTTCACTCTGAATTTTCTTCTTCTTTCCTGGCTCTGCTTTTGGCATCTCCTCCTAATTGTGATTGCTTATTGCTTTAATCCTTGCAAAACATAGAGGAGTCTATATTAAGTTTATCAGACACATTTTTCAAATCTTATTATCATTTATTACCAAAAGTGTTTTCTGCTTCTTCAACTTTGTGATTTCAGTGCTTATTCAGAAATGAGAGGACCACTCACTGTGTCTGGAATTTTGCACAATTCAAGGAACGAATGCCATTCTTTTCTTGTGTTAGACTAATATTTTCTGTAGTTAGCAATTGCTTTTAACTTTCTCTGCATCCCAGGTGTGATCTGTAGATTCTGGGCTAGACATTTCACGCTTTCACACTTTTGGATGAAGGCAGGAGCAAGAGAGAAAGAATGATAGCCAGGTTTTCAGCACAGAAAATTGTTTTCAAAGCCTGGATATAATTCCAAAACATATGGAGCAATCTGACCTTCACCATACAGACGTTCTTCTGCTTGAGGTAAAGAATAAGATGGTATCCCTTTCCTGTTTTGTGAACAACACCCTTCACCACAATGGAGGGGCAATTAGAAGTCTCAGGGCAGGTACCTTTCCCCCCCTTGCTGTCTGTTCCTTGTTACCACTTGCTCTCCACTGAATGGGCGCTTGCTGCCCACTCGAACTGCTCTGCAATCCAATGATGGCACCAGTGTGTGTCATTGAAATGTGGAGGCCTGATGCTTGCTAAGTGCTCATTTATTTGGGTGCCTTTCCTAGTGATCCAGTCCTCAACACATTGGGAGAAAGCGAATAACAAGCACAGCTTGCATGGACTCCACACCAAATGCATGGAAGTCAAAGGCAGGAGCTGCTGCTGCGGTGCTGCTCCACTACCACTTCCCTTTGGTGATCTGAGCAGCATTTTTTGTCAATGCAGTCTTGATGAAGTGTAATGAAATTGGGTGGTACCTGTGTTTAGCATTGCCGCCATATGCATTGACTTATACATGGCAGCTCCATTGCTTCAAATGGGACTTGACCCCAGTCTAGGCATGCAACAAGTGCTTTTAAGATCCATGTGTCTGAATAGCAATACAGGTTCCCCTCCCCTCTGCCATGTAGATATTTATTTATGCTTTTATTTCATTTATACACTGCTCAATAGTTGACGGTTTCTGGATGGTTAACAAGAAGTTGTAAAAAAGTAAAAATAAAATACAAGGCAGATACAATAAAAGCAATATGACAGTCAATTCAAAATTTATTTTATCTGTGCCCCTCCTTTCTACTAAGAACTGGCACTCAAGGCAGTTTACAGAACCAAACAGACCCAAAGCATCTAAATTAATATATAATTTATTTGGGAATCTCGATATAGACCATAAATGTAGCCTTTCCATTTGCATGATTCATTCTTTCCTGTCAAAAACAAGGGTGTGAGGGATGGGGTGGGGATATAGTAGAAAAGGAATTGACATGCATACATGTCTCATTGTGAAGCACTTGCATCTTTCTTAAGCTGCATCTGGGAGCCCTGCTTGCTTTGTTCCTGACTAGCTTTGCTGTTTTGCTCTCTCCATGGCACATTAAACTTTTTCTAAAATCATCTTTGTATCCACTATCATTGCTATTCTGTGTAGCTGATGCACTTTTATGGTTTCTGTTCCTTTGACCATTAATTATAAGAAAACAGAAATTACAATATTTATTTCACATCTAAAGAAAGCAATCTTTTGGAATGCTAATTCTCAGATTGAAAAATTACCTTAAACTACTTGGAGGAAAGTAGCATAAAATACATATCTACACTGAAAATCTCTTAGATTTTATGACTTATAATGATTCTTTTTCTGGTCAATTGTAATGGAAATTTACATTATGACACTTGGTTGTTTATTTTGATTTCAGAAAGCAGTTAGTTTGTGGATTTAAAAAAAATCATCCTGAACTCCATCAACCTTATTTTTCTTCTAGCTAGCTAATGATCCAAAGATTTTCTAGAAGTGAATTCCATTTCTTTTGAGGTTTCTCACCTTGATCCAAACCGGTGGGCTCCTATTCTTTCTGAGTTTTAGTTACTTTTCATAACATTCTGATAAGGATGTTATTTTTGCCAAATGCACCTTTCTGCATCTTTAAAAATAGGGCTAAGGGAAGATTCCCTGCATGCTGCCAAATTCGTATTATCAATACAGCATAGAAAAGCTATTTATGCACCTTTTCCAATGAAACCATGGTACTGAATTGAACAAAGGATTTATTCAAGTGACAGAGTAAGCCACTTTTTCTATTAAGTAATGTTTCATTTGCCAGGTCAGCAAAACTCTGCAACTTTGGCAGCAATTCTACTTCTAGTTGTTAATTCATTAAGTTATGCAATCATAGACTCATAGAATAGTAGAGGTGGAAGGGGCCAAGAAGGCCATCAGGTCCACCTCCCTACTTAGTGCAGAATTCCAAGCTAAATCATCCCTCTCAGATGTCTGTCTGGTTGCATCTTGAATGACTCCAGTGTGAGGAAACCCACAATCTCCCTAGGTATTTGGTTCCACTGTTGTACTGCTCTAACAGTCAAGAAGTTCTACCCGATGTTCAGCCAGATTCTGGCTTCTTTTGTGCTTCAACTGGAATCCTTTGTGTATTTGTGTACAATCAAAGATCATGGCCACTAACTGGACAGAGAGGTTGGAATTCAGGGCATAGGGCCCTCCATGTTATCTTCAGGTAAGGAAGCATTGCAGGACTCTGGTCCTAGCTGGTGAACTGGTCCTAGCTGGCAGAAGTCACTTTGAGCTGACCTGATCTCCTGCAGGATCCAAGCATCAATTTAAGTAGCATGCAATAGAAAGTTTTTAGGCATTGGCAGGGGATGGGGAGGATGCAGCTGCCCATCAAACTCTCATCCCCACAAGCTTCAGTGAAGGTATATTGATAATATTGATAGTAATGGGATATGAATGGAAAGCAGTGAACTTGGATTAATGTTGACAGGTGGAAAAAAGGAGTGCAGGAGACCACAGAGGATTTTGTTCCCCAAAAGTAGCAGAGGAGGTGCTTCTAAAATCTGAGAACACTTTGCCTGCGTAATTGCTCTTCTTAGGTCTATGCAGCATTTCATTATTTGTTAAGGCTTTTTTTCAAATTCTTTTTGTGCCCTGCCCTTCCCTTCCCTTCCCTTCCCTTCCCTTCCCTTCCCTTCCCTTCCCTTCCCTTTTTTCTTTTCAAATGAAAAATTTGCAAGCAACAGAATGAAAAAGGCATTTGGATGATAAATTTTACTTTTAAATGTCCAGCTGGTAATCAAAAATGGGTTGGAAAACATCCCAACCATTTAACTTTTAAAATTAAAGCCATAAACGAATACATGTACAGTGCTTGTGAAATTGCTTCAGCTCAGGGTCATATCACTGCTAAGCTAAGCCTTCTAAATAAGAAGGGAAAAAATACAGGCAGGCAGCTCAGTGCTGAAATGATTCTATTGCATAAGAATTAAGGCCATTTGCATTATTTCTCTGTGAAGGCAAGGGTATCCACAGAAAATGATGTATGACTACTTAAAGTCACTTGCAAATGTTTGCCAGATATTTACTTTTTGTAGGGCCGATGTACAAAAAAGATTCTCATGCTCTTGGACTGGCATAAGGATGCACAATTCAGGCTGTGGGAATTATCCTAAGATTATCTTTTCCTTACAAATTAGCTGCCATTATTACCATAGGAGATCGACGCAATAGACTGCCAAAATGCTTGGGGAAAAAATCTCTTGTTAGTCTGATCTGGCACCAGGAACAGGTTTCCTCTGGACTTAGGTGTGTATGTGTTTGTGTGGAGTCGGACAAGGTCTGTATGCTATTTGGGCATTAGGATTTTGCAAGTGTGCTCATTCCAATGCATATGTTGTATATTAGGGATTCATGGTGAATGGTATTTGTAGTAGCAAGCATGTAGTTACAGTGTGTTGTCATAGGAGTTCAGCAAGAGCCCATGAGACAAGGCAGCAGGAAGTGCAACCATTTAGCTGGTTTGGAGTGCACAGCTGGAGGCTGACTGAGACATTGCAAGTCCCTTGCTCCGAACCCAGGGATGCAGGTATGGCTGGACCCTGGGGCCAGATGGCCACCCAGAAGGTGGTGGGGGCATCAGCAGCTAAATCCATTTTATGCCTGTAGTCATGATGGTGCTATGGTTTAAATGAATTTATAATGCAAAACTGCCATGCTCAGAGTTATCACGAGACATGAAATATCTGAAACATATTTTGTTTTTTCTCAATCCATCTGGGAATATTTCATCCTCCCATAGTACATTCTTAGGTCAGTGAAAGATTCCATCAGAAGTCATAGCATATCAGCACAATTTGTTGTTGTTGGTCAGAATGCTTCTGATTCATGGAATTATGGAATAGTAGAGTTGGAAGGGGCCAGAAGGCCATCGACTCCAAGTTAGACCGGCCCAGTCAGATGGCTGTCCAGTTGCAACCTGACTACCTCTAGTGTGGGAGAGCCCACAGCCTCCCTAACTAATTGGTACCATTGCCATCCTCCTCTAACAGTCAAGAAATTTTTCCCTGAGGTCTAGTGAAAAACTGACTTATACCAAGTATATCAAGTTATACCGAGTGCGTTAGTCTGTGTTTTGCACTCTGGATTGATTGAGAAGAGATCTTGTTTTTCCTCTTTGTGACAGCCTTTCAAGTACTAGTAGAGTGTTATCATATCTACTCTCTTCTCAAGGCTAAATGTGCCCAGTCCTTTCAATCTCTCCTCACAGGGCTTTATTTCCAGTCCCTGGATCTCCATTTTTGCCTTCCTCGGAACCCTTTCCAGCTTGTCTGCATCTTTTTAAAACTGTGGTTCCCAGAACTGGACATAGTACTCCAGGCTGGGCCTAACCAGTGCTGAGTAAAGGGGAACTAGTGCTTCAGCCTTTATAAGCTTCATTTAAATATAAGATGATTTGAATATATTTATGAAAATTATAAACTTAGGTGAGAAGAACAGTTATAATACAAGTGTTGTGGACCATCACCTCTACTTTGAATAAATGTTTACAAAAAATAACAATAAATATATTTACAAGGTAGCCTATTGTGCAGGTTAATGCCAGGAATCTTGCAAGATGCAAAGGCTTCTGGGGAAAATATTTGTCGCGCTATGATAATGCATTAGGGAAATGGAAAGCATGAAAATACTGAAGATGTTTCAGCTGCTTCCTGGGTGAATGTGGTTGAGTTTTAGAAGTCATTGTGGATACTTTTAGGGAGGACAAAGTTTTGCTTCCATGCACCCTGTTCCCAAATCCAGCACTGGACAGGTGAGACACATTTCAGGTCCCAAGGTGACCACTGTTAGTCATGTTGTCTGTCAGAGATGGAGTGTAGGCTGAAACAAGGCTGTTGTGTGCGTTGCAGAGTTTGACTAAGTTGGAATAATACTGCATCCGATTCTCCATGTGAACACTATCTGGATTCGTTCCCAGAAACAGGTTTATGTGTTTTTCTTATCATGCTAATTTTTATGCCTCTTAAGTCATGTGCTATGAAAGCCATGTGGATGATTGCCTATGTTAAAATGCAGTGAACATTTTCCAGCAAAACATTTTTGATGATCAGAATATGCAAGTGGGGCCTGAAACAAAATGTTCTCTTGTAGAGTGCCCCAGCTTCTTTTAGACACTCCATTTTACCTTGACTCCCGTTTTCTATTTCCATGTTCCCCAGTGAATGCTCACCATTTTGTGATGCTTCAGCATGCCCAGTTTTCATTGGATCATTTCCCCTTCAGGTATCTTCTACTCATGCAAAACATGGGGATCAACTGAGTAGGCCGATTGACTTCTTTCTTGCTTTTCAGGCCTGCTTGGTCAAATAAACATCATAACTCAGCACCAGAGTGTGGTGTTAGTATAGAGGGAATGTTGTGGAGGGAGAATCAAGAACCTGAGGCATCACTTTATTTTGTTCTTTGCTAATTGCTCACTTGCTTAGTTCATTAAGTGACTCATTTTTAACACAGTGTTGTTAAACTCATGCTGTTATATGCCCTAGTTGACCAAAATCTAGCCTCTGTTACTCATTGTGTCCCACTGTGAAAAAAGGCATGAATTCAAAAGCATATTCCTTTCCCTTGAATAAACATATATTTACCGTAGGCTTTATAGAAATTATTCCAAACTTGATTCTGATCTAACTTACTATATAACTGGAAGTGATGGAGCAACTCCAAACCTGAACAATTTTAAAGGCAACATAATATCAAAATAAGTCACAGTACATCAGTTAGCCTGGAATAGTCACCATTTTAAAGTGACACCATTATCATGAGCTTCGGTTATCTCTAATGGAGCATTATGGACATTAATAGAGTTGAACACAGGTTGTGTTTTCAGTAAAAATCTATTACAACAAACTGTTTATAAAGCTGTCAATTATGGTCCACGTTGGTGTTAGTCGCGAAATGAATTTCAGAAAAGTTTTTGTTGTATTTAATCAATGGAATTAGAGGTGAATAGAAGAGTAGTTTGGGGGTTTTGCTTTTTGTTTGTTTTGCTTTTGAAAGAATAAAATGTCTCTTGGATTAGTTTTTATCTTAGGAGACAATGAAGGAATCTGCCTAAGCAGGTAACCTGCTTACATACCTGATTTTTTGATTATGTTTAATATAATTTAATATATAAATTGTATATTTATAATATATATTATTTATATATATATAATATAAAATATATAATATTTTTGATTATGTTTAATATAATATCATAAATTAAGATATCTACAGTCCACCTGTATCAAAGGAATTACTTAGTATAGCCGCTACAGTGTAGAACCCCCCACTGCTGGGATGTTACACTTGATCAAATCATAACAGGGAAAGTTAAACGTATATCATAATTTCCCTGCAATTCGTCAGGATATCTGTGTAGATATTGTAGGAAAAAATTACCCTAGAAGCACATAGGCTGGCGTCCGCACTCGCCTGAAGGTAGCAGTGCTGGCTTGGCCTTCGAAATGGTTTCTTGGAGGAGTTATTTGTGAGGAACCAAAGCCTGGGTTTGAACACACAATTTGCATGCAGGAGGGCTCAGGATTAAATCCTTGGCATGACAGTTAAAAGGAGCGGGCAGTCAGTTAATGGGTAAGATCTCTGGCTCAGACCCTGGAGAGCTGCTGTCAGGAAAAATATTTAAAAAATTGACCTAGATGGATAATTAATTTTGACCTGCAGGAAGGCACTCTCCTGTACTCCTGTGTTTGGGAGTAGATCCATGTAGCTGTAGGCATCCCAGCCTGCCATTTCAAATGGTAAGCGGCCACACCTGCCTAGGGGCACGTCTTCTCATCAATAAGTGCTGCACATGCCTCCAAACAGCAGACTGGGGTATGTTGTGATTTGCTCAGCCGGTTGTGTCAATGAACCGAGGAACGTGTGTGCAAAGGTCTAAGACTGGGAAGAGGGACCAGTTCACTGCATGCATGGGAGCCTCTACACAGAACGCATGGATAGCCCAGGTGAGGATGGGAAGGTGCTCACCTAGTCAGGCTTGGAACTGGACTCAGATCAACCGAACTATTTCCCCAGACCACAGAAAATAGCTCAGTGTGATCACAACCCAAATCAGGCTTTGATCTCCATGAGCCGCCCACTCACCTGCCTGTATGTTGGCTTCCCTCCTTCCAATGCCTTCTATCACACTTAGCTTGTTTTCTGCGCTGACCCCAGTTCTAATTTCTGCTAATGTTCCTCCTCCGTATTATCATTTGCAGAAATCACACATCTATTCATCCTTCCTCCTCATCCTTCCTGCTTATATGTACGATCTTGACTGCTGGAAAGTTCTAGAACTTGAAGGCTTGCAGTTTTTGGTGATCTTTGAATTGGGTTAATAAAGGTATTATGCCAGGGCTCCCCAAAACTTTTGGGCTTGTGAACACATTAGAGAAACTGCTTTGGCATCACCAAAAATGACTACACAGTTGATCAAGACTTTGGCATTGGCTTGATGGGCCTATGGGTCTTTGGCTGCATCTTATGCAGCAACATATTTATTTTATGTCTGTTGGACACCACAGCATCTCTTTAAGAAGGAACGGTCTAATTCAACTCATTGCTGGTGGTGCAATACAGCTAATTCTTCTTTGAAACATGTTTTGGCAACGTTCAGTACTATTATTAAGATCATTTTTGTACTGGAACAATCTTTAATACCCACTGATGTACACACCCTTTTAAATCATATACCTGCTTCACAGAAAGTAACACATGGGCAGTTATAGCATATAGGAACTTACATTTAAAATGTAATTTGAACCCTGTTCAGGAACTCTGTACTGAATATAACAAAGTGGTAAGGTAAAGGAACTAAAGAGTCTCTTGATGAGGTGAAACAGGAGAGCGTAAAAGTTGGCTTGAAATTCAACATTAAGAAAACCAAGAACATGGCATCCAGTCCTATCACTTACTGGAAAATAGATGGGGAAGAAATGGAAGTAGTGACAGATTTTGTTTTCTTGGGCTCCAAGATGACCACAGATGGGGACTGCAGCCAAGAAATTAAAAGACACTTGCTCCTTGGGAGGAAAGCTATGGCAAATCTAGACAGCATACTAAAAGGCAAGACATCACTTTATAGTCAAAGCTATGGTTTCCCCAGTTGTAATGTATAACTGTGAGAGTTGGACCATAAGGAAGGCTGAGTGCTGAAGAACTGACGCTTTTGAATTGTGGTGTCGGAGAAGACTCCTGAGAGTCCCTTGGACTGCAAAGAGATCAAATCAGTCAATCCTAAAGGAAATCAACCCTGACTGCTCTTTAGAAGGCCAGATACTGAAGCTGAAGCTCAAATACTTTGGCCACCTAATGAGAAGGAAGGACTCTTTGGAAAAGACTCTGATGCTGGGAATGATTGAAGGCACAGCAGAGATTGAGGTGGCTGGATGGGGTCACTGGGGAGGTGGGTGTGGGGTTGGGTGGACTGCAGGAGATGGTGGAGGATCGGAAAACCTGGAGGAATGTTGTCCATGGGGTCACAAAGAGTCGGGTACGGCTTTGAGACTGAACAACAAGAAGAAGAAGATGAAGGAATGCTGCAGTCCTACCATCTCCATGTATTTCTCTATCCTCTGGTCTGGAAAGGAGAACCTCTTATATCCACAGAGGCTTCTTAGTCATTTGAGGAGCTTCCTTTCCTCTATTCAGTTCTTTCCCCTATTCAATTACAGAATGTCTGGACAGGGCTTTCCTCTCCAGATTTTAATCCTAGCCACAGAAGTACCTTCAAGGACTTTATGCACCCCTTTCTTTAGGTTCAGCCAAGGTGAGCCTTTCTGGGCCATGAAATGACAGTTTTGGCCACTGAAGATGCCACCTTCTGATGGTGGTATAACATGTGTGCATACTTGCTCCTCTTTCCCAGGAGAAATACTGTCAACTGAGTAAGCATGTGAATTAACCCTATGTTATAGTACTTTTCAGAAAGAAGTCAGATGAGGCTGTCGCATAGTTCAAAATGTTTACCTCACAGTGCTATATGAAAAGATTGGTTTCCAAAGCAACCATATTCTATATTTAATAGCACAAACAGAAAGCAGCTTCTTAAGGATTTGACCTGGAGAACATTTTCACTCTCATTGTAATGTCAATTAAATGTTGACAGTCTTTAGTGTGGTTACTATTTCAGGCATGCAATACTTAAGGCTGCGGTCATCTCAGGAAACTGTTGTTTATTATATGCCTGGATGGGGCTCTGCATTACCATGGAGACTACATGCTCCACAACTAGGGGCTTCACAAGCAGTATGTCAATTGCTTTGGAAAGCAGGCCTTGTTTTCCATCTTAAGGAAGGGAGGCCAGAAAGGTTACTTGGTGCATCAGTTTCCAGAGTGGAAGCTCCCTCTCATCGTTCCAGTGCCAGTGCCCTGATTTCAACTGAAGAATACTACTTGTCAGAGATGGAAGGAAAACATAGTATCTCTTTTGGATGCATACAAAAGATCCCAAAATCTTTTCCAAAAAGGCTTCCAAGATCTCCACCAATTAATGCAGGGGTGGGCAACACCTTTTCTGTGGAGGACCACATCCCCTTCTGGGCAACCTGTTGGAGGTAACATAGCATTGGCCAGGGCCAGAACCCCCTTTCCTCTATCTTTCCTGCCATCATCCTTTCTCCTTCCCCCACTTCTTTTCTGTGCAGCAGGTGACCAGAGAAGGGACAGGTGGCTCTTGCCAGAGGTCTGAACTGATTACATTCAGAAAGCTTTGAAATTAGCCGGGGGCTGCATGAAATTAGGTTGGAGGCCACATGCAACCCAGGACTGTGGATTGTTCAGCCCCCCAAAAGGTCTTTGCTAGCAGGTTAGGGAAGAGTGTTGCTTTTGAATGGGGAGAGCTACTGCAAGCAGTTTTCTACAGGAAGCACTTGTTGCACACTTATCATTCCTCAGTCACAGTTGATTATGGGTTCTTTAGATGATGCCATTACAAATGTTGCTTGTTTTAAGAGCATTTTCCTGGTTCCCCCTCCCCCAGAGTAAGGAAAAATGAGTCTATCTGAAAGCAAAAGAAAATGTCTGTCTTTTCTAATTATACTGTTTTGCTATAGCACAGCACCACCTAGAGATTATGTCATGGAAAAGCAAGTAAGAAAATGCTCCTTGTGTGGAGTTTGGATCTTAATTCTGTAACATAAAGGTAGATGCAATGGATTAACAACCTTATGTGGAAAACTTTACAGTGAGAGTAGCTTATGCTAGTGTGGGTGGTCTAAGGATTCATCCCAGTCTAACCCAGTTTTCAGGGAGGTCAATGATATGCACACTGGGCATGTCGTGTGCAGAGCCGGCTGGAGGCAGGGGTCAGACTAGATGGCCTGGGAGACCCCTTCTAACTTGTTCTGTTTCTATGCACACACTTTGCACTTGGAAGGCCTCCGCTTTCATCTCTGGAACCTTTGTTTAAAGAAACTTGGCTGGCAGGGCTGAGAGAGCCCTCAACTTGAAAAGCATTTTTATTCAAGCTGGCATATAAGCTGGTCTGTCCCTGAAGGGAGTTTTAATTGGATGGATGCTGATTTGCAGAAAAACAGATCCAGGGGATATAAATTTAAAAAGAAACCATGATTTAAGGCTTTAGAATGTTGTTTTCTGCTGTATTGGCAAAAATGCAACCAGCACCCCTGAAACTCTGTAGTAGCTGCCTGGTTGCTATTGTTGCTAATTGAGAATAGCTGCAACCTGCAAAGACTTGAGAATCACCTTCAACAGCTTTAATGTCCTTCCAAAATCACTGTGATTGGAGAGTCCTGGGGTTGTCATTCCTTGACTGGAGCTAGACTTCTTAGTCACAAACATGTCTTGCTCTGCCTCTCTTTTTACCTCTTGCAGAGCTTGTGGGAAGATGAGATTACCACATTAGAGGGATGCAGGTTCAAAGCCTTGGGAACCACCTGTTTCACCTCAGGCCACTTTTGACCAAAGTAGGATTCAGAGGCAGCCCAAATAACTTTAAGTCGAGGGGTATTTGCCTTGAAGTCATGATGCATCCAAGGCATTTGCTCAGCTCTCATATCTATGCAGGGTGGCAGCTACAATGAAGGAAAGAGGGAATGTTATAATGATAACAGAACAAAATGTTAGAATAACTCCTGTAGTTTGGGGAAGTGGTGTTGGATAATGGCCTATATAGATTGTAATGAACTGGATTTTCTTCACTACTAAATGCTGTTTGTTCTGGATCTCTGTGGGAAAAATAAGAGAAAGAAAGTACAAAGCACAATGGAAGAATCCCTTAAGAGAATAAAGTTGGAGCATCAAACTTCTGTTGGACCGAGGAGCACTGAAGTCTGGAGCAAGTCATTTCCCTTTTTGTCAGGTACCGTCATTCAACTGACAAGAATTGCTGATATCTTTTTTAGTTCTGCTGTGGGGACTTATTAAACTGTCTCCCTTTAGTGCAGCTGTAGAATAACCTTATGATCCCATACTCTGCATGTCATTATTAACAGTTCCATATATCCCCAAGAATTGGAGAACTTCAGAAATCTGCACCAAACACAATTTATGCCATTAAAATCAAATGGAGGTAAGAAGAAGGATACAATTTGCTCAAGAGAAAAAGGAGTTCTTATCAGCTTAGTAGAAAGCACTGTCAGTTGTTATTCATTTTATTTTATTTTTAAAGTAAAACCTGGACAGTGTGCAGGATTTCCTAAAACTTTGGTGCTCAGTTTGGGAGTTCTTGTCATTTAAATCTACACCTATATAGCTACTTGCATTTATATAACAATAAAACAAATGGGAAATGGATGTAATGTAAGAGTACGATCCAGAAAATGTTATGGGTGATTAAAGTTCCTCTGATATCAGCAAGAGTTAAGTGCAGAATTCAATGGAATATGAGCCTGTTCAACGTTTACTAGTAGGTATTCTCAATGTTTACAATTATTTAGCCATTACATTCTTGGAAGGTTATGCAGGGATTAATGTTCCAGTAATTTCAGGTAAGAATTATTTAAATTCCATCCCTGAAGTAGAAAGGATTAACCACAGTTTTGTGGGAGGATGTGTGAAAATTACAGACCTTGCTTCAACTAGATGGGTTAAAGTGAGTGTTCTTTTTCTAGCGAGACTTAGAAAATGTATCATGAGCAGAACAGGGACAAAGATGGCACTGCCCATGCACAGAAATCAGCTGGGTTGCCAGCTGGCCCTTAGTCCAGCTCTGATGACAGGAGATTGTCCTTCACTAGGTCAGCAGGCATATTTAGGAAACTCGGGACAGGTTGTGTGACCCATGCAGCCTGTCCCTCAAGAGAAGAGGACCCCATAGAGTGTCCACTATAAGCATCATCAGAAAAGGAGACCAAAGAGAATGCCTATTTGCATAATGTTTGCATATGCTCATTTATATGTGCTGATTTATTTATTTATTTGGGTATTTTTATTCCATCCAATTACATTGCATGTCTCTGGACGGCTTATAAACCAAACACCCAATAAATACATAAACCCATAATAAACCATAATAATCCATGACTGAGCATAAAACATAGTTAAAATATTTAAACATTGAAATTAAGATGCAGATTTAGAAATGATAATGGGAATTTCAATATCTTGGGAACTGGAGGAAGGATGTGACCAAGGCACCTGTGTGCCTGCTTATTTAACTCCTGTCCAGGTGCCAAGAGTTGGTGGCCACTTCCGGGCCCTGGTAGCTCAGGTGGAACAGCCCTGGGGTTGCCAAGACCACCTGCCAAGTTCTTCGCAGCTCTGCCTAGTGAGCTGGCTCTGATGAACAAACATGGTTGCCCATGAACCATAAGGTCAATCACAGCTGTATCTCTTTTCAGCAAAGAAGTGGGCAGGTCAAGGGAGAACAGAAAACAGATCTAGCCATAGGAATGCTTGTAAAAGCAGTTATTGTTCAAGCAGAAACCCCATTTATTTTAGCAGCTTCAAGCTCTATGGATTGTACATGGACTTGTATCTGATCAAAATGTCAAAAGCAAAAGTTGAGCTGCAAAATTGAGCTTTTTGAAATAAGTCCCTTAAAATGCAGGGCATCTTGCAAACCTCACATAGACAGGAAATTTAAAAATGGCATCGAGTGATTATCTAAGCTCACATTCATTTTCTGAACATTATGTTTGTCCTTGTAATACTCAGCTGCATGCATGTTCCGAGAAACATGAACACAAAAGAAAAAGCAGAAAACACAACACAAAAGAAATTGTATGAAAACAGGAATGAATATTCATGGGGATTTCTCCAGCTTTGTGTGACAGAGGGACCCCCCCCCCTTAGTGGAATTCACAAACAAAATGTTCTCACTTTAAGTTATAAGGCAGCAAAAGACAGAATTTAGTACTCTGCTCTGTCAAGTCTGAAGGAATAGTTGAAAAGAGAATATTATATTTTTAAACTATTATTTCTTTCTCACAATACAGTGTTCTCAGCCAGACAGTCCATATTCAGAATGTGAGAGAAATGGGGTAGAAGGGAAGGATCTGGCAGGTCACCCTGAAAAATCAAACTTAACAAGCAGGGTCAGTCAGGCAGTGACTGAGCATCAAACTAACTTGGGCATAGAACAGGGCACTGTAGGACAAGGTGAGAGGCAGGAGGGGAGAGAATTCCTAAATCCAGTGAAGCAACATCTGGCCAAACAGGTGTGCCAAGTATGTAATGCTAAGCATTCCTGCATTCCACAAGCAGCACGGGACCCTCCAAGGATGGAGTCAAGACTCATTCCTTTCAGCATGGAATCAGTTCTTCACATGGGCAGAAGCTGCTCCCACGGATTGGAGAGGTAATGATTTGATTTATGCCACTTGTACACAGCTCTTGCAGAAAATACCCTGTAACACTGCAAAACCCGTCACGCTCCAATAAAGGGTTGTATTTGATGAGCTTTCCTTTATGTCTGCTGGAAAGGAAAAGGTGCAAGGAGAAACATATTCACAATAATAGGCAGCAAAATGCAGGTGCTCTGATCTCTAGGCTTCATCTGCTGTGCTACCTTCAAACAGAGTTTGGAAACTGGAGCTGGTGCATAATCAAAGCAGGTCAATTATTTTCCCCTGCTTGCTTGTGCAGGACTACTCATTTCCTGCAAAATTGGGAAGGGGATTTTAGAACTTCAATTTCTTTAACATATGAAAGCCAAGGGTTTTGTCTTTCATTTTCCATGGCTTGAGGCTGAGTGGGAAAGCCATCTTTTTTTTCTAAGATACCTCTGGGAAGGACCCTACACCGTACTGTTGTATCATTCCCAGGGCAATCTGCCTGGAGAACATGGCTGAGCTGCCAAGAACAGCCAGGTTGCTGCATGAAGCCCCAGCAAGGTCAGTGCTACTGGTGTTGTTGTTGAGCAAGGGAAAAGAGAGAAGACAACCTCTCAGCCAATGCATTTTTAACACTAAATAATTTTGCACACTCGTACAATTATTGCTCTCCATAATGGAAATTAATTCAGTTTTCAGAGTGTTTTCATCCCACCCCTGAATTAGGGAGAAACTCTGGATTGAATGTGTTGTGGAATCAGAGAAGGGACCATTTTGGCCATTGAGTTCACGTCCCTTGCCCAGGGCAGGGATCTAAGTCAAAACTTCCTTGACAGGAGGCTGTCCATCTTTGCATGAATACCTGAAGCTCTAAAGGGCCCACCATCTCCAGAGACAATTTATTATTTATTTATTTAAAATGTTTGTATGCTGTCCTTATATAAATGTCTCAGGAAGGCTTACAACAATTTAAAAAAATGATTTAAAAAGCATCTAGTAATGTCCAATAACAATTAAAACAAAAGCACAGTGTAAAACAATAAATAAACATTAAATAAATTAGATCAAGTCAAAACAAAACAAAGCAAAAGTGACTGTGGAACCATTAAGATTATTATTTTTTAAAATACTGCTCAAATAAAAAGGTTTTGACCTGGCACCGAAAAGAGTATAAGCTTGGCGCCAGGCGTAGCTCTCTGGGGAGCGCATTCCACAGTCCACAGTCTGGGTGCCACCACAGAGAAGGCCTTACTCCGAGTTGATGTCCTATTTACTTCTTTTAGAGAGGGTTCCTGGAGCAGGGCTTCTCCTGCAGATCTTAAGGAGTGTGAGGGTGTATAAGGAAGGAGATGTTCCTTCAAGTTTCCTAGTTCCAAGCCATTTAGGGCTTTATAGGTCAAGACCAGCACCTTGAATTGGGCTCGAACTTCAACTGGAAGCCAGTGGAGCTGGTAGAGGACTGGCGTCATGTGAGAGTAACGGCCGGAGTAATTGCCTCCATGCCCTAAGTGTTGTGATGGTTAGGAACATTTTCCCGATTTTTAAACCAAATCTACCACTCTGTAACTTAACCCTGTTATTTGGCATCTTATATTCTTGGATGTTAGAGAATTAGGTTGAGGTCTTCTTTAGCGCAGGCAGTGCTTTTTTTTGTAAGAAAAAAGGTACCGGAACTCATGAAATTATTTACCTTTCACATGTAGTCAATCGCTGTACACACACCCACACACATCAGTGGTGTAATGAAACATAACAGTCGCCGCCCACAGTAAGCACTCAGTGCATGACCACACAACTAATCACAAGCTGAGCAGCGCCACAAGCTGAGCAGTGCCATCACAACCAGTGTGGATGAAGTATGCATGCATCGGACTCGGCACACAAGCAGCCTGCATGCACTGTTTTAATGATTTTGCTGCCGTCCTGCTATGCTCGACAGGACGATTCAAATCCACGTGGACCAAACATCAAATTTTCAAAAGTTACTTTTAAAACTTGGAAAATCTGTCGAAAAAAGGTGCCGGAACTCTGTTCCAGTGCATTCTATGACAAAAAAAAGCACTGGGCACTCCTAGTTTGAAAGGAGTTGCTAGGATTCTAATTGGTATAACTTGCTGAGGGAGTACCTCTCGCTGGTTCTGAATCAGCCTCACTGCCTACCCGTTCAAATCCCTACAAAGCTCAGGTTGCTAAGATCTTCTGCTTAAGCCTTTCTCTGGGTATGTTCACCTTCTCAGAGATAAGGAGAGTGATGACCTGTAATTTACAGCTGTGACTCTCTGAATTATGGAATTCCCTATGCAATGTTATGGCATTCCTGTCAGTTATGAAATCCTCACCCATGGCTCAGTGGGAAGCACATGCATTACCTGCAGAAGTCCCAGGTTCAATCCAGCATCCCCTGGTGGGGCTGCTCAAGTTCCTTCCTGAGCCCTGGAAACACACTGCCTGTCAGCACTGAAATCCTGGACTAGATGCACCAGGGTCTGATGTAGTTCTGTGTACTTATCTGTTAGATGCTGTGCCAAAGCTTTTCTATTTTCCCAGGCTGCTGAGCTATCTTTATACACTTTTTAAACACTGGTGATTTTATGGAGTAATCTAATCTGCTGTTTTAAAGGGTCTTTAATGCTTTACATTTGCAAATGCTTTTGCATTTGCTTTTGATTTCTTGTGCATCTCATATGCACAGACAATGATCTTAGTCCCCGAGTGCTGTAGCTTAAGTAGCCAAACAGAAGCATTCACACACGACAGGGTGGCATCAGCAGAAGATGTGCAGAAGTGGAAACCTGCACACAAAATGTTCAGGAAATGAGAAGGGGAAGGAACCTGACAGTGCAATGAGAACTGAGCCTGCTCAGTGGTCATGCAATGCTGACCAACTGTTTTGGGGATCAGGGATGGGAAAATGAGGAAAAGAGGTTAGAATGCATTGTCTGGAATCATGAACAGGAACATTTCACTCTGCAACACTTTGCTGGAAGTCCTACTTGCTTTTTTATTTCTGTTAAGGTGGTTTGGAGGGCAAGTATATCGAGGTCATAAGCTGCTGCCACAACTTCAGAGGTGAGCTGATGACAGCACCCCGATGCATCACCCCGCATCGCTGCGACTGCTGTATCCACCCTGATCATTGCTACCCCATCAGCTCCCCCTTGCTTCCTGCACAGCACTGCTTAGGATCTGGGTCCTGCTGAGGAGCAGATTGAGCCAGAGGTTGAGTAGGCTTTGTAAGGAGATGCCCTGGATGGAAAAAGCAGCTGGTGTAGCTCTTTAGAGGGCTGGCCAGGCCAAAAAGCCTGGTTCTCAGCTGGTGGGGAGGTCCTTCCTCTGACCTAGGCAGCGGGGGAGGAATTTCCCAGGAGACTGCCTGTGCCATGAGCTCCAGTGAGCTCCCTCTCCCTGCTTTAAGGCTGGCTTCTCTCCTTACTTCAGCCACCAAGTAGCGGAACCAGTTTACACAGCAACTGCTATTCATACTGCTGCAAATTGCTTCAAGGAGAAGTTCAGAGAGGGGCGTCTCTATTCATTTTAGAAAATTATAAATTGTTTTTCTCAGCTTCAAAAGCAAAACTAAATAAAATAGAAAACCCAAATAGTCATTGTAAAGTAAAATCACTATCATAAACCATACAAACATATATAACAGAGAAGGAAAATGGTTAGATCAGGTGCTTGCTGGAAAAGAAAAAGCTCACAGCTCTTTTGAGATTGCAGCAAGGATGTTGTGTGACGCTGCAAAACCCCTTAAGGTCACAACTTCAGTGGCTGCAAAGTCAGGGGATCGTAGAATCATAGAATAGTGGAGTTGGAAGGGGCCACGAAGGCCATCAAGTCCAACCCCCTGCTGTTGCAGGACACCATGAATAAATGCAATCACAAACCTAGAAAAAGGTAGGCGTTGCCCCTAAATGTGCTTGTGTTTGTATCTGCACCTGTGAATGGGGCAAGCTGTGTCCAAAAAAAAAATCAGAATGAAATTTTATTTATTTATTTTTTCGATTTATATCCTGCCTTTTTCCTACAAAGGGCTCAAGGCAGCTTACATCATTCTCCTCCTCCATCTTATCCCCACAACAACCCTGTGAGGTAGTTTGGGCTGAGAGTCTGTGACTGGCCCAAAGTTACTCACTTGGCTCCATGGCTGAGCGGGGACTAGAACCCAGATCGTCTGAGTCCCAGTCCCATGCTCTTAACCACTACGCCACACTGGCTCTCACTGTAAATTCTTATACATCTCTGGTAAAGAAAGTGAAGGTAGAACCACAACTGATGCCGAATGAAGTGCTTACTTGTATAAGTATTCCTCATGTTCCCAGTCATGTTTAAGTGCCTTTTCCATCTGTGCAAACTCATTCTTGTGTAGTATTGGCATTCTGGCACTGTAGCAACCTGGGTTGCCAATTGCTGGAAGGCTAATGTGCTTAAATAGGCCAGTAAGTGTGGTTAAATGTGATTAGAGTTCATGAAATAGGTGTACAGTTACATGGGTATACAGTTTATCTATAGGTCTATTTTGGGAGATTCCTAAAGCAGACTCCTAAATGGTGGCCATAAGATGTAAAGTAGCCCTCAGGCTATAGAATAGGTATATGGCAGTTCCTGTTTTTGGTTCATGGCTTCACAGAGCACTATCAGACAAAGGGAGAATTGCTACATCCACCTTATCTTTGCTCTTCTAAACTGCTTGGCAAGGCAGAAATGGAGAGCTAAAATGGTTGCACAACCAAATTGCCTTGGCTGAGGTTTTAGATCTTTTCTCACTAGGAATCTTCCAAAAAATACTTTTCACTTCTCTGATCTGGTGTTTATTTATGATCATGCTGATAATGCACTTTTCTCAAACATTACACCAATATATGCATTCATGTTACAAGAACTTGGAATTCTGTTCATAGCATTCTTTTTGTGTTCTAAACATGAGTTTGTAGCTGAGCAGATGGTTCTCTCTACATAAATTAAAGGGATAGTTCAGAAGATGATATACAAAGGTCCAACTCAATCTTGCTCATGGAGCCAGTGCATTGTGCCCACCTCCACCATGAATGAGACACAGCTCATCTGCACTTCTGGAAAAAAGCATGCTGTTGTTTCCTCAGAGAGAATTTGGGAAACAATCATCCAATTTTGGCTGCATAGATTCCATGAATGGACCACTCCTCATGGATAGCAGAACTGGAACTCTTTGCATAGAGCCAAACTGGTTTTTTAAAATATTAGCAGAATCATCCCAAACAGAAATAAGTTTTCTGCATTGCACTGAAGCCCTAGAACCACTTTGGAAAGCAATCGCTTCTTTCTAAACCTTGCTGCCCAGTCAAGGGGAAGGAACTAGTGGTGAATGGGCAGTATCCAACTGAACACTTTGACCCCACAAATTCTGTTCTACAAATGAGATGTGTTACTTGAGCAACAGCAACTTAGCAAATCCAGGAACAACCACAAGCGAGCACATATGGGGCAGGTCAGTGGAGCTCACATAAAAGGGTTCTACCAACCAGGCTGGAATTAGAAATAAGCATTTCTGTTCCTTTGGGGGCTTCCTACAGGAAATGTTAAGTTTCCATTGTGCAAGCAGTGGGTCCTGCTTGCGCAATAGAATAGGCAGGAAGGGCCATAATGCTCAGTATGTTTCAATTTACTCTTCTGGGCAGCCCAAAATGAGGAGATAGATCATACCCAGGTGCTGGATTGGTTCAAGTCAGGAGTGGGTAACTTGTTATCCTCCAGATGTTTTAGCCTATAACTGCCATCCTCTCTAACCCCTGGCTATGTAGGCTAGGGCTCACTGGCTAGAGCGGGAGGCCGGAATACCTGGAGGACCACAGATTGCCCTCCCTATAAAGGGCATTATTTTCTTGCCCAAAACTGAGTAGCGAAGCTTAGGCTCTGGTATCTAGCCCATGCTCTTCCTTTCCCATGCCTTGAAAGCTCAAAGAATGAGAGGTGATCCAGTGAGCACCAACAGTGCAGTGTATGCAAACACGCATTTTGAAACTCTGACCATGGCTGCTTTCAGCATGCTTAATCCTTTCCTCATTCACCAATTTTAAATGTTCACAGACCCCAGGGAGCAAAAGAAAGGTGTTTACAAATACAGCTTCAACATCACAGAGCCTTAGGAAATGATATTAGGAAGGGACAGCTGAAAATGGCAGGTGGGCAGACAAAAAGTGGAATATCCCATCCATCTCACCATTCCGCACTGGAATTCCCTTTCCAAACCAGCTTACCTGAAAGCAGCAGCCAGTGGGGTCTGCATGTGCAACTGTCATGTGTAGTTTGACCCTAAGAAGCATTTAGGCTCTGCTTCTGCTTCTGACAATGCCTTCCATTACAATATTACTCAGAACCAAGTCCTCCTCCTCCTCCATCATCCCACAGCTGAAGCACTCTGGGTGCTTCATTGGGATATATTCTCAAGCAAGTACGTACAGGATTACTGGATTCTCCTTGAAACTTGTAACCTTAGGAATCTTCTATCAGTCCAGTATGGACATCCCACGGCTGGGATGGAGAAATGGGCCTTAGAAATCCATTTCCTCTTCCATTGAAGGGTTATTACTCTATTTCCAACTGATTCTGAGAATCCAGGATCTGAATGTTCATCCCCCTCATTGTTCTGTATGATTCCTACTTTCTTCCTATATAAGTTAATATTCATTGATTGCCTCCGCTTCTGCAAATAGAAGCCACTATTGACAGCATTTCCCCTCTCTTCTCCTCCTGTACTTTAAGACTGTCTATTTAAATGCTTCCGTCGCACAAAATAATTGTCTCTGAAAGTGTGTTCAATCACCCTTGACTGTTCTATATTGTCGTTACTCTGCAATTTCTGTCAAACGCTGCCTCTTGAGATCTTAAGAAGGCAGGATGTCCCTGTGTCTTCATCTGTTTCCTTTTATGGGTGTTGTGAATGAGCAGGGCCTGGCTTAAACAGGGACATTTAGATGTGGCCGCTTTCTCATGCTTCACTGTGCTTTCCCCCTTCCCTGCATATGTAAAAACGTAAGAAGAGCCCTGCTGGATCAGACCAAGGGTCCCTCTAGTCTGGCATTCTGCTCACACAGAATGATCTGCACAGAGGATTCTGCACCTACTCTCCTGCCCGCACATCTGGTGTAGATAGGCATGCTGCTGTGTTACTGGAGGTAGCATATAACCATGAGGACGAGTAGCTGTTGAGAACCTTCCCTTCTGTGATTTTGCCCAAGCTCCTTTTAAAGGCATCCAAATTGGTGGCCATCACTGCATCTCATAGAAGCGAATTCCACTGTTTTGCTATGTGCTGTGTACAGCTGGGTTGAAACTCCCTGGAACCCATCATTCTAGTATTTGTGGACTTCTTCCCATGCTCAGCCCTGTCTAGCAAAGCGAGCCAAATGGCAACCTTCTTCTGCATCAGGTGCAGCAGCAAAAAGACGTGGTGTGGAGGAGGAATGTTGCTTCTGCAGAGTGTGGGACTTGATTCCTGGTCAGTGTCCTGTGTGTGCTTATCAGAATCAGACTCTGGGCTGTGACAAAGTGGACCAGAGTCAGAGAGCCAAGCTGAGGGGATCCATTGGATTCCCAGCCCCAATATGGATTCCTCCACATCCAGGGGTGCTGTGTGGAGAAGCTCCCTTTTATCTGTCCTGAATCTTCCCCCAGTCAGCTTCAGGGATGACCCCATGTTCTAGTATTCTGGAAGGAGGAGAAGAAAATGGCTCCTTTTCCATGTTTTTCATACTATGCCTCACCTTACCCATCTTTTTTCTGGGCTAAACAATCTCACCTGTTGTAACCTTTCCTCATGGGGGAGTGACTTCGACCCCTTGATCATTCCAGTTAAACTTGCTGCCCTTTCCTCAACTCTACAATATCCTTTATTTAGTGGTGATGACCAAACTGCACACAGTATTCTAGCTGTGGTTGCACCACACATTTGTATACAGGCAATAACACATCGACAGTTGTATTTTGAATTCCTTTCCTCGTCATGGAATTTGCTTCTTTCAATTTCCACACACTGAGTAGACATTCTTATTGAGCTAATCCCTAAGGACTTCATAAGAGGACAAACTCCCCATGCAGCACAATTGTTTACACCTTACTTAGTCCATGTTCAGAAGGATGGAGAAATTGGTAGCATTTCCTGGATTCTGTAGTGTACAGTCAGTCTTATCTTCATGAATAACATTCTAACATCACTAGTTTGCAGTCTCTGAATAGTTGCTGCCCTCCTTTTTAAAGCAGGGACAAGTGCCATTTAGAAACCTGGGACTGAGCAATGGTACACCTGCTGTTTGGGGATATGTATAGATTTTACTGAGAAACCCAGTATGTTCCACTTATGCCAACGCATTGCAGGGAAAGAGATGCATCTCATTAAGATTGTAATTATTTACCATGAGCAAAGAATTTGTCATACACATCATGTCATCTCTGTAATGAAGCCCCTGTGCTGCACATACATAGTCTTCTGCCTTCAGCTAAGCTAAGAAAGTTCACATGGGGAAAGTTTTATGTCCATTTTCCCCAGCAGCCTCTTCCACCTCTGAAAAGCTTCCCTGGAGGATGGAGAAGCTCACCTGAGCAGTGCTAGGGAAGAGGAAACCAACCAATAATATTCCTGGGTCCCTAACAGGTTGATGTAAGGGTATTTGCAGAATGAACATTTTTGTCTTGTTCCCCATAAAACCACCAGCACCCCACTGTTCCCTGGCAGAAGGGCTCCCTAGCCACCTCGAGAGGCATTTTGGTGACTTCCAATGGAGTAACTTCTTTTCTCATCCAAGAGACTGCACAAAATCCAGCAAAAAAGGGCCATTGCTTAAGTTTCCCCCAAAGCAATGGAAAAATGGCTTACCTAGTTCCATAAGCTGTAGGAAACAGAGATGTTCCAAGGAGAAAGAGTATGAGAGAATTAGTTTTATTTATTTAAAACAT
This sequence comes from Varanus komodoensis, assembly GCF_004798865.1. Lineage (NCBI taxonomy): Eukaryota > Metazoa > Chordata > Lepidosauria > Squamata > Varanidae > Varanus > Varanus komodoensis. The sequence continues at coordinate 12,808,642 of NW_025335268.1, read as the reverse complement.
TCACTACCCCCTTTCAATCCAAAATGCCCAGAACTGTTCCCAGTAACAGATAGCAACATAATAAGAATGCAATGCATAATTGCACATGTATATACACATGTAACGTTGCCCTGCCTGGGCATGTGAGCTTTCTTAGTGTCAAGCCCTTTTAGCTGGATTGCACAAAATGCCATCTTCAATTCAGGTTACAGTTCTGCAATCCACAGATGCTTGTGACAGCTTTTAAGCTTACCAGGAAGGTAAATAAACGGTACTGGTAAGAATATGCATTTTCTTCTTTGTACCACTAGATGTCCTGAAAGCTCTTTGTCTCCAGTGACATCTGTTATGAGGGGGAGGGCAGGGGGGAGAAAAAAGCAAGAGCTACACAAAGACACAGCTATGTGTAAGGATCTCGGCTGCTGGGGCATAGTTTTAAGACTCTAACTAATATTTACTGTATGAATGTATTCAGTTTAAAAGCTGAAAGGAAAGTGCTGTGATAATAGGGAACTTAACAATAATGGGAGATCTGTATCAAAAGAAGGAAAGATAGTTGCTCAGGGCCACGGAGATGGAAGCTGGGAAATTAATATTACAGAGATGGAAAGTGTGTGATTACTCAGAATAATAGACGGGTTGCATAGTATCAATGAGGGGCTTAGCAAATCCATGAAAAATGTCCTTCAAGCTGCAAAACATGATAAAAGACAGTTAACATGTGGAGGACTAAGCACTGCTTCTGGTGTATGCAAGAATGCATATGGAGAAGAAACCTGTCTTAAATGGAATAATTCAAGGCCGACAGCCAACTCACAGTCCCTGTTGGAACCCAGCACCTGGTTAAAAAAAGAGGCACCGATGTTGATTGGTACTCTGGCAATCTGCATCTATAATTAACTTATTCAATGATTAACTTATTCACATAATGAATTACCCTATGTAAATAAAGGAAACAGTTGCCCCCTGTTTATGCAACATACTCTACCATTTGAACTTCCTTGCTCAGTGGTAGGCAGGTGGAAAGTACAACCTGTAAGGCCCCTCTCAGTTCTGTAGCTGAGATTGCCTGTTTTTTCAATTAATCAATTAATTAATTGAATTCATTGATATACTGCCCAATAGCTAAGGCTCTCTGGCTCTCTTAGTTAACAAAAGTTAAAATTAAACAAAAGTCAAACACACACACAACAGTAAAATTAAAAGAACAAAGCAAGAATCGCAATTGCTATTATTCAGCACAGAAGCACAGCAGTGGTAGAGAAATACGAACAAGATTTAAAAGTTAGATGGTTAAAATCCTGGGGAAAAAAAAAGATAATCATCTTGTGCCAACAAGAATAGAAAATAGGAGCCGGATGCACCCCTTTGGGGAGCTCATACCAAAACTGGGGCCCACACCTGGAACGGTCTTCCTCCCAGTAGCTACCTGCCTCACTTCCTTTGGAAAGGCTCCTGGAGAAGGATCCTCAAAGATGACCTCAAGTAGGTCTCAATCCTTCAGATAACCTGGCCCCAAGCCATTTATTTGCTTTTTATTTATTAAAATATTTTATATACTATTCACTTAGCTGGAGGCTCTCTGAATGGCCTACAACAAGAAGAGCTTTGACTGCTAGTACTAGCCCTGAGAATTGGCCCTGGACTTCAGCCAGTGTAACTGGAAGAGGACTGGCATAATGTGGGCCAGTCCCCATGAACAGTCTTGCTGCCCCAGTGTTGGATCAGTTGAAGATTCCAGACCATTTCCAAAGGCACATGCAGCACAAGGCAGTAATCCAAGCCAGGGGTTACCGAAGTGTGGATAGCTAGATGATCTCTGTCCAGACAGAGTTATAGTTGGTAGTCGTAGTTTTTTCTAAGCTAAACAGCCCCAGATCTTGTAACTTTTTCTTACTGGGAAGTTGCTTCACTCTGTTGATCAGTTTAATTGTACTTTTATGCACTTACTTCAATGCTACTTTTTTTCTTTTTTGTACACAGTATTCCAAGTGTGGTTGCAATGCAGATTTGCAGAAGGGAATTATGATTTTGGCAGGTTTTTTTTACAATGTCTTCCCTAATTATGCATAGCATGGAGTTTGCCTTTTCCACAGCAGCTGTGCATTGGGCTGACACTTTCATAAAGCTGTCTACCATGACACCAAGATCCCTTTCTTGATTTATCACTGCTAGCTCAGATCCCATCAGTCTATACTTGAATTTGGATTCTTTCCCCAACATTATCCCTTTGTACTTGCTTACATTGAACCACATTTGCCATTTAGATTTCCACTTTCCCAGTTTGGAGAGATTATTTTGAAGCTTTAAGCCATCTCTTTTTGTTTTAACCATCCTAAATACTTGGGTGTCATTGGCAAATTTGTCTGCTTCATCACTCCTAATTCACTTATGGAAAACATTGGTCCCAATAGAGATTCTTGTGGAACCCCATGGATAAATTCTCCCCTCCATTGGGAGTATTTACCATTTATTCCTATGTTCTACTTTCTTTAACCAGCTACTGATCTGTAAAAGGATTTCCCTTCTTATTCCATGACTGCTAAATTTGCTTCGGGGTCTTTGGTGAGGGAAGTTGTCAAAAGACTTTTGGAAATTCAAGTAAACAATGTATATCGGCAACCTCAATGAACTCTAACATGACTTACCCCTGCACAAGCCATGTAGATTCCTTTTCAGCAGGACTTGTTCTGTATATTTAATGCTTTTATAATCATTAATGTTTTCAACCAATTTACCTGGAACAGATGTTAAGTTGCCCAGACATTAATTTCCCAGATTGCCCTGGATCTCTTTTGAAAAGCTGATGTTGCACTGACCTCCTTCCAGCCCTTTGGTACAGGGGCTGGTTGTAGTGGAGCATTACATAGTTTTATTAGATCAGTGTTGCCATATCTTTATGAGCTCTAGGATAGATACCATCTGGGCCTAGTGATTTATTAACATTATCTGTTGTCCCCATTATTTGCCTTAGTTCATTAGACTGTCTTCCTGAAAAAATCCGTTCAGGCACAGTGATCTGCACCACATCTTCTACAGTGAAGACAGATGAAAATAATCCATTCCGCTTCTTCTGAATTTCTATAATCTCCTGTAGGATTCCTTTAATGTTATTGTCATCCAACAGTCCAGCTGTCTCCCTAGGTGGTTTCTGGCTTCTGATACATTCTGCATTGTTGGCTCTGTTGCCCCTCAAAATGCTTTGTTTTGCCTCTCTTATTTTCCATCATAAGATCACACTAAGCATGTCCTTAAGACTAAATTACTTTTGGAGCCTGGTAGTGTCACCACGGTGCATCTGTTGAGAAATCTACCTCTTTTAGATCTCTCAGTCTGCTTCATGCTATTTCCCTTTTTACATACAGAGCAACACCTCCTCAGTATGCCTTTACATCGCTTCCTATTGTATTAATATCCAGAAATGATGGTCTCCCACTGGTTCTCTCCGGGCCACCATGTTTCCATTAAACAAACTATATCTAGGTTCTCCTTTATAACTTGTTCTTTTAGAGCCAGGAAGTAATTATATTGAGCACACATCCATGACTTCTTCCAAGTGGCACATAATCAAATGTGTGGCACTAAATATGATACACTGGATGGTCCCACACTCCTGCTTTCTAATTTCTTGATTTTTAATTGCTACAACATTTGCTTACCTGGAAAATTAAGTTATTTGCTAACTTTATTATTGTTGTTGTTAGTTGCGAAGTTGCGTCCGACCCATCACAACCCCATCGACAACATCCTTCCAAGTCTTCCTGTCCTCCACCATCCCCTGGAGTCCACTTAAGCCAGGGGTCTCAAACTCAACTGACCTGGGGGCCGCTGGAAGTAGAGTCTGGGTGAGGCTGGGCCGCCTCAAGTATTCCACCACCGCGGTGGTGGTGGCCGCTCATCCCACGGCTGGCCCAGGCGCCGTTGGTGCTTTGAAGGCCGCAGGGCCCCTCCGCCTCCCCCGTGCCCCACCCATCCCGGCAATTGGCCCGCGGGCCACGAGTTTGAGACCCCTGACTTAAGCTCACAATTTGCAATAAGTTGTGCTATATTTGTATTTATTTATAGTTTCCTATTAGAGGGAAGAAGAGAAAAGTAGGGAAGGACTAAAGGCATGGGAGGATTGCCCTGGCTGAAGAAAGTCCAAAGAAGGTAGAGAAGGGCTATCTTGGCCTCTTTGCCCTGTTTTCAGACTCACACATGTGCTTCACCTGTTTGCATGCTGATTTTTGTTACTGGGGCTAAGCCAGTTTGTCTCTGGGGCTCTGTGCATAGGGATGTACAGATGCTGTAAAATCTGTTCCATCTTTGTTTCAGCATCGTCAAGCATCTTTCATTCTGTTGTGCAGCCATTAATGGAATCAGATTATGCAAAAATGATTTCATATTCATTTGTGCAAATTTGCACCCCCAAGAATGCATAAATCCCCGCAAATATGCATATCCTCCAAAAATGTGCATTTTTACACTCCCTTTAACCTATGGGAGAATTGCACATAATTTGAGTTCACTGCAGATTCCTCTAATATCCCTATTTTTGTGTGCAGAGAAATGGCCTCCTTTGCAAACCTGCCATAGGTTGCTCAGCCTGACTGCTACTGCAAATCAGACTAGAGGACCTCATTTAAAAAGCAAGGCAGGGTGTGGCTTAGCCATTGCTCTGTACCAGCTTCCACCGAATGGAAAACTAGATGGGAAGATAATAGATTATGGATTACTGGAAGAAAGAATAGGCATTAGCCAGTGATTAAGGAAGGGATGTGGTTTGGAAGCAGCTGTGTCATTGTTTTCTGACAGTAAATGAAATGCATAACTCCAAAATTTGGGACCAATCTATTCCTAAACTTTAGTCTGTGAGCTGTTCTTTAGAACTTAAAACTTAAGCTTCCATTTCACCCAAGCTGAAGCTACCCAGACTTTATTATTATTATTATCGGCAGAGATGTCCACTTGCCTGCACCATGACCATTGTTAATGGATTGCTATGCATGGCTGCAATTGCCCCTTTTCTAACTCGAGTCCATTTTAAGTATGTGGTTTAGGTTCTCTTCAGTCACTCAGGAATCTGTTGGAATAGGGCTTCCAGAACTAAGTTCCCGCTAAATTTCACCCGTGGGATTTAGCTACCACCTATTAGTTTATAAACCCCTCCAGGAATTTAGTTCCCTTTGCTGTGCCCGTTTTGTTTCAACTATTCATCATGTGTTTCAATGTGTTTTAAATGGGCTTCGGGTGATTGTCTGAGATAGTTTTCTAAGCACGTTAAATTGCACTTTCCTTCCTAATGAAAGAGCAGGTGTGTCTTCACTATTTACAGCAAACTACCCCAATGTGTTGCCCTCTGAGTTGTTTAGACTACGGCTTCCAGAATTCCTGGCCATTGGTCATGCTCACTGGGGGTGGGGGTGGGGAATCAAAATTCAAAATATTGGAGGGTATTAGGTACGGGAAGGCTACAATACACCTATTTCTTTGTGGGGAAGTCTGATCTATAGCATGGAAAAGTGTGTATAGGATAGGAGGATCAGTTGCAATGGAGAATAGGCTGTCTCTTTGAGTACCTACTCATTCATCTGCAGAAAAATAACCCTACAGATTTTGAAAGTTGGTAGCAGCACACTTCAGCCCTGCTGTCATGCTTAAAGCCACTGGGGTGGATGCCCAAGCGCTTGTGTGCAAGTGAGAAAGGACTCTTGATGCCCTCTGAGCTGGTTCTGCTCAGTACATGGGAGGCTTTTGGCTGCCCCTTGGATGAATATATCAGAGACAGGCATGAAATCTCTTTTTACTAGCTCACAGGTTTGTTTCCCCCACCGCTTTGGTCATTCTTGGCTTTATCTGTTGCTTTAAGATTCTTAGGCTCACATTTTCTGCTGGTGTCAGCTTATTTTAATTAGCAATACCTTTCACGGTGATTTCTCTCAAGGGGAAGATAGCTTTCCACCCCCTAACATCTTTCATTGGAATATCTGGACCATGGAGGAAGCAGTGCCTTGCCAATATTGCTCACCAGCCAAGAGTTCAGATGCTAACTATTCATCTCACGCCCTTATGGGACTGAGAGCTCTTGGGCTGGATAGAACTGTTGCGTTCCTATACGGTCCATGTAGTTCAGCTGGACTCTCAGTAATAAGCATCCATTATTTTCTACTTCACCCTGAGATTCTCTTAATGTAAACACCAAATGCAGCAATGTTATTTGAAGTAACAAAAATTGACCGTTTTTTCTTGCTGCTCTAGCCTTTCTATAGCATCAAAGAATAGTAGATCTGGAAGGAGCCAGAGGCCCATTGAGTCCAACCCCCTGCTTAGTGCAGGACTCCAGTTTAAACCATCCCTCTCCTAGCTATCATTATGTGTGTGCATATGTGTGCAGGCAGAATTCCCCCATATCATTTGTCTATAAATGCAGTCACTATGTTGCCTGTTTTAATTGAAGGTACTATAATATTCTAAACTCTTCATCAGTGTGTGTCTACGAATGATTAAATTAAGCATTTCAAAAGTAAGCATAGGCAAGATTTTTAGCCATTGGTTTTTCCATATGCAGTGTTCCATGTTCAGAAGCAGCATGCCAGTGACCACCAGAAACAGGGAACAAGGAAAAGAAGTTCGCCATTGCCTTCAAGTGTTGCTTAAGATTTTCCTAGTGACATTTGGCTGACTGTTGTTGGAAACACAGAACTGCAGTCAATTAAACTTGGTCCAAGTCAGAACAAATCTTGTTTGAATGTTTTCAAATTAACCTGGGGTTTCAGGTTGGGTTAAGAAATAAAATTAGTTCCAGGCTGCACCAGAACATTCTTAAGTCAGTAGTAATTGCAATGCAACAGAGTCACTTATGAGAATATACCATAAGAAGTGTCTTAGATCATGTCCTGTTTCTTACAGTGACCAGCCAGATACCAACGGGAAGTTCACAAGACTGCTCTTTCTTGCTGTGAATCTCTAGCATGCAGTCCTTGTACCTAGAGATACATAGAGCCTTCATGATTTGTCTGCACGGAGACCTGTATTATTCCTGATTTTGTCTAATTTCTTTTTAAAGCCATCTATGTCGATGGCTGTTACCACCAACTTAAATGGCAGCAATTTCCATCGTTTGTACCTTGTACATTGCTTTTGCCAGTCCAGAATCTCCCACTGCTAAGCTTACTGTGACAAATGGAAGTGAATCTATATCTTTCAAATAAATCACTCCTGTTTCCCACCGTTTTTCCACTGAATAAAGCTCAAGCCAGTATAAGATCAACAGTAATCTGCCAGCAGTTACAGTCACAGCTGATGAACCTGGGTGAGTACAAAGATGATTTATTTGGGTTGATGACCAGCCAGTGGCCTTTCTTATGCCAGATTTGACCTATGGGACATCAGCTGCTACCCTCTTTTGCAGGAGGGAGCAATTTATGGATGTCCAGATGTTTTTGCTTACAGCTCACATCATCCTAACCAATATAACTTATGGCTGCTGCTAACACATTTTGCTATATAAAGGCACTCGGTGTCTCAAAAGAAATGGAAGAAGGAATGCCTGTAGTTTTGTTGTCACAAGCAAAAAAGGGAGGGAAATTTCTAATGCATCGCTTTTCTGTTAATGTGGCTTGTTATGCAGTTATTGAATCTGAGGATAGTGCTACGGATTTGCCATGCTTCCATGGCAACAGGTCTGATGGCAAAAGCAAGTTCTGAGAAGATGTGTGGAGCTGAAGATGAAGCTGAAGTTGATTCATATGGTAAATAGTCAAAGGAGAGAAAATGGCTGTAACACACTTGCCATGTTAGAATATATGCTAAGCCACGGCTGCCAAACATAACCAGGTTATGAGATGCCCTGTTTCAAGTGTGAACAAATACCTTACTCAACCATGTATTTGGAGTTGATCATGCCCATCAGCCAGCTGATTTCTCCTGACAGGGTATCAGGACCCTAAGGAGCTCGCATGTGCTCCCCAACAGCCTAGGGTTCAATGTAGAGGATCAATTCCTATGCTGCTTGGGAGTGTATATGAAGGGGGCCTACTATTAGATGTTAGGTATTGTGGCACCACTGAAAAGGGCGGAAGAAGTGAGGGATTTCAGAGTCAGGCTGCAGCCTCCAACTAGCTATCCAAATGCAGCATATCATCCTGACAATCTGTTCCCTGGATCACAGCTCCATTTTCTTCTTTGCCAATTCATCTCTCATAAAGTCTATTATATTCATCTCTAACATCTTGGTTTAATGCTGCCACTAATTGTACTCCAGAGAGCAACTGGGTTTAAGCAGAAAGTCATGGCAATTTGTCTGATTAAAAATACCAATAACATTTGTTTCATTACATGGTGAAAAGGCACATCTCATTTCTCAGTGAGCAAGTATTGAAATAAATGGGCTTCTTGCTAGTTCTGTTCTTGCCATGGTTTTCCTCCTCATTCACAGAATCAGTCAGTGCCTACGCGTGCTGGGAAAAGTTGCATTGTGTGGTCCAGCAGCAGTTGTTGCTGAACAGTGTTGTGATGACAGGAGCAGCAGCCAGAACTCAGAAATTGATGGGGAGGAACCAGCCAGCTTCGGTGAACCAGCACCAGGGATGGGGATGTTGGCATCTAAGACCACCTGGACACAAAGGCCAAGGACCTCAGAGACAGTACCCTGTGACAACTATTTCCTAGAGGAACCAGGATCCTCCTGTCCAAGAACTTCAGAACCCTTGGTTCCTGCTCGTCAGATGATCAGTTCCAGTCCCAAGGGCTGCCTCTTCAGCCAGGCAGACTGGAGTCAGGATGGAGTAGTCAGGGCCCCATTCAGTTTGAACTGAACGGTTACCTTTCCTGCATAGTTCTAATACTGAGTACAGTTAATATGTTTTACCAGTGGGGGACCCTGCCATGCCTTGGTGTGGGGTTAGGGGCTTTAAGACTTTCCCCCTTGCTGTGGACCTCATCCAGATCAAGACCTGGCATTTGCAGTTTTCAAGAAAGGAGCCATTCATTTCAATGGATATCCTTTCACAAAGCAAATTGCTTGAATGGGCTTCCTATTACAGGCTGGGACTCAGATGAGGTCGCAAAGGGTTAAAGTCTTGACTCCCCCCAGTGCATTAGGGTGACCCTTCACTGGGAATTAAATCCCACCACTGCACTCATGCAGAACTACACATGCAAAGTAACATGTAGTTTGGCATAGACACTCCATGAGAACAAGTGATATGTTCTTAGCGATCTGTTTATGTTCCAGGAAATCTTGCATCTGGCTGCCCTTCCTCCTGGGCTAGTTTATGGCCTGCCAAGCTTGGGAATCCTTTGCTTCTCCCTGAGGCACATGGATCACAGATTGGATTTGACCTGCTTCATTGGCTCAGATTGGTCAACCCCACTGTCTGCTTCTCACATGTTTCCTTGTGACAAGACAATTAGTGAATGGGAGAGTGGATAGAATAGGAGAGGAGTATAAGTCCCATAGTGAAGTACCTGTGCAGTTCCCAGAGAGCTTGCGCTGCTGAGTATTAAGAGATATAATAGATGAGTAAGCAACAGTGGTCCTTAGTCCTCAGACCAATAGACCAATCATTTCTTGGTTCACCCCGGTCTTTGAAAGCTATTATATGCTTTTTGTTTTAGTTTCTGGACATTAAAAGCATTCTGTGGCTTGAGGAGGAAGGGGCTAAAGAACATGCCACCAAAACAACTTGTCATTCAGAATTTAACAATGGAAAATGGCTTGGCTTGAGGCTACCTGAAGGATGGCCTTCCTCTATATGAACGTGCCTAGTTTGTAAGATCTAGAAAGGTCCTTCTTTTGAAGGTGCCACCTGCAGTGACTTTTTTGATGGCAACTTGAGAGAGCTGGCCATTCAGTGGCCATTCCCAGGCTGCACTCTCCCTGCCACAAGAGGCTAAGTTCACTCTCTGTCTGCGGTCATTCTGTTGGGAAGCCATATTATTCAAGAGGGCCTTTAGCTAGTAAGGAGGACTGTTGGGGTTGGGTGCTGTTTTTTTATCCCCCCCCCCCCCGTAAAGGTTGTCTCTTTGATTGTAATTGTCTGTATTGTTTCTTATTTTAATCTGCCTTGAGTGTATGAGAGTGTGTGTGTGTGTGTGTGTGTGTGTGTGTGAAAAGGCAGGGTACAAATAGAATAGAATCAATAAATAAGACACTTAAGAAGAGCAGCACCTAGTTCCCCTGCTTTAGGTTCTGGGACAGCACTGTGAATTCAGGTGTAGCACAGCTTTGAGGCATCTGCCAAAGAGTGACGTTTATGCGAATCAACAATGTGGGAATAATGCTTTGGAGGTGAGACAAAATGGCATCAGGTTTTTTAACTGATGACAAAAGGCTGGGAGACATAGAGGTTCTAAGTTGTTGTGGCAGGGAGTCCCCACTATGAGCCTTAAAGTATTGGTAATGGGTGAAGGCTGGGGAAGTAGATTTAAAAAATAGTTTAAAATGTTTAATATCCTGACCCCACCCTGATTCATAAGGTGTTTACTGAGTTATGACTCCAATGTTATAAGCTCAGTTGAAAGTTCTCTTTTCTTACCTTCACATTTTTGCATGTACGTGTCACCAAAGAGCATCTTGGGAATGTGGTGGATGAAATAAAATATTCTTTGTCACTCACTGCTTCATGCCACTATACATTCCTTCTCTGACAAGCAGGGGCTGTGGAAGGAGACCAAGCAGAAGCAGCATCAAAATGCCAATGGGATATGGCTCTAGAGCCAGGCTGAACTCAGCTGATTCTTTTGACAAAGAGTCACTAGAGAGTTAAAATAAAACTATTCTGCATAGGTGAATTGCAAACAGAACATTGTCATTTTCCTCAGAAGCTAAGTGGTTCCAGCAGCCAACAATGGGTCTTGTAGAAAGATGACATATAGGTCATCTACGTAAATGTCACAGTGAAAGGGGAAGGGGTGTCACACAGAAGAGGGTTGTGACCTGTTTTTCCCCACAGAGGAGGGCAGGATCCAGTGTGGCAAAGTTCAAGGAATCGGGTTTCAGGCTGGATGTCAGGAAGTACTTCTTGATGGTTAGGACCCCTAGGATAGGGAATTGGCTTCCACAGGAAGTGATGGGGGTCCCATCAGTGAGGGTGTTCAAGGAAATATTAGACAACCACATGTTGGGGATTACATGTGAGGAGCTGACCGGAGCTGGGGGTCAGACTAGATGACCCAGGAGTGCCCTTCTGGCTCGCTGTGTTTCTGTGTTTCCATGACAGAATTTGACTGATTGGCCATGTAAGTTATGCAGAGGTGCCAGGTGCTAATGCTGGGCTTCCTGACATTCCATGGTGATGCCGGTATCTTTGTCCAGATGACCGTGATTGCAGAACCCTCCATGGGAAATAACTAGCGGCAGCAGCAGAATGTAACTGAATTCTCTGGCATCACCAGTATAATGAGAAACAGCTGTATAATATGTACTTGTACTAGGGCCACTTGTGAATCACCAAGAAGGAGGATAACAAAAGATACCAATTTGCATAAAATCGATTCTGCTAATTTTATGTATATGGATGCAAAATTGGAAGTAACTATTATCATTTAAATAGAAAAACCTCTCACCATCATGTTGGCGATTGCCACCAGGAGATTTGTGTGCTCATAGAGATGCTGTTGATGGGCAACTTCCAGAGCAAACTCTTCCTCCTGATGGTTCTTTTTTAAATTTAATTTAATTTTATTATTTTTATTTCTGTATCACTCAAAAGCTGAAGTTCTCTAGGCAGATCACAGTCCACAAAAATCACAGATATAATGGTATAATAAAATATAGTATGGTATAGACATACAAAGTTTAAAACAATTTAGCTAAAAACAATTACAGTAAGCAATTTCTGTGCTAAACCTGTTCAAGATGGATGACATAAAAGCTACTAAATGCCTGGGAGCTGAGGGGGCCCTAACCTAACACTAAAAGGAAAACTGCTTTGGCTTCTGGTGGGCCTCAGTGGGGAGATCCAGAAGGAAGGTGGGCTGGTAGCTCACTTTTCTTGCAGTCCGTCCCAGTTTGCTTGTCTGTAGCTTCTCAGTCTTGGACTGGAGAGCCTATTAAATTGAGGACATCTTCAACATAGAAGATAGTCCTCCGCAGAAAAGGACACATAGCCACCATAGCTACTCCCTCTACCTTTACCCACTCTTCATGCCAAGTTTAAGAATGCCTCAGTACAGCTAAGAAGCTCTTTTAAATCCAAAATATTTCAGTTTTTTAATTAGATCATAATGAACATTTATGGGGTTGGGGTGCGGAGAAACTTTACAAAAGATAATGTTTCATCAGCTTTCCTAGCAGGAGTATGGAAAAAATATTTTGCTGTTCTAGATACATAAATGTAAATAAATTTGTTTTAAACTGGCATTTTGACTTAAATGTCACTTCTGTGCATTTGGAAAACACGAAAACACCCTAATTTAAAAAGACAATATATACTGGATAAGCTAACATTGACCAGGTACTTGGACTGCCTAAGGGTATTTTTACATCACACCAAAAGCACCTTTGAGTCTCTCTTGTGCTACTTGTGTGCATGTGTGAATCATGCTACCAGAGGACAGGAGACAGAATGCAGAAACAAAGAATGTTAAAAAGCCACTACAGCATAGCCAATGCAAATGCAAAATTGGACACATGAGATGCTCAATGTATTTGAGGCCTCTGTAGGGAACCAAAAAGCATTACATGTCACCGTTCACCAACACTCATAGCTTCCAAGAAGCATCAACATGTTGAGGGAATCAGAACAAAACCTTGAGATCCAAACAGGCTACTTTAAATTATGTATGTCCTGGAATCCAAGGAATACCTGGTCACATCAAAAGTATGAAATATGGGCATCTTTTTCCTGGTGTTGGGTATCCAGCCATATTGCGTTCCTGATCCCGCATTTAGCCTTTCACAACACTGGAGCTCTGCTGTCAAGGAGGTAGGTAAGGTAGGACATTCTGTGGGGAACAGGCAGAGGAACTGAAGTTGGATCTTCCTCTCTCTTTCCATCCTTGGAGTGCGGGGAGATCCAATGCATCCTATGGCATCTCCAAGAATTGCAATTTAATGTCTCGGGTTAACATGTCTGGATTTAGTACTTTCTTAAGTTTTTTTAATTGATTGATTGACTGTAGAACATTTTCTATTGTTGACTCTATTAGGGATACTTTAAATATATATATATATATATATATATATATATATATATATATATATATATATTTTAAAGAGATAAGTCTATTGGTGCCATTACAAACCTACCATAGCTGACTAATGCTTTACACCTGACTGCATGTATAAATCTGGTTTACATGTCACAATGGCCATCTTTTTTTTTTTTTTTTTTAAATCTTGGCTGTGGTGAACATGGCATCTGGTCTGCGTTGGTGAATCCTGCTTGATCAAGCAACTAAACATCCCATGGAGCTTCAGGGCATGTTCTTACATACGGACCCAGGAACTCTAACTTGTATTTCCATTGACAAGCCAGAGAAATGACCCAACAATAAACTTTGGGTTTCTCTTTGACTTGTTAGGGGGAATGCAAGACACTGTTCTTCCATGTTAAGCAAGCCATGGGAATAAGATCTCTGGTTTGTTTATCCATTTCCACTTGCAGCAGGACCAACCAGACCACATGCTGCTGCATTCACACTAAGCTATCATTTTGCAAAGATCTGGTTATTGTGACGTGCCAGCCAGGCCACTGTGTACTGTACTTCTGCTATTACACACTAGCTGCAGACAACTGCTGACCCCAGACAAAGACTGACAAGCACTTCTGACAAATTACCATGAGTCACTTTGCCACTCAGACTATACATCAAAATGAAACAAATTAAGGCAAATCCACAGAACTGATTTATTTATTTTGTAAGCAATTGAAGCCTTGAGAAATACTCTAGACCCAGCCTAATGGACCTCCTTGTTTTGAAAGGGCAATTGAACAAGGGCGCAGTGTGAAATGATATGGAGTGTTTTGCAATATACATTCAAGGAATACTTGCCCGTGTTCTCACATTCTTTTGCTCTAACAGAAATGGGCCATTTCTCAGCACTGCTGCTTCCCTCTCTTGTCATGATTGGCACATCTCAAACAACCAGTGCGTTCCTCTTGCCTTCTGTTCCAGAGAAGATACACACAGAGAAGATACATCCCGTGTCCTGGCTCCTCATTGAGTAAGATGAAGAGAAGCTTGGTTCTAGCCCTCCGGCTGCCCTGAAGGCTACAGTTGTTCGCTGATCTCCTCCTGGCTTAACGTTTTCAGCCAGTATGCTCAGGACCTGCTCCTTCAGTCTGAGATATTGCTAAAATGAAAGGAATGAATGCCATCCCCTGCTTTTTTTTATTCTCAGAGAATTTATTAAAGCTTCTGAGGAAGACTTTTCCCCCTCTACTTCGATTCAACATGCTTTTAGTGGGTTTCCTCACTGCAGACTCTGGTGCACGGAGGTATTGTTAATCTGGCATGCAGCAAGGCTTGGATTGTAAAGCAAGGCTTTTTGGAACTTGCGTCCTCTGGGAACCCATGCTCTTCCTGCCCATGGGATGGCTGAATGCTATCAGTGGCAGAGAGAAATATTTTGAACATGCCCAGTGTAATTCACTGCAATGATTATGTAATTCTTCAGGTCCACAACAATGTGAGGGGAGTCTCAGGCACATTTGCCTCTGATAGAACTCAAAGGGAATTTTCTTTGCTAATATTAAGAGGAATAGCTGTGTTTGGCTATTGCAGCAAAGGCAACTGGGAATCTTCCCGTGCCTTAAGAACCAATAGCCACAAAGTTTTGTCAACTGGAATCCACAAGTGGAACAACCGTAGCTTAGTGGTAGAATACGTGCTTTGCACACAGAAGGTCTCAGGTTCAGATGGTCTAGAAGGACCATGCTGATGGCCAGAAGGACCAGTGGCCTGACTCAGTGCAAGACAGTCACCTATGTCCAAATGTTTGAAGGTCCTATGAGACACGTTGTCCTGCAGTGCCATGTTACTGCAAGTTCAGATGAAGCTGCCCCTTGATTAGTGGTGAATACCTTCCATTTTAACATTATCTTGTACCTTTAATTTTTCTGCCTTGGAGTGTTTTTCTTCCCTGTCTAGGGAGGAATCATATCTCAGAAATATATATATAAGAAAAAGGCTTACCAAAAGCTCCAAGACAAAGTTAAAAAGAGGGAGGGGATGTTTTCAGACTGTGGATCGAACATCAGAATCAAAGAGATGGAAGGTCACTCACTGCAGCAGCAGATGCATTTTATAAAACAGTTATGAGAAGACACCAATTCCTAGTCTCCCTGTATTCCTCTCTCACACCACATTTGGGGATTGGGTAATGGGCTTTCTGCAAAAGGTATTAGAAGGGTTGACAGTCTGCAACTTGTGAAGCACAACTTTATCTTTCACAACACAGTGGAAGAGGTTGATGCTACCTCACCTTCTCCTCAGTTCCTTCCTGGGTCCTTCTCCCTTTCTCTGCTGAAGCAAATGGCACACCAGTTCCCCCTCTTCTGCCTTACAGTAGATGGGAAAAATGAGTGCATGCACAGACCAAAGAAGAAGCAGGGGGACAGATGTTGGCATGAATAATGGTGGCACAGTTCTTCAATCTGGGCCATGCTACACTCCATTTGGAATGATTTAAAGTGGGGAAAGTGTTGGGAGCAGCCAATGCTTGATCCGTCACTTCTGCCATTCCTTGGTAACCACCTTTCCCTCAGCAATTTCCCCCCAGCAGGATTTTATTCCAGCATCAGGTCTCAACTGCTCCTCCTGCTACTTCCAGTTTCTTCAATAATGTTCCTTTCCTTGATATTGCTCTATGTCCAAAGTTGATGTTTCCAGGTGTATTTGGCTGCTTGCCTCCTGTTTGTCAGCTATGGTGCTCTTAGACTCACTCTGGCCTTGCCTTGTGTATCTTCCTCCATTGCCTCATGACTGGACTGGATTCTGCTGTCCTCAAGTTGTTCCTTGCCTGGCTTCAAAGACAATCCAACTCTCTCATGGTCTTTACTTCTGACAGCTGTTCTGAACCAGAGCTTTCCAAACAGTCCAATCTCAGGAATGGAATTAGCCAAGAAGGAACAGCACATAGTTTAGCTGTCAATGGGTAGGTCTTCAACCCATTTCCCAAAAAGGAAATGGAGCAAGAACCCATAACCTTCTGAAATTGATGTCTGTTTCTCCCATAGCTGCTTTATTTTCAGCTACTGAAGATGAAACTCAAATATTTTGGCCACCTAATGAGGAGGAAGGACTCCCTGGAGAAGAGCCTAATGCTGGGAACAATAGATGGCAAAAGAAGAAGGGGACAGCAGAGGATGCGGTGGCTAGATGGAGTCACTGAAACAGTCGGTGTGAGCTTGGGTGGACTCCGGGGGATGGTGGAGGACAGGAAGGCCTGGAGGAATGTTGTCCATGGGGTTGCGATGGGTCGGACATAACTTTGCAACTAACAACAAGTAAAGGAACATGAATGCAAGCAACCATGAGGCCCAGTCATCAGCCTCCTTAGCAGCTGACATAGTATAAAGGCTGCCATAGGATGTGAGGGGGTCCCCCGGGCAAGTGCCACTCAGTGGGATGCCCTCTTTGCTGTCTTCGTCCCATGCTTATGCTACTGCTGTGATCTGCAGTGAGCATCTGTGAGCCATGTGCCATGATGAAGATCCCAGTGCTCTTACAGAGCATCAGTCCAGGGCACTGTGAACGTGTTGGGTTGGTTTCTTGCTGCCCTCTGGCTGTTGCCACTCAACAGCACAGGTGGTCATCTAGGCCAGTTCCTGTTGCCAGCCCTGAAAGTTTTAATTGGACAGTCTTCTTAAAAATGGAAGGGTACAGACTTTTAAAACAACCTGGCCCAACTTTAAACATCAGCAAGGGAAGTAACTATTAAACTATTAGCCAAAGGAAGATGTACTGTTTTAAAATGGATTCCCAGTCCTCCACCCACCAGAGTTCTGGTTAATTTTTAATTTGTCTGGTCCATCCCACACATGCATTTTAAATGCTCTTTTAATTAGTTTGAGTGGCAGTCCAAAGATGACACTTGGTAAGCAGAAATGAGTTGGTGTCTGCAAGAACAGTTCTCTCCTTTATGTGATGAGGATGGTTATTTCCCCTCCATGTGTCTGTTCTTTGTCTCCTGGAGGTATTTCCCCCTCTCCTTTCCTTAACCAGGGGGCAAGCCTCCTGAAGGCTGAGACATTAAAAATTTGGTACGGATGGATGCAAATTATGAACTCACAGTAAACCAACAATGCATTAAATACATTTCCAGATATTAAAAGATAGGCCAGTTTCCTGGGGATTAAATATAGTCTTCTTATGTGTCACAACAGAAGAGAAATGTAGAGAGGGTGGTGGATTTATAGGACTCTACAATACATTTCAATATCCTGAAAATTAGCCAGTTTTGTAAAGAGCTGAAATGTATTCCAAGAGCCTTTGCTCCCACTTAGCTCTTGTTCTAGCATCTGGGACTGATAATAGTATCGATGGATTGTCTAGGGGTGGGCTTCATAATGGGACGTGAGATGCAAGTGCTGTTTTATGGCTTAGTACAATTTAATTACAGCAGCACAGAACTTTTGAAATTAGAACAGAATGTAAATTATGAGCTTCTGTGCTTTTAAATTCCATATAGTTTGCTATGGGTCTTAAAGCTGTAATAACTGAGACTGAATTTAAACAGCTAGCTTTGAGGTGGAGCGTAAATGTGAATTGACTTTCCTTCTCTTTTATCATACAGCACAGCGCTGGCTCACATTTCATTCCCTGATGAAAGTCCTTTGCATGTAAATACTCAAACTCACAAACTGGATTTCTCCTAGTAGTGCCAGTGCCCAGGTTGAGGGGGTCCTATATGAAGATGCTCTCTATTGGGTCCTTGGTACTTGCCACTGTGGCCACCATCTTATAACAGCTTAAAGATATTTTGCATCATGGCTCATGGTATATAAACCTCTTAAAAACATTTTTTTTCGAAATTAAAATTTCCCAGGAAATGATGCCATTTGAGCCTCAGAAACTAAAGTATTGTGAGCAACAAGCAAGCAAAACACAACTATGGTAGCATCTGTAGTTCTGTGTCAGTGGCCTTTTTTCCCTACTCACAATGCCCCAGAATGACAGAACATCCAGAGCATTGCATTCTGGGAAAATTAAGATGGTGCATGGATAGAGCCAACATGTATAGTTTCACTTTGTGTGATTTGTACTCCTTGATTTTGTCCTGTGCACTTGTACAGCATTAGGTTTATGTATCTTGGAACCCACTAGGATAGCCCTCTATGAAAACCTTACTTCCAACAAGCAATCAGTGAATAGGTCTGGCCAGCACAAGGACCATCTCCTTGCGGACAGTAGATTTGAACAGGAATGTGTGAAGAATCCATGTCATCTGATTCTCCTCTCTCCTTCTTTCTCCTATTGGCATCACCTATTGGCATGTGGATTGAGTGAATGTTGCGCATGGAAATCTATACACATTCATGTGTGCAATGCACTCCAAAGAACAGAAAATGTGTCCAGTAAATATATTCATTTGAAAAGTGAGCAAACAAAAACACATATTTTAATGATGTGAATACACAATGGGTGGATGTGTGCAAACATATGTATGAAACAAAACTATGCAAGCAAAGTTCTGTTTCCATTTCAGACACTCCTTTGTTTGAGGAAAAGGAAGCTTCATGATTGGCTGGAGGCTCCATGACTGGGGGCACCGTATCACCACCATCATGACTTGTGGCTATGGATGACATTATCCTCCCTGAGCCACACATGGGCATCATGCTACCACTTTGTGTGTTTCTCCATCAATGCCATTGCCAGTTTTTCATGAGTGTTATATACGTAGCAGCGCTAGCTTTATCAATATGTCCTATGCAATTTATATCACAGACTGCTATTGCTGGTTACTGAGACAATTCAGTCACTTTATTTCTCCAGCCTATAAAACACAAAACATTCCAAGTATGGTGTCCCATGAAGTTGACTTGTGAGCACCAGGCACCTGTGGAGTTTCATTGTAGCTAGCACATTTCAATGGCACATTTTCCTTTTGAATCAGGAGTCAAACTGTATGTGGACTGGCCTTTCTGTCACAGTGATTTTTTGCTGTGTTTAGTCAGTTTAGTCAGTCAGTGCAGTCAGAGACCAGCAACTCTTGTAAAATTCTTGTATTTTCCTTCTTTAGGTATAGTATCAGAGCAGGGTCTCTCATATGTATTTCAATATATCATCTACATATATTCATGTTACCATGAATGTGATTATCTGCTTAGGTCCAATGCACTTATCCCAGGAACTCTCATAATGATGAATAAAAAACCCATGCAAACATGCTCAGCTCATGTAACTAATGTCAAGGTAAATGGCTGGAGCTGGAGGTCAGACTAGATGGCCCAGGAGACACCTTCTGACTCGCTCTGTTTCTATGAACTTTCTTCCCTCACACAGGCCATCTTCTCATGCCCATAGAATAAGAAAGAAAAACTGCTCTCATCACGCACCTGGGATTTAACTGCATCCAAGAACTAGGTCCTGTGTCTTATAATCAGAAAGGGAGTTAGGACTGGGAAGCTGGATTGCTACTGTAGAATGGAAAAGTGAAAAGGTTGAGGAGTAAAACACAATTTTCATTAGAGAAGAGAGTGCTTAACTCTTCCCTTCCTTGCAACCTTTAGGGGTTTTCTCCCTTAAGATGGACTTTCCCCTGAGAAGAATGAAGATGCTTCAGGAGCTCAAGCTGGGGAAAAAAGGCAGTTGGGGAAAACAGTTGGGGGTTGGGGAGTGGCAAGCTGGGAGGAATTAAACTCACCCTCCCACTTGTCATTTCTCTACTGTTTATTGCCCCTTTCTTTGGCTGCTTTTCAGCTCTCCAGCACTGACACTGTTTTCCACCTTTGGGTCTGTCACCAGGTAGCTAACTCAGCTTCATCACATCACAATGAGCACTATCATTAGGGCATCTGAAAGGATGAGGTAGTATGATCTATTGTGGTATGATCCTGAGTCAGGACAAAGATTTCTCTATTGCATCATCCATGATCCAGGTGGATTGAATCCCTGCCCAGGGTGTTTATGGATGATTCAGCCTCATCCTCTCCTAATTTTGGAAGAAGAAAGTGCAGAAAGGTCTAATGAAAATTCTCACTTCAGGTGCGCACACCTGTTTTTCTGATGGCTGTGTTGGATGAATGCCCCACTCCAGTGGTACTCACATACAGCATCAAAGGATTGTCGAATGATGGGAGAGGGATCCAGGAAAGGGAAGTTCAGAAGAGGAGCTTAAGTTCAACATGTCTGAGATATTTTAGGTTATGATGTGACCATCCTAGGAAGATAGTATAGGGGATGATGGGGGGCACTTCCTATAGTGAATACATGTCTGATCCCATGAACACCTTCACGTGGCGTGTCTGAAAGGATAAAGAAACCTCCCACCACCACCAAAAGAGACAGAAGGAGGCAATGATGATGGAATGAATCCATGTTGGGGGTCAGTTTGTGCAGAGATAAGTAAATCATTGCTTTTGTAGGAAAGTACAGAGAAACTAACTGAAAAATGATCCCAAGATTTGAAGGATGAAGCCTGGGAAGCAGAATTTATACAGTGCAGGAAAAGAGAAAGCACTTCTCAAGATGACATGATGGGTCTATAAATGCCTTCATGGTAACAATATATAAATGTTAGTAGCATCATATCATTAAGGAGGATTTGATGGAAGACACTGTGCAGCTTATTGAAAAATGCTACAAATCAAGTGATAGTTCTAAGTTTGATGATCATGGAGTGTCCAAAATTCTGACATCCTTTGAAGTCTAGGCAGGTTCTTTTGTATTTCTTTGGCACTGTGAACAGCAGATATGACCACATAATGAAATCTTCTTGTTAATATAAAAAGGGCTCTTATCTTATGGAAACACAACCCTTAACTGTAATGTGCGAGGAAGGATTCACATTGATACCAGTGACATCCATTTTGCTTTCTTCCTCCACAGAAGACAGAGATAGGAGTTTACTGAGAAGAGATTGGCTTAAAAGAAATTCAAAAGGACAACATTTAAAGAAGCACAGCCATAAAGATAATAATTCCAACTTATATTAGTTATTGCACTATTAGGTGGAATGCTAAGAGGGAGGGACATGGTTTTAAGTTTATGCTTCAGCTGCTAAATTAGAACTTCAAACTGTCAGCATCCAGATGTGCTGACTATTGCTCCTATCATCCCCAACCAGCATGACATGAGTTGTCATCCTACACAAATGACTGGGGAGAGCTGGGTTAGACTCACCTGCTGTTGGAAAACATATGTTTCAAAGTAGCACTGCACCAGTTTACTTCACTCAGAGCCAACATCTGAACTTGGAATTCCTGGGCCACTGAGCGACCCACCACTTTAATTACCTACAAATAGTGGTTCCCAGCCTGTGGTCTGTGGACCCCTGGGATGCCATGATGGCATCACAGGGGGTCCATGAAGGCTTGAAGGAATGTTATGGTTTTTTGCAGTTTAATCTGAATGAACAAATGACTGAATGAATGAAAGCAAGAGGGAATGGGTAATAGAACAAAATTGTAATTTTCCATGCTTGTTTTGTAAAACTTGGCTTTTTTAACCTATTGCCTCAATTAAAAAGAACCAGAGGTATCAATCGGCTATGAGAGTAGCTGTGTGATGGCAAATGGCTGCGTTTGGTATTTCTACACATGCTGAGAACATGCAGGTGAATGACTCTAAGTGGCAGAGAGAAAGCACATGGCATTTCTTGCTATTGTGAGGACAGTCAGAGACCATGGGGCAGAGAACGCTGAGCCTCAGTCATTGTCAGTGTGGGGGTCCGTGGCCCCAAAAGGTATTTAAAGGGGGTTCATGGTGAAGGAAAGGTTGAGAAGCACTGACCTACAATAGACCCACCATACATTGCTATGGGCAGGAATGTTGCTGGGCATTTAAACCATTGGGGTTCAGGCCCATAGAATGCTGATCCATATATGAAGAGAGCTGGCCAGGCCCAAATGCTGGAGTCCCTCCTTAGAACCAGGCATAGTGGGAGGGGTGCCCACAGTGGGATCAATAATCAGAAGACCTTGCAACGAGCACTTTAGTGTGAGAGGCTCCCAGTGACCAGCAGACGCATCAAGTGTAGCCTAGATACTCGTTAGCGTGAATTGCTGTGAGAAAGCTGCAGGCCCTTGGTGAAAGCATGAGATCAGCAGCTATCAGGCTCTGTGAATTCCTTGCCCGAGGATGCGTTTGCCGAAGTTAATTGGGGCAACTGGGCTTTATCTCACCCTCCTTCTGCTTGTCTTGGTCTTCCAGAAAGGGGGAGGTAGTTTCTGTGTATTGACAGAGAAAGAGAAGAACTGCATACAATTCATGACAAGGAATTCTTTGGCTTTCCTCTTGGAACCAGGACTGCACCATGTGTCTGAACAACAAGTGTTCTAGGAGCAGGGTCTGTCACATCGGGAAGTTCTGTGACTGACAGATGTCTGTAAGCATTTCTTTTCCTTGTACATTGAAGATGTCCCCCCGTATTCCAACACTATGTTTTCAGTAAAGCGCATGTCGTTGTTGACATAGGTGACTTTGTCTCTTTCTAAGTATCTAAAGCTGAACCTGTGGTTAAATAAAGTTCCTGGAGATTGCCCATGTCTTGTCCTCCTCATATTCAGGACAAGGAATAGGTTCAAAATCTGCCTTCAAGGCTGTAGCCAGCCTTGAAGAATTCACTTGAAGATGCCAACCGCAGAGAGAAGATGGGAGGAAGTAGATTTTTCTCAGCTTTCCCCTTTATGGGTTTCTTTCTTGGGGTGGTGGGACTGGTCCTTTGAAATGGTGGCAACGTTTGTCTGGTCAGCGCCTGGATGACAGATTTAGAAGCTTTTATGGGTCCTCAATATGAAAGGAAGACAGGATAGGACTGTCTCTGAAAAATGAAGGACCTCACTGAGTTTACACAAAGATGGTTATATCTTCCAGAGAGGATAGGCCTGAACATTTGGAATAGCAGGTTCTCCTCTGTGGTGAAAATTGCTTTTTTCTGATTCCCAATTCACTAAAGACACAATATTAGAATATTGGGTGTCAGGTGGGATAGTGTGAGAATCTGAAAAGGTTTAAATATTAGGTTAAAAATGCTGAGAGTAACACTGGATTATTCTATTTCATTCCACATATCTTTTAAAAAGGAGACTAAGATCCACATAGACCTTTACCTAGTGGGTATGTCTGTAGTTGTTGCATTAAGGGGAATTTCTGCAATTTTTCAAGTGTTAAGGAAATGAGAGGTAACTAGGAGACAATGGATGCATCATATACCTAGTTTGGGGCAGTCTTGGTTTGAATGTCTTTGGTGGTGAAAGGACCTCCTAGATTGTTTCGGGTAGAATGGGACTTCCCTGCCCGGCCAAGGGTTGCCATTCTCAAAATGGCATGGAAGCCTTGCATGAGCTTGGAGCTTTGGAGCTTCCAGTGGCCATTTTCATAGCATAAGCACTCAGCTCCAGCCTCAACTCTGGTTGCCCACCCCACTGCCCTTTTGATCCTTTCCATGTTCCAGTTACAACCTTGGGGGGGGGCAGTTTTTTGCATGTCAGCTGTGTGGGGGATGAGAGGGGGGCAATCTTTGGAGTCCCAGCTTTGGGTCCCCGAGTCTCAGCACTGGGCCTCCAAGGACTCCTATGGGCTTCCAGATGATGTTGGGTTGCCTTAGGATTGTGTGCTTAAAATAGTAAAAATCCACGTAGAACATACATGGTTTAACAATCTGCCAAAATGGAATAGTGAAGGGGCTGCCTAACCTCTTCCTGAATGTTTCATGAACAGGGTTCTGCCACAGCGAGGACCTTCTCTTGTGTCCCACCAACATAACCATTCTTGGTTGTAGAACACACAGAGGGCATCCAAAGGAGTGCTTAAAATATGGATAGGTTCATATGGGAGGAGGTCTTGCAGATATCCTGGCCCCACTGCATCTGATACAGGGTCATTTTGATATATTTACTAAGCACATGGCAGAAAGCAATCCGGCCACTGCATTTTGCATCTATCGTATCACATAACATACCATATCATATCAATCATAACCACTTTTTTCTTGCAAGAAAGCCAACACTGCCTTCTCCTCTTCATTTTATCCTCTCAACAACTCTGTGAGGTAGGCCAGGCTGAGAAATACTGACTGGGCCAAAGCTAGCGAGCTTCATTGCTGAGTGGGGATTAAAATCTGGATCTCCTGAGACCCAGTCCAACACTGTGACTCTGTTGGCAGATTTCACTGGCATTGGTTGCCGTTTCTGAATTCTCTCTCATAATAAGAAATTACTGCCTAATGAAGAGAAATCTTACGTGTTTCTAGAATTTTTACTTATGGCTGGAAAAAGCCATAAATAAAAATTTCTTTCATTTTATTTCAATTTCATTTCTCCAGATTAACATTTTAGCATAGCAGGGGAACTGCTACAAGGCAGTGTCTTCCCAGCTCCCACAGTGGTTTGTGCTTGGAGTTCGGAACAGCAGCTGCATTGGAGGAAATCTAAAAGCAATTTTCCTAAGTGTGCGTAAAAAGACACACTCATATGTAACTGCACGGCACGTATATACCATTGCCAAGTAAATTACATTTGAAGGAACCCCACTGTGAAGAACGGGAATCTTTATACAACTGGGATGGTGGATAAGCATGAACTGCTGATTGAAGATTGTGCAAAACTTTGACATGAAAATTGGAGATAGGTTAGAAGAGATCTGAAAAGCTTGTAGGCACAGAAATCATGCCCAGTTAGCTGTATTCTTATGGTATGGCTCAGACTTAGGTTTCTCGGAGTTTCTGGGACTTGGCTGATTAAGAAATCATTGGCTAGATTCTCTGTTATACTTCAGTTATCATCACCACGGAATACACTCATAAATGCATAAATAAATGAATAAATACCCTCCTGTGCAGCTGCTGGTTGTAAAGCTCAAGCATTAGCTGGCAGGGCAAAATGTGATATTTTGGTTCTTATTTAATTGTGTTAGTAATGTTGTGTTCATAAATAACACAGAAAAGGGTTTCAGAGTGGTTCACGTAAAATAAGAGCAAGGCAGCTATTAAAAAATCAAAATCAAAATCAAAAATAGCAACAAATAGCACAACCAGGGAGCTCAAGTTCCATATACAGCAAGTTATGCCTTGCAGCACAAGCAATGTTAATATATTTTGATGTTAATTTGAATTGCTTTATAGTTGTCTTGATTTGATTTGTGAATCATTTTGAAACCTTTCTTTGTGTTAGTAAATAACTAAATGAAATAACTCTCTGTCTTGAGAAGCTCACTTTTCTTTCAAAAGCCTTCTTGTCTGCCAGGAAACCCCTGAGTATTTTCCATAAGAATCATGCATGTCCGTGGGTTCACATTCTGTTCACACAGGGCATCCCAAGACCCAAGGGAGACATGATGCTTGCCTCCATGCCGGAGTAAGCAAGGCACCCAGGCTTACTGGCCAACAGAGACTATGGTGGGTGGTAATGTTCAGTATTACTTGAAGGGAGGTCTAAAGCCAATCCTGCCACAGGAAGTAGGGATGTCTTCCTGGTTCCCTCCATTATGTAATCAGCTTCCTACAGGCAAAATTAGTGCTAGTGAATTCTTCTGTGTATTAAAATAAAATAATCTGGTTCAGGTCAGAATCCTATGTATGCTTAGGAGTTTTTTCTGCATGGATAGATTTTGCCCTTCAAGCATCTACTTATCTGTTCAATTCTACTACATTTCAAGAAAGTCAACACCACATTCTGTAAAGGTGCCTACCCAATATTAACATTCATTTTAGACTGATGCAGTAAAAATGTCTTGGGGAGACCTATTAAGGGACTGAAAACAGGATACCTTTTCCATCCTTCCAGCCCCTCCATCATGTGCTAATCCAGGAGAGCAGGACCTTAGGCTCCGGGGCTGAATCTGGCCCTCCAAGGGTTCCAGTCTGACCATCTACACTTCAGAAGGTGGTGCTTTCATGCAGTTTTGTCTCCTGACTATCCTAAAAAGCTGAATGCTTCTCCTTAGGGTTAGTTATTGGCAGTAAGAACATTAAGCTGAAATAAGTTGGTATTTTTATTTATTTGGGCTCCACCTCTTTGACTTTAGCTCTGCCTTCCATTGCAATGTGGACCTCTGGGAATGACAGTGAAATGGAATTCAGCCCTTAAGCTGAAGGAGGTTCTGCCACCCTCTTGCAAATTCTGCACTTTTTCACTGGCTGCTCTCCTGTGAGCAGATTATCTGTGCTTATGGGATGGCCATGTATGTGAAGAATCAGCTAGATTGGAGCCTTGGTAAATAATAACATGAATTTATTTGCATAACCTGCTCAGGACCATGTGAAGGTGTAACACTGGCAAGTTGTGTAGGGCTATTTGCTTACTAATAAACATTGCAACAGAACCGTATACACAAAACAACCCTCTTGTTATCAACAATTTTAAAACAAAACAGAATGAACAATAATATTAATAACAAAATACTAGAACCCGTGTACCCAAGTCCCTGGCAAGAGCACCAATATAAAAACTGGCCATATAGCTGCAAAGTTCAAGGGTCTCTTTGAATCCAAATTCAAACAAAAGAATCCAAAATGTCCTCTTCAGCTGGTCTGAGTGTCCATGGCATAGAAGATTCAGCGGCATGCACAGAATCTTCAAAACCCTGGAATAAAATGCCAATTCAGTTGTACATACATGAATTCACTATGTGGATTCACCCCCAACACAAACATGTAGGAATTATACTTAGACAAAGTTGGCAACATCCTTAGTAGCAACAGTAGCTTTTAACTCCTTTTGATTTAAATTTCTTACAGTCTTTCTTAGGCCCACCACTTTGGGCTGTACCAATATTTCAAAGGGGGTACAAAAGCAATATTTTTTCTCACAGATGTTTCTGATATATGAATTTTATCTCTTCCTAATCCTCAATGATTAGGTTACATTTTCATTGCACCGCTCTGTTTGTGTGTGTGTGAAATGCATTTCCGCTAGACTCTTAGTAGACCTTTCTTTATGCTGCTTTATTCATGAGACCCCCACATCCTCTAACTGAAAATCTCCTTTCTTGCTAAGTTATTGCATTATTCATCACACATACCAGTATCTCCTAACAGCTGGATCTGCAGGAAGCAGCATCTGAAGGTGGCCTGCCACTTTACTCCTGGCATTTGAGGAGCAGGTGATGGGACATGAAGCATAGAAGCCTTGCACATACGGAGAAAGCTGCATGAATATGCACAATATGTTTCTGCAGCTAAAGCTAATATAAATGTAATAAATAAGCAATAAATAATAACTCAAGCTCTTATTCTGAAGTTGAACTGGAAGTGTGTGATGGAAGAAAATTCAACTCACCAGGACTTCGACTCCTTCAACACTGTGCTAATGTTAAGTGTGCTAATGTTAAAGCTACCTTTTGGGAGAAACATTTGTGCTATTTTATACAAAATACAGAGGCACTTGTACTCTCCATCTTGAATAATGTCATTATCTTAAGCAGTGATGCTCCCAAATTTCATAATTAGTTGGTTGACTGAAACTCCTCCATTTGTAACGCTCAAGCATGGATCAGGTTTTACACATTTGTGCTTAAGTTCAGGATTGATTGTGAACTCTGGAACATCTGCTGTGATGTCTTTTCTGCACATTGTCTGAGCTTGGGTGTCAAGTGAAGATCCTCCCCTCACCACCCCAGAATGATCTGGTGTTCCTTCTCTCTCTGCCACCACTGCAGCTCTGGCTCCATTAAGGAGTGCCTGGACTCAGTAGACTTCCCCATGATTGGCAACAGATGGTGAGTAAACCTTACCTAAGAAGGCCATGTGAAAACAACCAATCAGGAAGGGAGTACATAAGATGGTGCTGCCTGATGACATGATGCACTACTTGTCTCTAAACTACAGCTCCCAAGATGCACCTTGATATTGTGTATACACAAAAACTAATGAACAAAGAACTGGGTTTTGTAATAAAAGAGAGCTCTCATTCAAGCTGACCTGGATTATTTTTTATTTTCTGAGGAACTAACAGATTTACCAGGGTAAATTCATTCATCACTTATCTTACGGCATTTCTTGGACAGGCTGTACAGCTGTCACTAGAGGACTACTTACCACGGAGATAGTTGCTATTGACTGTAAATCATTATTTCACAAAACTATTTGCAGGTTTTGTAAAACAATGATTCTTGAGCCAGGTTGCCCAAATAGCTTGTGTCTTTTGAAGCATGAATACTGATTAGATCAGACATGTCACTATTCCACCTCAGCTGATGTGTGTCATTTCAAAGGCAACTATATTCCTTTCCTCTGGATATTATTTTATTTTGTTGCTTCCATCGGAGCCTGTATTTACTCACTCCAACACACACCTGCGACTGTTGAACAAAAACAATTGAACAGGGCAGGTCTTCAGACAGAGGAAACTTAAAGACCTTCGGACAGAGGGCTGTCCTCTGCAGAGTTGGACACACGGCCAGTCTTCCCCTCAAAATTTAGGAAAGATGCATCTGGAGCTAATAAGGCTTCAGTGATTACTAGATACCACTCCTGGATGCACACTTTAATGTGGTGAGGGGTTTGAGAGTGTCAGAGAAGCTGAAAGCAATGCCTCCATGAGGACAGACAGGTTATGGGACAGACAGCTTCTTGGTGAGGAAAAAATGGCTCCTCCAGGCATCATGCGTTCTACTTTATTTTATTTCTTTACGGATCAGCTAAAACGATTCATACTTCATTTTTGCTATAGTTCTAAACTATATTTGTTTTTCCTCATTTGGACTTAGACATATGCTTTGTATTTTATGCATGTGGGGGCAGCTGCAGGCCTAGCAGTATGGACTGGTTTGAGCAGTTTAATGGTAAAAAAGTGGTTTAAATATATTTGTAATCTTTAATACAATTTCAGTGATGTTTCAGCGTTTAAATTTATATTGTATTGTATTTATTATTATTGCTCATCCCCCAAAGAACTTTAGCAATCGGGTAGCATAATAGATAAATAATTAAATAACACAACTTTAATTACTTTGAGCAATGCAGTGCCAGGTTACTCTATGGTGTTTCCATACCAGCAGAGATAAAATTGCACTCCCAGGTCTCCAGGACAGAAAACCTGGAGCAAACCATTGATTTTCTCTGTGGTTCCCAGAAGCTAATCAAACCATGCAAGATCTGGATCTAGTTGACACAAGAGACCCACAATGGTAAGATCGCACCATGGCTTCTTGTGTCATGCAATCCTGCCTAACATTTGTGTAAATGTTCACAAAGCAGGTGCTCCAGTTGGAACTCTGATCCGTACCTGCTTGAATGGACTGGTTCTGTGTCTAACAATCAAAACTGTGGCTATTTATTGCATCCCTAGTTTGCATAATGATATTTACATCGATGATATTAGCATTACCACCACTACAAATCTGAGTGAAGAGTTGGTATGGGTAAATGCACAATGTGAGGTTGTTACACTGTGAAGTCAGAGCTGACTTTGGAATATTCTCCCTGAGCAAGTTTAATAATAAAAGGATGCAACCAGCAGAAGGAATGCAATAAATTAAACTACCTGTGCATAGAGAAATGTCTTGATGCAGCACTTAAAAGAGGGTAATGTCAGCACCAGGCATTTTGCCCAGACTTTTTAATTGATCACATTGCTTTTGCTGGCTTTATCATTTGCTTCCTGTCAATTCTATTATCTGTATGATGCTTAATCTTCCTGCATAAAGTACAGCTTGTCCCACTCGGAAAAGAGCCATTGAAATGAATGGAACTTAAGTTAGTCACGAGCAGCTTTTAAACTCAATCTTTTCAATGGGTCCAGTTTAAGTAAGAATTGTGCCGCATTCCCTTCCCTTGTATTTATATTATTGTGCTTGCAATTCTGATTTTCAGATCTCTAGTACACAGCATGTCAGGCTGGGGAATGCTGGGAACTGTACGACTTTTTCCATCTAAGCACGCACAAGACTGCACCTTTAAAATAAGCATGCACAAGACGGAACCATTGAGCCATCCTGAGGCTATATAGCAAGCGGATGGCATATAAACACTTTAAATAAATAAATAAAATAAAAATAAAAATAGAGTAAGAGAGACGACATGTCATTGGACACTAGGGAGGAACAGTACAAGGGGTGCTGTTTCTGTCTGCAGCCCCAGTCTTGGTACCCGGAATTAATTCACAACTTGGTTCCCTCATTATAAATGTGCAACCGTGGTGTCTCTTGCCCCTTCAAGTTGTGTGGCTTAGGAGAGCAGTTTCAGTACTTTAATGGTCTGCTAAAACTGCCAGTAGTCCAATAAAATGTATCCAGATACCAGATACTGCATCAATACCATCATAAAATTTTCAAGTGATTATGTTATTCATGAACAGTTTATTAACCAGACAGTCATAAAATCGACTGCAGCCTTCTATGCTAATTGGCAGATGTGCTGATCTGCCACCCGGAGAAAATCAGAAATGTACGTTTTACACATCCATGAAAGATGTTTTCAGGGCAAGAGGATTTTCTTTATCTCTCTTTGCCTCTGACCAGCAGCTGCTTCTGCCAAATGAGATGGGCTTGGCTACTATAGAGGCTGTGAGGCTGGTCCATTGAGAGGCTGATCTCAGCTATCAAAGGCTGCCTTTGCATTGTTGTGGTTGTCAGTGTTGTCTTGCAGCCTCATCAGATGAAGCAGGAGGAAGGAGACTGTTGCAAGCCCCCTTACAGGAAGTGTCTTTCTTTCCAAAACACCCAGTCCACTTGCTACTGCCTTAGGAAAGCCCTTGGCCTATAAGCAATACTTTGACGTTTTAATCGAACAGAAGTTCCCCGTTGAGCCTAGTGTACAGACTCAAAAGACCATAATCGCACCACTCTCTAATGTTGACTCATGGATGTAGAGTACTATTGCATCTAATTGGGTTTACTCCTGGTAAACAGGTGGGG
The DNA here is from genome assembly GCF_004798865.1 of Varanus komodoensis. Taxonomy (NCBI): domain Eukaryota; kingdom Metazoa; phylum Chordata; class Lepidosauria; order Squamata; family Varanidae; genus Varanus; species Varanus komodoensis. Next base: position 12,777,718 of record NW_025335268.1, on the reverse strand, counting down.
CTGAAACCCTTGGCAAGCAGAACCAGAGGCAAAAGTAGCAATGTCTCCCACTTTTGCTCTTTTCTGAAACTGCCTCCTCCCTTGCTCCTTCCCAGGAATGGGCAACTCCTGGCAGGGGTCTGAATAGACCCCTTGGAGGGGAGTGGGTGTTTAAATGAGCAAATTCATCATTCACACTGGACGATCTAGGCATAGTTTCTGTACATTTTGGCAACTAAACCATCTACATCCAGGTATAACATCTACCTATACCGAACTACTGAGCAGAGAACTTTAATAAATGACTGTTCAATTATTGCCTTCCCTAGCTGCTACCCTCCAGCTGTTTAGGAAAGAAACTTCCACTAGCCCTAGTCAGTGTGGAAATGGTCATGGATGATGGGAGCAGTAGTCTGACAATGCCTGAAGAGGCATGGCTTCCTCATACCTACAATGCAATTTAACTGGAGACCAGATACATTTATGATCATGATTAGGATTATATTGTATTTATCTCCTGCATTTTTCTTCTTGTGAGGAACCCAAGGCAGTTTACATAGCTCCATGTAACAACACCACCACCACGAACAACAACAGATGATCTCTCAAGGAATGTGGCCTTAATAATAATAATAATATAATTCTTTTTATTATTTTTCTATACCAAAAGACTCTCTTTAGCCTTTCTATATAGAAGTAGCATTGCTTGCTGCTGTTCTACTTAACCACAACTCTTTCATTTAACCTACCTTGGCATGTAGTGGTACAATGTCAGCGTGCCTTCCTTTATCATGGGTAGTTCTCTCTTTGCAAGTGTTCTGCACTTGAGTCTGGTGTGAAGATAAAGAATTACAGAAGGGAGAGCAGGGCCATGACATTTCTGTTTGATGCCATGGGGAGCAGAGGACAAGCAGGTCAGCTAATGACAGCCTTCCTGACTTTGGCGAGAAGGGTAGTATTTCACTATTTGCATCTAAATGTATAAATGAGCATATGCAAATATTGTGCACATTTATGACTTCTTTCTCCTTACATTTGGTGATGCATTTCCTTTTTTTATGACTTAGAAGCAGCCACAAGCTGGAACTGAGGCAAATGGATACATGGACAGTTCTCAGAATAGAGAGAAGTAGAATCCCCCAAGTTCTGTATTGGGAGCAGGACTTGGTAATTTGTACCTAGATGTTCTGGAGTTAGGGTTGAGGAATGAGAGGGCTACGTTCAGGAATGGCTGCAGATTATCCAGGGTGGTGAAGACAAAACAGGGTTTGTTTGTTTTTTGAACTGGGCAAATGGGCAACAAAATATGGGTAAATTTAAACGGGGCCATTCTCCCCCCCCCCCCCCCCCCCATTCATATATACGTTTGTGATAATTTAGAAGGCAATGACTCAGAGAGAGATTTTGGGTTATGGTGGTTAATTCAGTAGAGGTGTAAACTCAGTATGTGACAGTTGTGAAAAAGGAAAACTCATGCCAAGGAGCTAGAATAAAACTTCCAATACTATAATATCTTTATACCATAAATGGGTCATCTGTAGCCCCCAGGTCTAATTGGCCCACAAAGTTTCCTTATCTGGTCTGTGGGGTTTAAGCTCCCTTCTGTGGGTCTCCCCCTCCCAAGAGTCATGCCCCTAGCGGGCTAGCAGGCAGAGGATCCACTAATAGCTTTACACGGGGGATTTCTCTACACCTGTCAGGCTGCTTTTCTTCTCAGCTGGCAAGGAAGGACTGTCCTAAGTGCTCTCCTGGCTGAGGCATTGGCTGAAAGAGTGATGTGCACCGAAGGCAGAGCTAAGCGGGCTCAGTCCCCTTTCCTCCACTGTTCCTTTGCTGTTGGATAAGCAAGGGTAACTGAGCTGGTTTGGTTTCACTGTGCCTGAGTTTCCCTAATTTCCTTGGAGTAGCTTCCACAAAGCCTGAAGTGTTGAAGTCTATAATGGCAGGAGAATGTCAAGAGTTGAATTTCTCCCCAGAGTGGATCTCCAACTTTGTGAAGCAGGGCTATTCAAGGCCCAATGGCAAATCCCCTGGCACAGCTGGTGAGCTTTCTTCTACTACCAGGTGTGGAATTTCTCCCAAAACCTGTTTTGGAATTATTTCTGTGGCTTTTAATCCTGTTGGGGGGGTGAAGGCCCCCAAGCAAGCAAAGGGAAGCAGGTTGGCCTCCAAGGAACTTAATAAGCTTCAGTGAAAGTTTCTGCAAAATATAATTTAGGGAGCCAAATCTACATTTTCTACCCATTTGTAAGATTCATTTCTTTTCAGGAATCTATGCCAGAAATACATCTATTCCAGAGCTATCAAAGCAAGGATGTGAATTATGCTTTACATTCTGAATCTGTAATAGGGAGGGAGTCAACTCCAAGAGCTGAGAATAAAAATTGCATGCCCTACATGAATTAGCATATTTCTAAATAACTACCGTACAAGCCTTGAAAGAAGCAGTCATACTATGTTAATCTTTTCCACTACTCCTTGATTCCTGAAACTTACTTAAAGGTTATCACCCACCCACTAAAAAACCATAAAAACTAACCACTACTTTTAAAGATCCGGTTGGATCCATGTTCAGCCATACTTAGAGCAGGCTCTTTGACTCAATGGGACTTGAATTAGTCATTACTCAAACTCCATTAATGTCAATGAGCTTCATCTAGACGAGGGTCTATGCTAGGAATTTTTAATGATGTCGTAATGCCCGATGCACTGGTGTGTCACATGATGTACACCCGAAACTGACTTCCTCACACGATCTCTGCCATCATAACCCCAGTTTCTTCTAACTGTTCAATTACAACTTTTTGGTGTGTGGCTGTTTGTGGTATAGTTTTCACTGTGCATTAAGGGTTGTTCTGGGGAGATGAGTGTGGAGGGCTGCTGAGGAGTGGCCCTGAAATGAGGGCATGTCCTATTGGGCTTATTCAGAAGCAACAATATTTGATAATGTGAATGGGCAGAGCTGTGGTCTGCAAATAACAGAAACCTTCCACTGTGCTTCAAGTGCTGAAAATGCTCCAGCCTACTCAGAAAAAAGAAATCCTTCTGCTTCAATGGCACCTCTTCTGACCACAGTCAGCATGATGGCAAGGGGAGTTTGTCTGGCTTTGGGAAACAAACTATGGATTACTTTTTAAATAATAAGCTCCTTTGCACCAGTAAATTTGCTCATAATGGATTAAACAACAGCAACAGCAAACCCTTAAAGGGCAATTTCCCCCCACACATAAACTTTCCTGCCCCTCTTCCTTCTGCTGCTGTATTTCTGTGTAACACAAGATCATATTTTCAATACAGTGGAAACTGCACTATATCCATTAGCATCTGTCCCAGTGATGGTAAATGTGTTTTGTATAAATGTTGCAATAGCACTCCCTGATAAATGGAAGGAGTTCTAATGGAGATTCCTTCTATGTATAACTAAATATGGATACAAATTTTTATTCAAGAACCTAATTATGTTCTATAAGTGATAAACAATATGGTTCCAAGAGAGATCCATGTAAGAGGATGCCATCATCAAAAGAACTCTTAGCCAACAACCCTGGACTCTGCAGCTTGGTAGCTCTTCTGTGTTGGGCCACTGGATTTCCAAATCTTCCTTAGTAGAATTCTTTAAAATCTTCCTTCCTCAAGAATGGAGCACCATCTTTCCATGGACAATATTCCCAGTTCAATCCCTTATCTTCAGTTAAAAGGATCAGGTAGCAAGTCGTGTGAAAGATCTTTGCCTATGACAGTTCAAGGCGCTTCCTATTATGTTTCATATTATTAGAAAAGTCAGTGTGAAGTAATGAAAAGAATGCTGAATAATCTATGTTCAGATTTCTGCTTATTGGATGATTTTGGGCAAGTATCTCAGCCTGGCTACCTCACATGGTTGAAACATGGTGACAACATCATTCTGAGTTCCCTAGAGGCGATATGAAATGCAATTGTGATAATAGAAATAGTGCCTGTGATCCAAGAACCACACATTTTATTCTTGAACATCAGCCCCCTGTGCTGCATGAAAAACCATTAGGGGATTTTCAAAAGCAATTTGTGATACCTCATGGAGGAAAGAATCTGTTTTAAAATAAGAGCAGGGAGGCTATAAAATGTACTTTTGGGCATACTTTGAATCTTGGCCAGTGAATTCAGCTCAGCAAGGAGCTGAAATTAGGTCTGTTAGGGTGCAATCTAGTGCATGTTTAGACAGAAAAAAAGGCCTACAACTTGTGTTTGAGTTGTAGGTCTTCTTTCTATCTAAATCTGTATGGGACAGCACTTTTAGTAAGATCTCCATACACTGGATCACATCCATTTACTGTCATTGATTCTGTAGCGGCCATTTATAGTTTACACCAGTGCAGGGGGCTGACTTCAGGCTTACAGGATCTACTTTTCTTTTCATTAGAGACTTGAGATTCCCCTAACCCCCCAAAACATACATGTAGCGTTCATGAATTCTAACCAAGAACTTTTGATTGGACCCCAGAACTTAACAGGACTCTCAGAATTTTCACATTACTGCAAACTGCCCAGAAACCCACCTTCTGCCCGTGCCTGGTTTACAGTGCAACTGGGCACATAAGCCCCTTCCTGAGCTCAACAATTGTACAGCCTTACAATCTTCATCATCATGTGGGAAGAAGGACTAGACGACAGGGTTAACTTGCAGAAGAGCACTTATCCTGTGATTCAGTGCAAGCTGGCAAGCACACCTATGTGATGGCAAACCCCCCAAAGGAGCCCTAATACTAGAGTAGGTAGTTTAATTAGTGCTATGCTCCCATTTATAATTAGATTTCTGTTAGTTCAGTTTGAAGCTTAATTTCATAATAATGAAAAAAATTAAAAATTCCTGTGGGACTTTTCCCGGTAAATTAATACTGTGGACTTTGATGAACTGATGCTTTTAATAGACTGTGGTATTTGAAAAGAATATAAATCAAGGCGGGAGCATTACCATACCATAAAAGTCAAGGCCACAAGGTAGTAAATCTCTTCACAAGAAAGAGGAATAGGTCTTGGATGGAGTCCGAGAAAGAGCGAACAGCCTGGACTGTGAAAGAAAAGATTAATTTTCAGTAGCGGGGAAGTTGCAACAGGAAGAAAGTAGAATGTCACACTTCATCTTTTGGATTTTCCCAAGTAAAAGCAAGGCCATGTTGTCATTGGCAAGAGAAGCAGAGGAAAGGACCCATCTCACGGAGAAGATCAATATTTAGGATAGGGTGATTTCCCCTTTCCTTGCTAGAGGGCAATGGGACAACAGCAGAGCAGCTCAATGGGGGCCGTGGCTGCCAGACAGAACTGCAGCTGGGGCAAGGAAGACCCCTACGCAGAGTGGGGTGCCCCTTTAGCAGTGCTGGCCAAAGGTATTTCCCTGCTTGGGGCAGAGCTGTAAATATGTCCCCTTGGCCGTGCCAGGTCAATGGCTCAGTAACCAAGCTAGTCTGGGTGGCTGGACACGTGGGTCCCACAAACACCTCTCCCCATCCTTGGTGGTACGTGGACAACAGTGACTGCTCAAAGTAAAACAGTAAAACAATTTACTGTGTTTCCAGGGCATCCCAAATCTATTACCGGAGGGGTGTCACATTCAAACTAAACTTTTCCCTAACCACATGTAGCAGAGCTCTGCCTCCTGCTTTTATTCATGCTCCTGCAGGTGTGTGCAGCCCTGATTCAAACCAAGACCGTGGCACTCCAAAAGAGTTTTTCTTCTGCCCAATTTCAGTCATAAAATTCCACCTCCACCATGCAGCAGCAGGAGGAGGCATTTAAAAAAGAAATCTGCCCACATTTTGACAATTGGAATTTTTAAATGTGTGTATTTTTTACAATTAGGATTTAAATCTGTGCATTTTTATCATTGGGAAAAAGTATGTACTAGTAAAAATGTGCATTTTTTCCCAATGGGGGAAAAGATACTCATATTTGGGAACACAGATGAGGCAAAATGAGCTTCAAGGAATTTGGAGAACCTGAATGAATTGGAAGATTGCATATTTATTCATTGCTATAATAAACCATGCATTTCCTTTAACTTATTTAGCAAAAGCAAAAGGGAGAATAAGAATGCCCTCCCATGTCATGGATCCCTCTGTTCCCTACAAAGGTGGGTGGCAATTCCCTGAATTTTTCAGGATGGGAAACCTGACACTTCTCTAGCTTAACTTTTGTGAACTGACCAAAAAGATGGTGTTTCCTTGTAGTTTAAACACCTTTGAAAAGTTGATCGCCTAATTGTAGGACTATTTTCCAGTAGCTTTATCTGGAATGCCTATAAACAAAGCAGCAAGATGTTCCAGGAAGTGTGGACGGGGCAGCCCATTGTCCACCTCGTAAAATGGATGTTGTTATCCAAGAGGTACTGTTTTTACGTCTGCTGTTTTCATGAGTGTTGGCTACTGCTTTGTTTAGGTACTAGTATAATGAATTTTATGGTTGCAAGACATCTTGAGAGAGCTCCTCTCTCTGCCTACAGCAGTTTTAAATACAATAACAAAATAAATAGATGGATCCAACCCTTTTTCCAGCTAGAATAAAATTCTCTAACCACCACACTGTTGCTTCATCTCTTCCCTGAAATAGCCAAAAAGGGGAAAAATCAAAATGAAACTAGTAAAAAAAAAAAGGCTCAGCTGAAATGTTAAGCCTAGCTCTGAGCAAATGTCAGCAGTATTAGAGTAAGATAGCAAAATAGATTTCCCTCCAGGTGTGACAGAACCTGCTGTTTTTTGTAAGTGAGCATTGCAGCTGTCTGGGTGCTCTTACCCTCCAGGTAGTAAATCACCAGTGAGGAAGATGCTTGAGTTGTGTTCTGGGCTACACTGCAGGGTCTTGTCTTGTTCTTCTCTAGTTCAGGGAAGAGGCAGTTTCTCCTGAGTTATCCTGCTCCTGTGGTCTTCTCCGGGCAAGCCCTTTGCCTAGCTCCTTCTGATGGCTCTTGAGAAACTGAGTGTCAGCTCTTCATGGCTTCCCCAAAGAGAATCTTATCTCGTCTACTGCTTGTTCTAGCCTTATTCTATCAATAGAATTCAGTCAACAACAAGGAAGATGTTGACCCTTCCAGAGTTGCTGCTGGGGTTGGATGACCAGAAGTATGTGCAGGGCCCTAGAGACCCAAGGGCCTCCAAACCCAGTTTCCACAAAAGCCATAAGCGAGCTCTCCCTCCCTCCCTACAAAAGAAGCTGTTTAGATTATGGAGCAAAGCTACAGCTATCTCAAGCATCCTTATTTTCTCAGGAGGCCTCTAGGCTCCATCTAGGCGCAAAGATACTCTTCTATAAATCGGGCAGAAAACAGAAAAAGACATTCTGCTGGCTTTGCCAATGCCTGGTCAGGGGCAAAGATCTGTGTCCTTCCCTCCCTCTCTCTGTGCACGAGAAAGTGAGAGAACAAGAGCAAGAGACTGTGGTAGGAAAGGAAGATGGGGAGAAAAGAGTAGAGAGGGAGAACAGGTTGGAACACAATGAAAGGAGGAAAGAGAGCAAGTGAGTGTAGGAGCTTGAAAAGAGAGAGAGAGAGAGAGAGAGAGAGAGAGGAGCCTGCTTGAGGGTTGGTTGAAAAGAGTAAGGGGAGAATGGTGTGCTAAGGGGAGGGCTGAAAAGAACCAGGTGGGACAGTGCACATTGGAGTGGATGGTGTAAAGAAGGGAACCAGTGAGGCAGAGCAAGGCACCCTGCCCAGGGCCCCTCAGCCAGGTATTGCTGGTGTCCACATGCTGTAAAGCATAGAGGTTACACAAGCCTAACCCAGACATCTTCCTTCGGAGGCTTCCAAGAGTTCACCGGCATGAGCTCCAGCCACACTAATGACCAGCCTACTCTGGCCGGCTTGATTAGCACCTCTAAGCATGTTTGCCCACTTAGCATTCTAAAGATGGATCGCCTATGAAAACTATTTTAACAGTTTGCCAGCCTAATGAACAATTAATTCTATTAGGCCATCTTTGCCGGCACCATTGCGGACAAGGAAATTGTTCAAAGACTGCTTAAATAGAACCAGAGAAGACCTTTATAAATATATAACAGAACTACCAAAGGCAAGGTTCCCCAAAGCTGAAATTCATATTCTTTCTGCAAAATGAACCCCTCTGCTTTGCTTACCAATGTAGAAGTGGTCCCCTGAGATACATATAACTTTGGCATTTTACCTGACTGTATGCCTGTCATGCCTCTATGCTTTATAACACCTTTTCAGCAGCAAAGAGGGCCCCTTTCTGAACTCTGCGGCAGCAACTAGTATAAACCATAATGTGGTTCAACACATGAGTCATTTTTAAATAGCTATTTCTATTAGACCTGATTAATTAGGGTAAAAAAGCTTGAGTGAGTGGTTTACAGAGAACAAATTCAGACATTATCACAGAGCATTTTCACAAAATAAAACCTGTGAGTCTTGGATGACCGGTAACAGTCCAGATACTTCAGATGGTGCAAAATAGAGCAGCCAGGTTGCTGACGGGGACTGGGCGTTATTCTCACATAACCCCAGTCCTCTACCAGCTTCACTGGCTCCCCATCGAAGTCCGGGCTCAATTCAAGGTGCTGGTTATCACCTACAAAGCCCTTAACGGCTTGGGACCTGGATACCTAAAGGAACGCCTCCTTCCATATTTGCCCTCCTGCCCCCTGAGATCGGCAGCAGAGGCCCTCCACCAGGAACCCTCTGTGAAAGACATTAGGAGGCTAAGTACCCGGAGGAAGACTTTCTCTGCGGTGGCGCCCCACCTGTGGAATGCGCTCCCCAGAAAGGTCCGCCTGGTGCCGTCATTATTTGTTTTTCGGCGCCAGGCCAAGACCTTTTTATTTAAACAATATTTTAACAACTTTTAATATTATCTATAGGTTTTAATTTGCACCCAGGGTGAATCTGGATTTTATGTGCACTATTTGTACGGTTGTTTATTTATTGTATGGAAGCTGTCCCAAGGCTTATGCGAATGGGATGGCATGCAAAAAAAAAAAAAAAAAAAAAAAAAGGTCAAATAAATAAATACATAAATGACCATAGCCCATAGAAGAACATGTTTGCATACAGAAAGTCCCAGGTTTAGTCCTTGGCATCTCTGCTTGAAAGGTAGCATGTGCCTAGAAAGACACCAGAGAGACACAATAGAATAATGAGTGTGGGAAATGACAAGAGGAAGAGGAAGAGGGAGAATCGTTGTTTTACAGAGATCATGTAAATATGTAAATAAGATTGTTTTCCATCAGTTAAAGTCATATAAATAACTACAGGTCTGCAGGAAAAAGACTGACATTTTATTTGTAGCCTGTATTAAAAGATATATTGTATGTGTGACCTACAGTTCATTTTCTTTAACATTTTTATACTGCTCTTCATTGTATTAGACTTTACAATCAACAGCCTCTCAAGCAGCAGCAGGGTTACTACACCTCTTACGCAGAAAAGCAACTGCATGTTATTGAAAAAAGGAGCAAAAATCAAGCACTGGTCCAACGGTGTCATTCTGTGTTGTTAGTGTTATTGCCAGTCCAGAACTAGGAATGTAAAATAGTAGCTTCAGCTGAATGAGAGCGTGAATTGCCTGGACATCGTTTGTCTGGTACAGTACCAGGCAAATCTGGAAGCTGGGTCCACCACTCTGCCACTGACATCCATCCATTCCAGCTCCAAGGTAGTACTGAAACTGGAACTAGTGAAAGGATAGGATACCATACAATATCGAGAAGAACACATTCATTAAGAGCAGTGCTTTTTTTGTCATAGAGTTCCGGCACCTTTTTTCGACAGAATTTCCAAGTTTTAAAAGTAACTTTTGAAAATTTGATGTTTGGTCCTCATGGATTTGAATCTTCCTGTCGAGCGTAGCAGGTCGGCGGCAAAACGGTGCATGCAGGCTGCTTGTGTGTCGAATCCGATGCATGCATACTTCATCTACGCTGGTTGTGATGGCACTGCTTGGCTTGTGGCGCTGCTCAGCTTGTGATTAGTTGTGTGGTCGTGCACTGAGTGCTTACTGCGGGCGGCGACTGTTACGTTTCGTTACACAACTGATGTGTGTGGGTGTGTGTACAGTGATTGACTACGTGCGAAAGGTAAATAATTTCATGAGTTCCAGCACCTTTTTTCTTACAAAAAAAGCACTGCTTAAGAGTGTGGCCTGGAAGTATTGCAGTTTCCCAGCATTCTGAACTTGGAAAACATGGAACACTCTTAACAGGATATCTTAAACTGGAAAGGTGGTGATCGTGATGATATATTTGGTTCAAATTAATTCTGTGGGCACTGTTAATCACTGGTTCAACTGTGCTTGCTTCTCGCATTAGGTCCTCAGTGACACCATTTAAGATTTATTTCAGATTTATTTCAGAGTTGCCTCCTCATGCAGGACTGGCCTGCAAGAGAATCTGCAAAGTTTAAATGTAAGGAGTTTAAATGAAATAGTGGGGTAGAGAGAAAAAGTTCAGATTTTTCAGGATGCTTCCCAGATCTTGTTGGCTGCTCTACCATTGTGTGTGTGTGTGAAGCATCAGCAATCTGCTTCCATTCTGGTTCAAGTGGAACCCAAACCTTTTGTACAAGAGGATCCCACTGTTTACATCTTCCTCTGGAAGAATGCACCACTTATTCCTATTCTCTGTTTTCTGTTTGTTAACAGGCAGTCAATTTATCAAGCTTTTTACATGCTGATCACAAACCTAGCTGTCTATGTATCTATGATTGATTCTTCCACTACAGCAAGTGCCCTCCCACTTTTGGTTGAGAGAATATTTGTTCTTCTTCTGTGGAATAAGTCCCTTCTAAGAAGTCATTTTCCTGTGAGAGAAAAGGAGCTGTCACCCAGAGATTGGAGCACTGCTATCAGGTCCCTGAAGGTCTTAGCCACCAATGCTTCTCCTTCCATTAACTTCTCTTGATCAGCAACCTCAGCTTCAGGCTTGTTTCCTGAGAACCAAGAGCTCGTGCCCATGACTTAGGTCCAGCTGGTTGTCCATGGGATATTCAGTGCAATGCATTAGATATACATCAGCATAACATTCCTGCTGGCTTTCTAATTCCATAACTTTCTAATTTTTTATTACTCGGTTTGCTTACCTGGAAAATGAAGTTCTTTCCTAGGAGACATTGGGGGATTTATTTATAGTTATTTATAATGGGAAGGCAGGGAAGACTGGACTAGCCGGGCTCCAGGCCCTTTTCCTGAACTTGCAAAGATGTTTAACTTGCTTGTATGTTAAAAGTTTCTCTCTTTCTTTCTTTCTTTCTTTCTTTCTTTCTTTCTTTCTTTCTTTCTTTCTTTCTGAGACTTCTATGCCGCCCCATTCGCCGAAGCCTCGGGGCGGCTCACAACCATAAATAAACTTCAAAATAGAATAATATACATTAACAATATAAATTAAGTCGTTTTATCTTTTAACTGGGGCTGAGATGCATTGGCATTGGGGCTCCTTGCATTTGTTGAGCACTGGGGAATATGCTCCTGCATATGAAAAGGCTGGAGGAATAGACAGAAAGGGCGAACTTTGAAACGGCTTCTCCTTCTGGAAGTCTTGAAGGCGAAGTAGCCCTGCTGGAAGGTGCTGGCAGCTCTAGATAAATATCTCACTGTGTTCATTATTGCTCAAGTTAACCCAGCCTCAAGGAAAGATGCTGATATACCAGGCTCCAGGAGGCATACCAGTGACTTTCATCAAAGTATTGATAACCTTTCCCTTGAGACGTTTTTATGCATAAGTGTGATGTGCACAAGGAGTCTCTATAATAACATGAAAAATAACCCCAATTTACTCGTTCCCTTTTCAGACCTTGGGAAATGTTGAGCTCATAGATCACAGTGGAAAAGAATCAAGCGCACAAGGCCTGGTAGCTGGCGGCAATGGGTTTGGAGACTACGAAGAAAAAAGTGGGGAGTATTTTTTCAGACTTTGCCCCTTCCCAGTGCAGATCCAGCAGAGAATGTCAGGATAGCTCAAGCAGCGGCCAATCAATATCATTACTTCGCCTTAGTACTTTGTAAATGATTTGCATCTTATTCCATGTCCTGAATCTTCAAGCTAAAAATTAAAATAAGCACTGAATGATTCACAGGCCGTCGGGATTTTATGTTAGCAGTGTGACTCAGCAAAAAATGCCAAGGAAGTCTTGTTGCGTCAGCAAGATTTCTTTCTCCTCAAGGGACAGCACTTGTGGTAACAGGAAAGTTAAATCAGTCAACCTAAGCAGAAAAAGTGCCAGACACCCAAATTTCCAAAAGCCTCCACATTTCTCAGAGGTATTATGCTGTTCTTTTGAGGTCCAGTTCATTGAGGGGAGTTACTGACTCAAGGTGCAGATTGTTCTGATTCCCTGGATGCAGAACCCCCCAGGAATGGGTTTAGTCTGATTTGCTCAGTGGTCCTTTTTTTCAGGGCCACTTCCAAGCATGCAAGGTCTTTGGACAAGGTGTCCTCAGGCTCCCGGCAGGCATTTTTCTGTCTGAGGACAGCAAAAGGTGTTTCACACTCTAAAGGCAAGAAGCATTCTACTCATGCCCAGGCAAGTAATTTTTACACATGACACAGAAAATACCCCAAGTGGCTCTCCATTGTAGCAGAAATACAATCAACTGGATTAGTCCATTATAGAGGGTGTGATTTGTACCCTCTTCCAGCATCTAATGGCCAAAGCAGTTGTCTCACTCAGCCTAGTGATGGAACCAGGCTTGGTAATGAAATAGCTAAAAATTTCACGACACCAAAATCAGCAGCCTGAGGGATCAGACTTACTCTAACCAGTGATGGGAATGACCCTGATTATCTACATAATGGTATAGTATAATTCCAGAGACTTTTAAACTGAAAACAAAACAAATAAACAGAAGGAACAAGAAAAAGAGGAAGTTCCCTGCTGCCAAAGTAAGTTTTTTCCTCCTCAAAAAATGTTGGAGATCAAACAACATGTAACATGTGTAACATTCAAAAAGGTTGTGAAATGGCCAGTCAATTTATGAATGGGGGAGCAAACTGGCATCAGCCGTAGTTGAGGACTCATCTGGAGACAAGCAATGTAGTTTGCTGAAATTAAACTGGGATGGATCATTCTGCCATGTGATTCAGGCTGCTTGGTGCTTTCTGGAGGACATTGTTGTGTGCACGCGTCCTGCCAGATTTCAGGCCGATACAGGGGAGGCTGCTTGTCCAGGTGGGTCTGATAGCTCAGATTCTGAAGATGAGGTTGTTTTTGAAATGATTGAAACTCCAGCTGTGAGTCAAGGTCCTGAGACTTCACAGGAATTAGCTGTGGGAGAGATTAGCCCAAGGGTAGACAAAGGGACCAGTCTACTTGGCTGCAGGAACAGGGCGTTGTTGCAGGCCAAGGGAGGAGGCCTTGAAATGGGTGATTTTTCCGATGGGCAGCTCCTGCCCCCTGAAAAGGTAGACCTCGTTGCTAGATGTCATCATTGGAGAGAGGTACAACTAGAGGCACAGGGGGGAAGGCCTGCCCGCTTTCAGAGTGCCCTTCACACAGGAGCAAGATGCCGAAGGGTTCATATGGACATTTTTGGGTACTGAATGGCAGAAAGGAACCAACTTTTCACTTTTTATATGCTCAGAGCCTTGAATGTAACAATAAAATATTATTATCAAAGAAATGCTGGTGAGACTGATATTGCCTGGAGGGAAAAGCTCGACTAACATGTAGGTTAGATACTCACACTTTCTCCTGTTCTTGGCCTCAGATGGGTGAGAGCTAATTCATGCATTTCTATTTTTAAAAATTAGTTTCTCAACATATACAATTACATAGCAATTCTTGCATTTTTAGATGCCAGGCACCACAGAGAAAAATCTAGTGTTCTCACTGCATGTGTGAATGTTTTTTGTGTCTTTCAGGTATTGCTTCAGTACTCTCCATGCTATATGTTAAGAACACAAGAACGTAAGTAAACCATGCTGGATCAGGCCAAAGGTTCATCTCGTCCTGCAAGGCTAGTAGCCACTGATAGCTTCCTCACTCATTCATCTGTCCAACACTGTGGTAGCTGGTGCTGCTTCTTTCTTTAGAAGATGCATTTTTTCTTGCTTGTTGTAGGAAGGAATAGCACTGAAGACTGGGTTTGCAATGGAACAGGATTTCCATTCTCCACAGTGATCCCCCTTTGCTTTCCCCCCTGCAGCTGGGGGTGGCATCTCTTGAACTACCATGTGCATCTGAATAGGCAGCTTTGCGAAATCCATTCGCCTGCAGCACTGTGTGTGCAAGGCCCCCTTGGAAAGCAGGTCAGGCTGCCAGGAATGTTGCCGTGTTAGAATTTATCAATGAAAACTAGCTGAGAGACAGCCCACACGAGGAGCTAGAGAGCTGCTGAGGGGGGAAAGGAGGCAATTTGTTTACTAAATGGAAATGAATAGGTTTGCCTTCCCATTTGCTTAAAGACAAAAGAAAAAAACAGAAAGGCAGCCAGTAGTTATCTTGTTATTAATTATATTGAGCAAAATAAAAAAAAATCTGCAATTCCCAGTTCTTGAATTATGCAGTGCGGGGAGAACAGCTTGTGAATACAAGCTGACCTGTGGATACTGGGAGCTTTGGGGGCTATCCCTATCTAAGGATGCACGGGATCACAGTCTTCAGAAGTGTCTTTGGAAGGCTATGAGGTGGGTTGGTTTTGTTCTGATTCAAAGGATTCCTTGATCTCTTTCCTTAGCTCTGCTATGTCTGTGGCTATGTCCTTAACATAGTCTCATTTGCTTCCACATAAACGTGTTAAAATCCCACCTTCAAGCAAGAAGGTAAATCAAGAAGGTATTGGTAAATCATATCAGAATCAACTGATTCTCAATTGCATCACTACTGCTCGGTGCAGGAGGCCAAGGTACTCCCTGTATGGAGAGGAGCACATTGTACCTGCCTGCCACATGGCTGTTAAAAGCTGAGGAGTTCATCTGGAGGAAGACGTGGCAACCTGAGTGAAGCACTAACAGGGTTACATACATAAGGATTCAAAGGCAGGCTTTTAAAACTAAGCACTTAAAAGCCCTGGGCCTTGAAAGACCAATCTCCTAGTTTCAGTTTCTTCTGCATTCATGCATGCACACATAAATACCCACATTCCTTTTGTCCAGAATATACAGAAGTTTGCAAATTTTGGAAAATTTTATAGAAACCCAACTGGGTGAGGGAAAAAATAACTTATCCCAAGGGCCTACAGCCTTCCACACCAAAAGTGCAATCTGGACAGACCTTCCTGTCAATCTATCTCCTGCAATAATCCAAGGATTTCATCTGCCTTAAACACTGGTTGGCTAAGAACAACATTGGATTGATGATTGATTGACTGACTGATTGATTGATTGCAAGATGCTTCATTCCTTATCAAAACAAAAGGGGGGCATTTCTTTTATTCAAGAACACCCCATAAAGGAATGCTGTGTCATTGTGTAGCATCGTTCCTGAGGGTATTCTGGTATTGCAAATGCCCCTCATTCACTGCATGTAAAGTTACCCCCAAGCCCCCAAGCTTGCCACCCATTATTTTGCCTTGCCAAAATTGCTAAAAAAAGGGGAGCCAACAGTTTTGCTTCAGTGTTAGGTTCAACAGCCTTGGTAACTGTCAGTGTTGGGGACTTGAGTCTCACAACATGTCCCAAGTCACGTGAGTGACTTGACTTGGACTTGACTTGGCAGCAACGAGTGAGTGACTCAATTTGAGTTTTCTACATTTCTTGCCAAGAAGTTGCAGTCTGCAATTTTTACAACTGAAGGCTTACCATGTAGCCGGAGATCCAGGAAAGCACAGGCAGGCACAAAAACAGCGGAGAGAATGGGAGGGAGGGAGTTTTGTTTAAATAAATTGTGGTTGAAGTAAAGGACTTCGATGCATCACTGCGAGTAGTGCAGATGGGAACGAGGGGGGTTGTTACAAATCTCCCGTCCCCTTCACACCCCACCACCACCTCCCTTTTTTCTGTTAAAGTTGGCTCTTGAGACTTGCTAAGAGACTTGAAACTTGGCTTGAAAATTTCTCTCAGTGACTTGAGACTCAACTTGGACTTGAAAGTAAAGACTTGAGACTTGCCTCAACACTTGGGGTAAAGGGCTTGAATACATCACTGGCAGCTCTACCTTAGATTTGCTGACACTGTCCTTGGAGGAATGTCAGAATTCTGGGTTCAAGAAGAACAGCTGTTGAAACTCTAGGGAGATTGAACAAGATGGAGTTGTGGGGAGTGCAAGTCATAGCACATAAGAAGCTACCTGAGCCAAAATGTCCTTTCTTCTACTTACTGGTATGCTCCTCCTGAGTTTCAGATAGGAGTCCTTCCCAGGAGATGCTGGAAGCTGAACCTGGGACTTCTGTATGCATGCAGGTAGTCTACCTACTACTGAAAGGTGGGCTTACCCAAAGAGTGGTCAGAAATGGTAGGAAATGGAAATGGTTGTCTGGGGGGAAGACTGGAGGAAGTCTGGCATTCTTTTCCTTTTGCTCTCCACCTTATCCCTACAACAACAACCCTGTGAGGTAAGTTGGGCTGAGAGTCCATGACTCTGTTGGCACCATAGCTGAGTGGGGGCTAAGCAATTTCGGACCTGGCTCACCTGTGGAGTGAAGGAGCAGTCTGAAGGGGAAGAGAGGAGCTCCAGAAGATGATGTCTTACAGAGAGGTGGGGGCTACACTGCAAAACCATCAGGGCTGCACTTATAAAGGTCACAATGAATAGCAAACTAAGACAGCCACAAAGCATCATGCCAGAATGGATTATGTTAAGCAGCAGCTGGCAGTGTTGCCATCACTGTTTATAAAAGGCCCTGTCTGTTTCTGTTCATGTCCCCATCTTTCACATTTGTTCCAGCACTAAAGCCCTCTTTAATATTAACATTAGCAAAAACAGCAAAAGAAAGCTCAACATGTACACATGCAAAATAAGAAGTGACAGCACCCTGAGCTCTGCTCTTAGGTGATTCTCTGTTGACAGAGGGTGGGAGGGGTTGCCCATCAAAATCTGTACTTGGGAAGTAGTTATGGACCATTTGTCTGTGGGAGCACATATACATGGATTTAGCAGTGCATGATGAGCAGGGGCGGGGCTGCAAATCAGCACATGCTCGATGGCGATGATGCCATATAAACTCCCCACTGAGCATCAGAACAAATGGTTTCCCAAGATGTCATCTGTTAAAAATGATAAAGTGCACTTAGCAATTCATGTGTTGACATTTATTTCCTTTCTCCTTTCATTGAAATGAATAGGTAACAGGCCTTTCAGTAGCTACTTATTTTGAAGACTTGTTTTTTTTTGGGGGGGGGGGGGCTACAGAGGTGTTAAGTAATGACTAGTGAGCTTTGTAATACATGGAGCATTTGAAAGGAATTTTTCTCCCTAGGCATTTCTTCTTTTGAGGAGTCAGGAGAAGAAATCCATGGACATCTCTGTTCACTGCTTTCATCCTGAAAGCAACCACTGCTAAGGTTAACAGCACGGAATCTGATGGGGCCTGTCTTTGGGTCCTCGCTGAGGCAGCTTGTTTCCCTTTCTCCTTGCAATTCCGTGTTCTCTCTCCTGTAAGTACAGTCCTACCTCTTCTGTGGCTTTTCATGGCATGACATCACCAGCGCCTTCATTTGCCTTGACCTTTTCCCATTGGTGGTGGCTTGGTGAGGACCGATGAACTGCAAGCATTTCCGGTAATTTCACCAACAGCAACAGTATCCACAGTATCTTAAATGCAGGGAAGAGGCAAGTAGTTTGGGTCAGAATGGCTGCTGCAACACTTTCAGGACTTTGAAGGCATGATTCTGTGTCCTGACACTATCTGGGGTCAGCTATGGAATAGTTCAGAGTTCCAGCTCCAACCTCTGTCTCTAGCTCTGTCTTCCGTATAGCCTGAACTGCCTGATCCTGCCTAATCTGGGAAGCTAAGCAGGGTTGGACCTGGCTGAAATTTGGATGGGTGACTTAAATGTTGTGAACCTCCCAGAGAGCTTTGGCTACAGATGGCATAGAAATGTAATGCAATACTAATAATATATTCTGAGGTCAGAGTTGGGACCATCTGAAAGTCTTGCTTCTGCTCTCGTGGAGACCTCCTTCCTTGGGGGGAGGGGCTCCAGTGGGGTGGGGAGGGAGGAACAAGGCACCATCATCTTCCAAGGAAGCTTGGCAGTGCTTCAGCTTCATCTCCTTATGAGGAAAGGGAAACATTTAGATAGCCATTATCAGCCATCTAAATATTTTGGAGTATTGAGGGGATTGTGGTAGGAATCCTAGGCTTGTTGGAACTTCAATACTTGATGGACACCTCTTCCAACCATAGTCTACCTGGATACTATACACAGCATCAGAGGCCTTCCTTTGAAAGCCTCCTCCAAGAGAGACTTGATTGGTGACCTCAAGGAAGAGGGCCTTCTTTGTGGTAGCTCCCAAATTATGGAATGATTTCCCCACCTAGACTTGCCTGGCACCAGGTTAAGACCAGTCTTTTTGCCAAGGCATTTACCAGTTTCAAATAATACATGGGGATGAGTCATATTGTCTGTTTCTTTTAGTAGGCCTAGCAATATAGATGATGCTGGGGATGAAAAAGGTAGCAATTCTTGGCCTGCTTTCCATAGCCAGGATGGTACCAACTCTTTGGATGAGGACTATGAGGGTTGGGAAACTAAGTCTGTGCACATAGAGATGATGGAGGAGGGAGAGGGTATCTCAAGGTCTCTGTCTCCAGGAGTTCAGGGAGACCTTGGGAAGCAGCAGAGTTTGGAAGTGCAGGGAGGGGACATGGGAGAGGAGAAAGAGGAGCCTGGTCCAGTCCCTGACTGCATGATGCAGTGTTTGGAGAGAAGGACCAACCAACTGGAGGGCCTGCATAGATCTAGGGGACTGGCCCTTCTTCAGAGGGGCACACCCAGAGGGGTGGAGCCCAAGGTTACTGAAAAGGAGGGTTCTTAGAAATAGTTTCCAGATTGGGTTCACCAAACTACTCTGTGCATGCTCAAAGACTCTTCCTAGGTTAGCTATTAGTTTGCAAATTGCATGTGAGAAATTAAAGTGATTTATGCAAAAGAACCACCTGTTGCTTGAAGGGATGGAACTCAGCTCCCAACACTTATCTTAATTGTTTAATTTATTAAAGAAAGGTTTAAATTGTTTTAGTGTAATTTATGGTGGTGTTTACTGTTTTACATTGCATTTGATTAACTGTTGTACACTGCCCAGAGAGCTTTGGCAATGAGGCAGTATAGAAATAAAATAAATAAATAATAAGAACAGCCTCAACATGACTCTTGCTTACCTCTGGGTTACAAGCACCATGGGGTGGCACCTTACAAATGCATAATAAAAAAACACACCCATACATATTTATAATAATTTTCAGGTCACGAAGGCTCTTAAAGCAATGCAGAATCTGGAAGTAACACAACCACACAATAAAAACAGAAACATTACCGACTGTGTAGTTGTTATGTGCTGTCAAGTTGTCTCTGACTTCTGGTGACCTTATGATTGAGTGTCCTCCACATTGTCTCCTGTCCTTTGCAGCCCTGCTCAGCTATTGTGATCGCAAGGCTGGGCATTCCTTTATGGAACTGACCCGCCTCATAGCTGGTCTTCCTCATCTTCTTCTGCCTTAAACTTCCCCAAGCAGGATTGTCTTCTCCAGTGAGTCTTGTGTTCTCACCATGTGCCTGGCATTTAGAAACCTCAATTGTGTCATGATTCCTTCCAATAACATGGTTTAAAACAGAGCAAAACCAATATTAAAACCCACCAAAGGCCTGGCAAAACAGTACAGTTTTTACTGAATGTCTAGTACTCAGTAGAGATGAAGTTAACATTGCTTTCAGTAAAGTTGCACTTCTGCTACAGAAGATGCTCTGTCTTGTACCCCCACCAAGCTAGCCTCCCTTGACTGTGGGACAGAGCCTTTCATGATGATCCCAATTCTGGGCAGGCTCATGTATGGGAGAAGGAGGAGGTATTTCAGGTATCTTGATTCCGAAATGTTTCAGGTTTTACAGATTTATAAAACCAGTGCTTTGAAATGGGCTCAGAAATAATTTGGAAGGTAGTGTAGCTGGTCTAAAATGGTGATGGCTGGTCTTTAAATCACATGCCAGGCAAAAATCTGGCTGCAGCAATGTGTAGTTGCTAAGCACTTTCAAGGGCAGCGCCGCATAGATTTCATTGTCTAGTCTAAGCAATCAGAGGGAAAATAAACACATGCCCAGAAAGTGAGATGATCCAGACCAAAGTCAGTGGACATAACCCTAAAGCATCCCACTTGCATTAGATATGGGTAAGCAGACAGCAGTTGTCTTCTGACCCTGCTTTTGTTGGGTCCAATTGTATTTTGTGGCTGTCTTGCCCAGTATGGACATAGAGCAAGGCTGTATCACGTGGTGAGTCCTGCGTATGAAAGTCAGCTAATGCAACGAGCAGGGAAACTCTTCTTCTGGCTGCTCTGATTGCAGAATTCTTGTCAGTCAAACCTGTGAGGTGAGCCTGGAGAAGGCCAGGAATGGCCATGATAGAAAACAAATGCATTGTATGTTCCAGCTCTTGGGTATTTATCTTCCATTTATTCATATGCTTATTAATGCATGAATGGTATTTCTAACCAAGTATTCAAGGAGATGTAGGAAGTAAATGATGACAAATTGAATATGTTATGGTTAAGTTAAGGAAATCTGCTGATGAGTCTTCTCCAATCTGGGGTGCTTAGGATGCCTTGGATGGCAACTTGTCCCATCTTCCAGCCACCATGGTCATCATCTGGGAATGATGGGAGTTATAGTACAGCATATCTCAAGGCCACTTGGTTAAGGAAACCTGCTATAGTTAATTATCCTTCTGATGAAAGGTTTGCAAGGTCGACACAGAAATTACATCCTAGAAATGGTCTCATCTGCTTAAGTCAACAATCACTTTGCTATTCTGATTTCACTACTATTGAGCTGTATGAGTATCATGTAAATGTGGTCATCTGATCATTGAGGCTGGAATTCAAGTGACTGAGTTCAACAAGAAATGTGGTCCCGCAGTGGATTTAGTGGGGATGCTGCCGTGTCTCTGCTTCTGCAGGATGACAGCTAAATTACCTTGACCCTGAGCACAGAAGGCAATGAGGTTGTTGCTCGCAAGAACCATTTCTGCATCAGCGTGCACTTAGGAGATGAACCCAGGCTGCCCAGATGTGGCCTTTCCCATTTCTACTCCTTTGCTGTAAGCAGCAGCTTCATCTCTGTATGAAATGGTGATGGCTATAGCAACGCTTCACCCTGTTGTGAAATAAGATACTCAGTGAATGGTCTCTGGCCCTCCTGAGATTGGCTTACCTCATCCCTTGCACAGTCTAGTCTTGAAAGTGCAATTTTCTTTCCTCACAGCTCATGGCTAATAGGACTCCCAGCACTTTGGCTTCTGTATGCTTATTTTTTCTAATATTATAGGCTTCTTTTTACTGTGGGGGCTTAGGTCTTGCTACAAAATTTCTGTAGTGTTAATCTGAAAGGCCTTATTGACAGGTTGCATAATAAATATGAGAAATTTGTATAATATTTAAACTGAATCTCTATTTCCTATCCACACAAGGTTTGCATATGAAACACAGGTTATGTCTATTGGGCACTGTGTGGGAGTGCCCTTGAAGATGGTTTGGAAACAACAGCTGTTGCAGAAACTGTTTTTGCTGCTGTTTTTATCTTTATTGCTTTTTTAGAGCTGTGCTGAAAGTGCGTATGACATTTTGCATTGCAAAGTGCCTCCTTTTTCAATGAATTCCCAGCATTGCCAGCAAAAAATAATTGACTTTGTCCTCTCTTGCTGGCTGCTTCAAACAGCTTTTTTGCTCTTGGTAATACTATCATGTAGCTATATCCTATTCACAATAAGGTCTCTGATTGGCTGGATCAAACATGTGACTGAATCGGGAATCTCCATTGGTTTCATTTCCCTCTCACTGGCACTGGCACTGGCATCATGATCAACATCAGCATCAGCATCAAATCTGAAAATGTGATTGGCTACCTAGCATTGCCATCTTATTGTGACATGAGCCCTGATTAGCTGGGATCACCTTTGTGATTCATGGAGGAAAAAGAAAGATGGTGCTGTGGGAGTGGGGTGAAGAATGAGGTAAAGCAGTAAGCCAAACAAAACTACAGCTCATGAAAGAAATTCCTAGAGAAGTTGTTTTAAAAACTTGCAAATGAAAACAGTAAAGGAGTTTAAAATTAAATTGAAGTGGGCAATCACTCTGATTTTGTTCACTGTGAGCAGCAGGGAAGGAGACATGAGAGGCTGGTGAATTACATGTATTTTCTATCAGGAAATGTAGGAGAAAGTGATGCAAGCTAAGCGCCCTGGCGGTACTGATTTGGCTACTTGTGGACAGTCCTAGGAAAGGAACGCTACTGAAGGTGCTTGTCAGGCCTAAGAATAATGGCAGACAGAACTGTCTGGGCGCAGGGCAAGAAGGTTGTTTCCCTGGTTGCTAAAATCATGCCTTTTTCTATAAAAAATACCTTTAACAGATAACTGATTTTGCAGGTTTGCAGTGTGGTGTAGCTCAAATGGGAAATATATTTTTCACATATTTTATCCTCTTACTTGTTTTTATCTCTATTGTACACCTCTCCAAAAACTGCATACTAGAATATGAAGCATTATATCACTACTGTACATGAAGACATAAACGAAACCCAGTTGTGAATAACGCCTACTACTCATGATATCACTCCCTATTGTGAGTTGTACAACATTTTTATTTATTTATTTATTTAGAAAATTTCTATGCCGCCTCATTCGCCGAAGCCTCGGGGCGGCTCACAAACATAAATAACTTCAATTAAAATAATATAAATTAAGAGTATAAAATAAGTTTTAAAAGGTTTGTGATCTTTTGGGGTAAAGGAAGAATATGTGACTCACTAAAGGCAGATGCCCTGGCTCATGCAGGGAGGGATGGACTTAAGGCATCCTCCAATATTCAACCTCATCATATACTTCCAGGGGAATTACCATAGTGGGCATGAGCTAGACTCATACCATAGGTGAGGAAGCTACTCTGAATGCTCTTGAAAACATGAAAATGGTTACCTTAAATACATGAATGTGGAATTACTGGAGCAGTACATCACTGGCACAGTTCACAGCATACATTTTTCACAGACAACCTTTTGTGGAATGGAGGGAATAAATCTACATAAATGAACACTTAGACTACATTCTGTTTATAATGAAAATGCCTTCATGAGGACCAGTGTGGTATGTGAGCAGACTCTGGAGAATGGGTGCCTAGTCCCCACATGTCCATAAAAATCATAGGATGTCTTTGGGCTAGTTGCTGATTCTCAGCCTCCTTTACCTCAGAAGGTTGTTATGAGCATACAATGAGAAGGAACAGGAAGATTTCATAAACTGCCTTGAGTTCCTTGTAGGAAAATAATCTGGAAATAGAATATCTGACTGGGTCTGGAAGGACCTGATTCTAGACTGAACCCTCCATATGTTTTGGCCTACAGCTCCCATAATCCCCGATTGTTGGCCGTGATAGCAAAGATATGTGGGAACCTTCAAGAGATAATTAGATTTTCTACTTCTGGATTAGATGAAGCCCAAATACTGTTCAGTGTATGCGTGTGTTTGTGTGTCTGTGTACACAAAATTGTGGATACCTCTCTCACACTCAAACATCCCCAAAAACAATTTCTAAGCAGCTCCGGAATGTCATTATAGCAACTGAGTCAGTATTAAAAGAGAGGTCTTGTTTCATTGATTTTACTGTGAGAAGTCAGTTGGAATCCTGATAGAATGGGAAGATTAGTAAAACACTGATTAAATGCTTCAGTGATCCAGACTGGAACAAAAAGGGGAATGCCTTTATCACCTTTAAGCTGTTTCATTTCAAAACTGGTGTTAAAATGGAAGAATAGTTGGTGTGCACCAGCTGTCCACTTTTACAAGTCAAGTTACTACTAGCCACGCTGCTGGGACTTCAAGAATATTCTGACCTTATGTTCTTTCCTTCCCATTCTGTTGCCACGAGTCTGCTCACATTCATGAGATGCTTTACTTCCAGACATTTTCCCTTACCTTTTAAAGTGACAACTTAAATAACCATTCCTGAAACCTCCCAGAGAAGCAATAACAGTAGGACCTCAATTCATATGGAGGGATAGCCATCGTCGCTATGTCAGCTCCTTCAAAACTTCACTGTAAGCCTTATGTCCCAAATAGCACAGTTTTAAAATGCACATACTTTGGCTGAATTGAGAACTCCAGTCTACAAATCAGAAAAGACTCTTATATATGGTTTTGAACCCTCTGCAGCAATATTCTTCCATACCAATCTAGAGGAACCTCTAATAAGATCTCAGGGCCAGACCTGAGGCTAATAGCTAATAATTTTCTCATGCAGACCTGGGGCTAACTAGAATTGATACAGATTTAAATTAATCATGTTATTCAAGTAGGTGCTCAGGGCAGCAGATGCAAAATTCTCTTTTATTCATGTAGTTATGATAGTTATGCAGAACTGCACAAGTACAGAATATTTCTATATTTTGTCAGGGTTGGCAAGCAATTTTTGTTTTAACATATCAGGAATGTAGAAGCAGTTGCAAAGCATGGATTGGCAGTCGTGGGAGGTAAATAAAAAGTGTGTTGTGTGCCTTACAGCTGAGGTAATACATAGGACCATCTAAAGGAGACCCCTATAAGTTCATTAGATCCAGGGTCTAAAATTATGTAGTGGCAACATAGAAACATCAAAACATAGAAACAGAACGAGTCAGAAGGGGTCTCCCGGGCCATCTAGTCTAACCCCCGACTCCAACCGGCTCCACTCACGACATGCCCACCATGTGCATGTCTGACCTATCCTTGAACACCCTCACTGATGGGGCCTCAGCCACCTTCTGTGGAAGCAACATTGTGCATTGTTTTATTCTGGAGATCCAGGGCCTAAAATTACACAGTGGCAACATTGCATTTTGTTTTTCTTTTGAAATAAGACCAGTTCATTGAAGGAGAATTTCAGAAATATTGCTAAAAGTAATAGTGGATCTAAGTTTGAGATTCTTTCTGTCAACTGAGTTGCAGCTGCCCCACAATAAACTCTATATTATAGTGTCTAAGATGAGCCATAATCGTTTTAAGTATATAGCTACAAAGCTGCAGCTGAATGAAGAGGAAATCTGTTGAATAAAACACATATTTACTTGATTTCACATGTATTGCACTGAGAATGCTGTCACTCTGGTACAAATAAACCTGCTTAATTGCAGTTTTGACCCTGTTCCATTTGCTTGTTGACAGATGAACTGATAATTTGCAATTGACATCACCCCTGAGGATTTAATTATCTTCATTCCAACAGTTAGAGAATTACAGGGGCCAGCACTGAAAAGCTATGAAGTCATTCTGCGCTAGCAACAGACCTGTCCAGCTTCTTTTATGAAATCTACACGTTTTATATGCATTTATGAGCACAATTAAGCTCTGTAGGAAATTGATTAGATGCTGACATATAGAACAAAGTATCCTATGATCTAGTACTCTCACACCTTTTGATAAATGTTGCTGCTGCATCTAGACTGCCTTAAGAAAGGAAAGAGCTGGAAATGAAAGACTTGATCTGGTCTGCAACATCCCAGCACCTCTCTGCTGGAAACACTCCAAGCTCTTGAATCATCACATGAAGACCTCAGATTGACACAGGCTGTGCAGTTTAATTGCCCTACAACAAACTTTAACCACACATTTCTTTCACCCACACAATGTAATCTTTTAAAGGTACATTTGTTATATTCTTCAGGTTCACTGCAGACAATGCCTGGTGCCCCCAAATCAGTAAGAGTGGTTTCTGCATATGGATTGTTCCATCCCCACTTCCATAAGTGTTACTGAAAAACTCCCATTGGGATTTTCAACATACCACGAATGTTTTTCCCGATGGATAACCTTCCCTCCTTTTCTCACATGCACATACTGCACTGCTGCCTCTTCCCTCCTCAGAAGCCAAGAAGCAAATTTCTCTGCAGGCAGTCCCAGAAGTCTGCAAGGAACAGAAGGAAGCAGTTCCTGGCAAATGTGTCCCTCACAATTCATAGGGCATCACAACCAGTATTCATGGAATGCCTACCTATTTTACCTCTTTGTGTGCCTCAGCAATAATACTTTCTGATCGTATAAATAGGGTGTAAAGTGGAACACAGCATGATGTCTTTTACTAGGCTAGGCTATTTGACTTTTCCCAGAACTGTTCCCTTTGACTTTTTACTTTCCTTTCTGACTTTCTAGTGGCTTTCTACTGTCTTAGAGATTTTCCATATCATCTGTCATCTACTGCTTTTACTTGAAGAGGCCAGAAATTAAATCTGGAACTTTCTGCTTATAGGCTTATGTTCTCCCACTACCCCATGGTCCCTTCCTCTTTTGTGTAGAAAGAGAAGTTCTGATATGGAGCCCTTGTTCAGCACTGTGATGGCAAATCATACTTCTTCAGACCCATGGATCAACCTTCTGGAGAACAGAGCAGTTCCTGAGAGTGCAGGCACTGGGTACCTCTTAAAGACACAAGTCTAGACATCTGAAGTGTGTGTCTGGCTGCATATGGAGCATGTTTCAACCTAGATACATACCTATAATTGTCCACTTAGACACGAGGGTGGAAGAAAGATCCTGTCTCTTCCCCAGTGAGTAACCTTGCCGTATTAGGGACATCGGCCTCTCACAATGACAGCCGTGCCTTATTCAGTCTGTTTCTCCTGATCTGACCTCTCTCTCCCCTTGCTGAAAATCCAGTGATGCCCAGTAAGTTTCTGTCTAGATTACAAGCCCCATCCCAATTCTCCACCAAATGTCAGTGTTAATTGCTTTCAAATGTTAGTACCTCTGACATTTCAAGGGACATCGGCGGGCAATACGGATTGCAGTTTGGGAATGCAGCAAGCTAATCTGCCAATTTAACTCTGTTTACTTTGGGACACACAACAACCCTTGGACATTTAGGTCAAACTAACTTTTAAATCTCCTTTAATTTGTCAGACACTCCAACAGTTAATAAACCTTTTCCTGGCCTTTCTTAGAAAGAAAATAAAATCAAGACAGTGCAGGGAGCATTAGGTTTCCTAAAAAAATTCCTACCTATTCATATTTTAGAAAGCATTCTTTCCAGTTGAGCTAAGACCTAACTTGGGGGGCAGGGGAAGAGGCATGTCGGTATTTGGGCCACTGTGACTCAGACCATAGGAAAGGCCTGCGGAAGGGGTTCAGAACATCAGGCCCATGAGCCAAATCTACCCTGCCTGAGGTCCCAGTCCAGACTTCTGGGATTCCTGAGAGTGCCCTCCCCAGCTGCTGATCATGTAATGGTCCCCCAGCTTTTCACACCCCTGCCTTCCATTCTAAAAGGTCAAGAAGCCTCACCTAAGTCTTGGTTACTTGCAGTAAGGGGTTTAAGCTAAAATAAGCTGGCATTCTGGGTTTTTTTTGGTCCACAGCCCCTTTTGCCTTTGGGCCCACATACTACTGGAATGGACTACCAAGACCTCCTAAGTCCTCAAGCTGTAAAAGTGTCTCTATGCCTGGTATAAGGGATCACATAGTTATATCTCTTCTCCCTCTAATGATCTTTCTGTCAGGTGGCAAAGAATGGATACCAGTCTCTCTCTTCAGAGCAGGTAGCACCAAGTCTACTATGCCCCATCCGATTTCCCATGCTAACCTCCCCTATATAAGAGTTATGTTGATTCTGAAGCTCCCTGGAACCTCTTTCATCCACCTGTCCATCCTCCCTCCCTCCCTAGCACTCCAACCTTCCTTAGTTTAATTTGTCAACTTGTGGTGAGCACCATGGCCTGAGCCTCCACACCATGGAACATGGAGAGAGAGCTTTCTTAACCTCACCCCAGTGAATGTCGCCTGAAGTGTTTATATGGCATGTTGTGGAAGCTGGTGGGAACATAGTCCTGAATGTTGCCCACCAAGTCAAACTGAAATATGTGGAACTGCCCCAGGATGCCTCTCTTCTGGCAGAAGTCACCCATCAGGACAACAAGGACTGTTTCGGTGCCAGACCCCATCGAAACCTGTATTAATATGGGCTTACATAATCCATTTTATTCTATCAGAAGCTGGATCACCACCACCCACTTGAGCAACTTGTCTACTCACCTATAAGGCAGCATAGACGTGTAATGCATACATGCGTATTGGCCAAGTGACAGTCATTTTAATCTTTCCGGTGTTGTGAGGCTTTCTTAAGAATTGGTCCTTCAACTATGCTTCAAGGTACCCAGGACTATATTTTCTCTCTTAAACAAGCATTAAGAAACCCCTGAATTCTTGCAATTGGTCGCCTTGGCTCAGGAAGAAGAACTAATATGGGCAAGGCTTGAGAATATGGGTGGATAGTCAGACCTTGCCCATCTCTTCAGGTTGCAAGAACTGAAACTGATTCTAGAAAAAACACCAGACATGCTCCAGACATCCCCTCTGGAACTGCATCAATGAAGGCATCTGCATCACAATAAATACAAGTGACTTTACCTTGGAACATCTGGCAAACTTGTAGCAGCAGGCCTGTGAAGATGCCAACATATCCCTCACAGGGACTAGATATAACAACATCTTCATCATTTGGAAAAGATTTTCCAGGTGGTTACCCAAAGGTACAAGGAAGGTGAGGAAGCAAGGTGGCTTTGACACCCTTATTGCCACAGGAAAGACACAATAACAAACTCTTATTTGTGTCTAGCGGTAGCTGCTATGAAATTGCTGCCACCTCTGCATTCCAGCAATTATAGTGCATTCATATTTTTTATTGTCCCCAGCTGTCCTATAAGCCAGGCTTGTAAAACACAGGGCAGGATGCTTGGGAGAAATCATGCCAATTGCCATTTCCACCTCACTATTCCAGAGCAAAACTAGGGCCCCAACAGGAGTGACAGCTGTGTCAAGTGACACATTCTCCAGAGCATTTAGGAACACGTTGGTTTCCAGAGAATGCCGGGGCAGACCATCCCTGCAAAGAGGGGAAGCCACCGCCTGGAGCTCCACCAGGAAGAGGTCCAAGGCTGCCAATCCCAAAAGTCATCCATGACAATTTCCAGCTTCAATTTGGGCATTTGGGGCATTTGGGAGTGGGAGTTGCATGTGGAAGAAGACAATTCTCTGAAGTCATGCCATCCCACTTACCCTCTGTGCTGCCTCTGCTTCCAGTTGTATTGCTCTTGCTGCTGCTGCTGGACACCATCCTCTCCAGTTACCACCCCAGCAAGAGTTTTCTTCTCCAGAAAGGAAGACCTTGCTCCCTGCTTCTGCCATACTTGGACAGCATCCTTCCTGAAGCCACACCAGAGAGCAGGAGCAGGAACCAAGGGCGCTTGATCTTTCTCTGGTGTTTTCTGGGTAGGATTTATGATGGCACAGATGGATCTTTGTTGGAGGGGGTGGGAAGAACACTCAGAGCTGAACGCCAATCTGTGCTACCAGGAGAAAGTAGGGAAAAACATGTCATTGCTTATCTGAAAATGCCCCACAATTGCTCGGCTTGCAAATGGGGTGACAAAGTTGAGCAGGTGGCCGAATTATCCTTAGAGCTACAGCGAGGAGAAGGGCAGACATGTTCTTTGCCTCTTGGTCCAAATCAAGTGACACACAAAAGTAGGTGGCACCGGGTTCCCATGATCTTCAGCAACTGATTGGATCCACTGTGGATGCTCTGACAACCTACATTCATCACTAAAATTAACTGGCACAATGGCAAGAAAAAAACTTTGTGGGCAGCACATTGCTAAAAAAGGCTTATTTTGCTTTGTTCTATGGCTTAGTAGGCCATTTGGGCACCACACTGCCAAACTGCAGCAGCAAATTTGGTGGTAGGACTGGCAGACAGGGCTGCTCAGAAGGGCATGACGGGCTCATGTGATCTGTGAGCTGCATTGCCCACCCCTGATTTAACAGAAGGGACTGTGGCGTCAAAAATCTTTCTAGCCTTTGCAAATTTGATCTGGGAAGAGGAAGGGGCACATGCCTATATCATTGTTCCAGACTTTGACAACTGGCACTGCATTATATATTGGGATGTAAAAAAAAAACACCCCAGCACATCAACAGAAGCTCTTGTCTGCATAAAAACTGGCAAATTGCATTGCTTTGGCTCCTGTTGTTGGCTTGAAAATAAGCAACAGCTGGAGCCTAGCAACAAGAAAAACCCCAAAGAACTCTCATCCGAGTTTAGCTTGCAGACTGAGCTTTAATTAACTTCATCATCCTCTTATTAAAATCAAACTCATTTAACGGGGCTTTTTGCTTCACTCCTTTTGTTCAGAGTGCATTGATCCCAGGCAGCCTCTTTCTCAGGAAGATCAATGGAGTCAGAGATTACCTGGATACCTCTCAACATCGATGCCATGTTATTCACGGAGCATCTTCTGAAGCACAGGCAGCTTTCCAAAAGCCACAACATATGGTCCTGCCTCAAAGGAAAAGAGGCAGATCTTTTGTAGTCTAAATGGGGATCAGATACTTGCAGTAACTGATAACTGTGGCCAAAACTCTTCAGATAAACCACAGTCATTGATTGTATAGCAGCCTTGAATTCAGATGATATAGGCCAGATGATTGTTGCTTGTGGTGGCAATGGTGGAGAATATTTTCACTTGATGTTAGCAGGGAAGGCTGGTGACTCCCGTGTGAATGGGATCTTCACCCATTGCAGCCCATCTTCTGAGCTTTACAGGAGCTATCCATGATACCACCCCAAAGCACGTTCACAGATAGCTCTGATAATGTGTGAATGACAAGCTGCAATAGGTGAGGATCTCCACTCACATAGGAGTCACCAGCCTTTTATCCTCAACTTAATGTTGTGCTTTTGTTCAGTGGGTCCTCTGAAATTAATATGATGTCTGAGGCTCACCACAATGAGTCCCAAGAGCCCTGGTCCCCTCAGCCCCTAACTCAGCAAATTTAGAAAAGGGAAGGGGTGCTGAGAAGGGGAAGACCTCTTCAGGAAGGCCTCTGGCCCTGCATTGCATTTCCTAGGGTTTCAGGGTCCCTGCAGATGGCTGTGTATTTTTATAGCAGGATGTGCTATAAAAGTGCTGGGAACTCTCTGGGAACTCTCTTAATAAGAGAGTTATGTGCCGGGAGCTCTCTTAATAAGTTTGGAGTAGGGCATCAAAGGGGAGGAAGTCCTAGAAACTGCCAAAAAATGAAGATCCATTTCAGATTGGTTTCTGGATGGTTCATCAAAATATAGCCAGTGTAACCGGTCCTCTACCAACTGGCAGCCGATTGAAGCCTGGGCCCAATTTAACGTGCTGGTTATGACCTATAAAGCCCTAAATGGCTTGGGTCTGGGATGCCTGAAGGAGTGCCTTCCTCCCAATGTGCCTTCCTGCCCCTTGAGATCTGAGGCAGAGGTCCTTCTTCGGGAGCCCTCCTTGAAGGAAATTAGGGGGGAGAGCACCTGAAGGGAGCCACCTTCTCTGTGGTGGCGCCCTGACTATGGAATATATTCTCCAGAGAGGTTTGCCTGGTGCCGACGTTATATTCCTTTTGGCGTCAGGCAAAATCCTTTTTATTTTCCTGTTATTTTAATGTTTGAT
Organism: Varanus komodoensis; assembly: GCF_004798865.1. Lineage (NCBI taxonomy): Eukaryota > Metazoa > Chordata > Lepidosauria > Squamata > Varanidae > Varanus > Varanus komodoensis. The sequence continues at coordinate 12,746,182 of NW_025335268.1, read as the reverse complement.
TGATTTTAACTGGGGTTTTAGTATTTCAGTTGTTGCCATGGTGTTTCTTTTATCCTACTCATTTTTTGTAAACCATTCGAAGATGCATATAGTGGACGGGTTTGAAAAGCTTTTAATACATACATACACACATATTGCATAGGATGTCTATGGGGGGGATATATCTGCTGATTTAATTTTTTCTCACATTCAATTGTTTAAAACAAGTTCAAGTTCCCAAGTGAGAAAAAAAATGCAAATTTTGGTAAATAATTATTAAAACCTAACTGAAATGAAATTCTTGTTTATTCCTAAAAAGTCAAGGTAAAGATAAAGGTTTCCCCATGACATGACTCTTGGGGGCGGTGCTCATCTCTGTTTCCTAGCGGAGGGAGCCAGCGTTTGTCCGCAGACAGTTTCCGTGGTCTTGTGGCCAGCAGAACTAAACATCGGGGTGCTCGGAATGCTGTTACCTTCCCACCGAAGTGGTACTTTTTTATCTACTTGCATTTGTTTGCTTTCGAACTGCAAGATTGCCAGGAACTGGGACAGAGTACAGGAGCTCACCCTGTCTGTGGATGCGAACTATTGACCTTTTGATCAACCAACCCAGCGGCTCAACCCACTGGACCACCCACTGGATCCTGTGTATTCCTACTAGTGCCCAAACCCTTTCTTTTATGGATTCCTCCTAACTTTAATGAACCCAGTATAATATCCTGTGTTTGGTCATAGTCGCTGAGTACACAGATGGCAGGCCAAACCAAATAGATCCAACAATAGTTTGTGCATTGCATGGCTATTGGGGTCCTGAGTAAATGTTAGACAATAGCGACTCTGGCTATTTCAATAAAGGGTTTGTCACTAGGTCATTAGAATTTACCCACAATCAGAGGTCTGTTTGAATGTTTCTAGGGTTCATATTTTTCCCTAGTCCTTCTGTCTTTGTGATAGCACCTGATACCCTTTTAAGAAAACACCTCAGCGAACATCTGTTCTTTGCTATCTTTGTTTACTGTGTGGAGTTAATCCTCCGATCGTATTGTTCATTTTAATTGATTAAACAATGAATGATTCCCTTTATGAGACATCTTCTGTGATGGTTTGATTAAATATCTAAATAATTTATCTTTCTCCTGTTTGTAATACGTCTATTTAATTTTAATTTCCATACAAGAGATTCTGAAATGACATGATTATGCACCTTTCATTCAAATGAATGAAATGTTAAAAAGTATCTATTAGGATGTACCTGCCCTCAAAGTGATTCCTAAATGTATCATTCTATGGACCTAGCAGAAAGATTTTGTTGCTGGTCAGGAGTTACCTTGTGCCTTATCACACAGGGGAGATTGATTTAAATAAAGGCAACTGAAATCTATGATTTAAATTAGCAAGACAAATCATTGATTTAAATCAAATTTTCCATTGCATGTATTTTCTGAATGTGCATATTTGACCACTAAGCCATGCTCATTTGTAACTAAAGAGATCATTATTTACACTATTTTATTCTGGAAAGCAACTTTTGATCTCGCTATATATGATTTGCATGTTTTTCTCTTTACTTAGGGAAGGAATGCTTTTTTCATATTCCTGTGCAGGGTCTTTCTTATGACGAGCGTGCAAGGCAGTTTTAGATGGACTGCATAATGACATACGTGTCTCCTCAGATACACATTTCACTGAGTTCAGTGTGGCTTACTTACAGGTAAGTGGTATAGGATTGCACCCTTAGTGTAAGAAAACAGGAAGAAGCACCATGAACAATCTTGTCATCTTCTTTCTTTTCCATGTTTATGCTTTCTGCTTCTTTCTTCACCTTGTCCCTGCCTGGAACAAAGCAGAAAACAAAACTGAAATGCTCAGGACTGGTAGATCAAAGAGACGTTTCATAGTCCCTGGGTGGGGGCATGGTGGGGGGAACCCCAATGTAAATGTTTAAACGTATTTTTTCTGGATTTCTTTATCTCATCAATTTTTATTTACCTGATTGATTTTCTTAACTAACGTGTTCTGCCATGTTTAGCTCAACTCCATGACCACATAAGCATAGAATAATAGTCCTGCCTAGCTTGGGTCTTTGGACATACGACTTTTACTCAAAGAAACTGAATGCCCAGAAATTTTGAGAAACAATTGCTGGGGAGAGCCATTTTCATGAGAAGAGAAATCAAGAATAATGTCCATTTAAACTTCATTTTATTTATTTATTTATTTATTTATTTATTTATTTATTTATTTGGGTATTTTTACCCCATCCAATACCCATTGGGTCTCCGGATGACTTACAACTCAAATCCAACAAATACATACATATACATATATATCAAAATAATACAAACAATCCATGAACTGAGCATAAAAGCACAGTTAAAATATTAAACATTAAAAGTACAGAAGAATAAAAAGGTCTTGATCTGGTGCCAAAAACCATATACCGTTGGTGCCATGGGACTGTAAGTATAGATTTGGTGTGTTTATGATAAGATATATTTTTGTGTTAGTGAGAAATCAGTATATGGCTCATGGTTTTTTTAAACACTCAAGTTAAATTAAAAAAAGAAGAAGAAATCCTTGATTTGATGTGCTTTTTAATGTTGGAAGCTAGACTTCCAGTATTTATAAAACATTACATAGCGTTAGGTTATTTTGCATCTGCACAAGGGTGTGGCCTATGATCACATGATGTAGCCTGGCAAAACAACCTGTTGGGTTATGGTTGCCATCATGTCATGCACCTTGGTGTATTTCACCTGAGCAGGTATATGGAAATAGGTGTTTTTGCTGTGCACCAACCCAGTAAACTAGTTTTGGACTGAACCTTTCTTGAGGCAGAGGCTAAATCTTTGGAATGAAAACTGGTAATAGAGTATTGAATTGATCAACTGTTGTTTTTTGTTGGAGATCCTCTACAAAATTGGATCTCCAAAATTGGAGTTGTTACAATTGACCAAAGTCAATCAGAAATACTGCATATAATACTGAGGGTCAGTACAGAATGACTTTACAAGTATGTCCACTGATCTATATACAATAGGTACTCTGGTACTTATGTAAATTTCTATCCACCAATGAATCATCCAAAGATTTAAGAGGAAATTATATTAATGCTATGGAATTTCCTTTTAAAAGCCCAGGAGAAGTATTGCACCTCTTGTGAGAAACCGCAGGCTTTCAGGAGAAACATCCTTTCAACTCTACTGCAACTTCTCAATGTCAGGGTTTAGCAGGATTCACACTGATAGTTCTCACTGTGTATGAAAGAATTAATCACTCCGTAGCAACTACCAGCCTGTTCCCCTACTTTTGGAGGTTTGGAGAAACACAATTAAGTAGATAACCAGCTTTGTCTGCAACCTTTCCCCTGATCCCATCTCAAAGTTCATTTGGGACTGTAGTGGAAGGAAAAAGGAGCTTTTATGTGAGAGATTTCTTCAGATTACTTATCAAATCAATAATCTTCATGACATTTAAGTTCAGTGAGTTGAAATATCAAGTGCTTATTGGCAGCTAGTGGGAAACAGTGAGGCTGCAAAGCCCATCTCTACTTTCCTGGGAGTAAGCTCCATTGAAATAATCTATATGATACTACTGGACTTCAACGTTAGTGAGTTTGATGCATAGAGGATGAAATGCATCGATGTAAGGAAGCAAATCTATGCACACTTAGGGAGAAAAATAGTCTTTTAGGGTGCAATCCTATGCATGCTTTCTGGCTAAACATGCATAGGATTGTACCCTAAATGCTTGTCCAGACCAGCCTTTCCCAACTATGTATCTTAGAATGCTGTTGGACTGTAACCCCATCACCCACAACCAGGCCTTGTTGACTGGTGATGACGGGAATGGAAGGCCCCCAGCTGGAGAAGACCAAACTATTAGGTGTCAATGACATTGTTAACTGAGGACTCCTTCAGTAAGAAAAGATGATGCTATGGTCTCTGGAATGTTTGGGCATTATGTTGTTATATCCTCTTTGGGTGTGGTATATATATTAGCTACATCCAGTGGAGATCAAAGGAGGGAGGCTCTCATGATCCTTCCTGCCCTTCTTCTCTTGTCCAATTTCTGTGCCGTTATCCTTTCCACTGAGCTTAAATGGCACCGCTCTTCAAAGATTATAACTACCTATGTAGTAGTATCACTCTCCACTCTCACTTGCCTTCCAGCTAAGGCCACTAAAGGCAGAGACAAGCAATGCCCAAGGTCCATTTCTCCTGTTATTCTGACTCTAATTATTAGTAGAACAGGAATATGTGGAAGAAAGAGACAAAGCCAGGCAAAGGTTGGAGAAGACACACTGTTCCCTTGGGCATCCATAATTGCTAGAAAAATTAAGTTCCTCTTACACATCTCCCAGTGTCCTTTGTTTTCAGGAAGATCCTGTCACACCTCAGGAGAAATCTATATTCCAGCATTTCTTTTACATTCAGAATGTGGAAAAAATATAGCCAGTTTGGAAGCATTTATCCACTGAGCTGTTTAATTGTTTTCTGGAAAGCAGCATCATTTAGATTCAAAGTGTGTGTGGGTTTTCCCCCCTTGAAAATACAGTTCAAGTACTTGTGTGTGGTTGACTGCTTTTTAAAGCAACCAAAGGAAAGAAAGGGCTCGTCATTCTCCAGTGTTAGAAGTCAAGGGGCCAACGATTCTCTTCCTTCTGCCCCAAAGTGTAGGTGTATTAATGAAAGCAATTCATCCGCCAGACTTAGCATAATGCAATCTGGTCTGATGTGTTTCTGCTGCTGCTGGTGACTACAGGCAGAATAAAAAGATAATAACAGGAATGCTCTGTGTCTCACATGTAAAACTGTACATTTAAATTAGAGGCAGTTTCCAAATTTGATCCTGCAAATCAAGTCCAAGTAGAGATTAAACATCACAGTTCATTGCTTAGTAGAGCTTCAAAAATATTTTTAAACTATCCAAATGCAAGCCTTGCTATTCCCATCCCCATCCCCATGCCCACCCACACTCACAACACAAATTCTGGTGAGGTTAATAGGAAACAATTAAAAACAAAATACTAAAGTTGTCAAACACAGTTGATTGTGAGCACGCTTTTGCAGCTATCTGTTCCACTGCTTTCTGGGGCCTTACTTCCAAGAAACTCCTTCTCCACAAGTGGCATTTATCGTCTGCTCATGAATTTCAGAGGGCCTTTTCATGACATTGTCCAACGGAACCAAGCCCAAGGAACCAAGGTTCAATTTGGATGCCAGGAAGTACTGTCTGACAGTTAGGACCCCAAGGGTATGGGATGGGCTTCCATGGGAAGTGGTTGAAGTCCCATCAGTGAGGGTATTCAAGGATAGGCTGGTCATGCACATGGTCATGAGTGGAGCTGACTGGAGCTGGGGGGTCAGACTAGATGGCCCAGGAGGCCTCTTCTGACTCACTCTGTTTCTATGTTTCTATGTCATCCTTTGGGGCCTCTCCTGGGTTTTCTAGCAATTTTCTTAGTTTTGTTTTTAGAGTGAGGAGTGTCTAGTATTTTCCTAGATGGCTCCATGAATTGCAACAGAAATTTTGTATATTATAACAATTCTGCTCTGTATTGTATTGCCACCTTGTGTTGGGTAATAGGATATATAGAATGTGAGAGAGAACCACTCCACCAGGTGTGCGTGGAAATCTTGTGAGCACAATGTTATAATCCACAAAGAAAATGGAAGAAGCCTCCATAAAGGGATTTATTCCCTCAGGATATCAGAGGGACGCCTCTCTCCATATGTCCCTCCCCATTCTCTAGGACCATTGACAGAGGTCCTTCACTGTCTTTCACACCTCCAAAGAGGTGACTCACTTATAGAATATACTCTCCAGGAAAGTGTGCCTGGCACCATCTTTGATCTCTTTTAGGTGCCAGGTAAAGACCTTTTTGTTCAAACAGGCATCCAGTACCTAACTTGGTTTCTTTAAATACTGTTTTAATTTTTTTTTTTTGCTTGCCTTTTTAATTGGGCTTTTCTCATTCTACTGCCCGTTTTGTATCTTATTTTTGCATTTTTGTTCCTCACATTGTTTTGTGCTGTTTTACTGGTTTTATATGGTTTTAATGAATCAGATTAGTTGCTGTTGTTTTAATTGACCTGATGTTTTATTGCAAGCTACCCAGAGAGCCTTGAGGCCGTGGGGCAAATTATAAATGCAACAAACAAACAAATAAACAAATAATGTGCTGGGGTTTGTGCCTTATGCAGAGAAGCCACAAGTATGTCTAAGATTTGTTGTTGTTATGTGCTGTCCAGTCTTTTCCAACTTACAACAACCCTATGAATGAAAGCCCTCCAAACATGACAGTAGTTTCCATGACAACCCTGCTCAGATCTTGGGGTCGAAGATTACAGTGTCTGAAATCTCCCCCATCAATGCTTGGATCACTGACTGGGTTTGCACAACAATTCACAGAGATATTTTTTAAAAATACCTTTGTGGTTGGTTGTCATGTCATCTTAACCCTGTTGAGCTATTTCAGCATGATATGTTTGGTCTTTAGGAACCACGGGTTCTTTGGCTTCACCATACCATGATTGCTTGTGGTGTCACCCAGCCAGGACAGAACCAGAGAGCTACTTGGCCAGAGTGGCCATTGCTGCTCTGGTCAAGCAGCTCACCACAGAGGGCTACAGAGAGCTGCCATTTTGCATCATGAAGATTTCTGGGGAAGGAGTGTGTGATCAGCTGGACCTGCCGCAGGAAGGAGCAGTGCTGTTCAGCTCCCCCATCCCCTGCCGTCACTGCACATACCTGAGAGAAGCCCCTCAGGTACAAGTGGGAGATTCATCTGGGCAGAGGTGCCCACAGGGGCCGCTCCTTGATTGCTTGCCAGCCTCAATGAGCCAAACTTGGCTTACAATCACGATAGTCACAAGAGGAGCCTCATTCCCCCCTGTGGTGCCTCCTGGGAGGAAAGGAGGTGGCAGGAGGGAGGCAACTTGCTACCATGAGCCTGATCATATGGCCTGTATATTGAAGGAAAAAGAATTGTGGCTACTGCAGGTAAGGCTACCTACCATGATGTGTGAACCCAGCCATAATATCAATTGACTGAGTGAACAACCTTTCTCCTCCTCCTCCTCTTGCCTAGCCCCTTTTTAAAAAGTCCCCCTATCAGTTATGAACTGATCCATAGGTCAAAGTAAACAAATTTCAGAACTTTTTAATGGCTAGCAAGTTAATTTTACTGGCTTGCACACAGAGCCTTTCCATACAAGCCCATTAATCTGCAGTATATACTTTCAGTTTCATTGCAGAATTGAAATCTACATGGAGCAGATTCCTTTCCTGCTTTCCTCCTACTTACCCTCTAGGTGGCAGTGTGGTATAGCTGAAGAGTGTAAATACACAACTGATAAAACATGTTTTCTTTTGCTTTTCCAAGTAATACCTCATTTTCCCTGCTTGGAAACAGATGCAAATCACTTTGCTAATGCCTTCTGGCGGGTGCACGAATGACAAAGACATAGCAGAGCAAGGTGCTTCCTCCAGTCTGGGTTTCCATTTCATTGAGGGAATTGTGGCTGATAGTAATGTAGGTGGATAAAGTGGGTGATTTAGCTACTTCATGCTAACAGTGTTCTTTTCTGACACATGAAATGCAGAGGGCTTCAGGGAGATCCGGAATGGTGAAATGAGATGCTGGAAGCTGAGGCCTTGCAGGAGCATCTGGGGTGTTCTAGAATTCCTTGGTCTGTCAGCAGCCATCCATCCATCCATCCAGCCAGCCAGCCAGCCATTCCCCTCTGGCACCGATCACACCTGTGCTTTTTAGGAATGGAGTGCATGTGGAGTCACTCAGTTTGCACCTTAATGTGAACTATCTAATTTTGCCCTTTTGAATCAATGCACCAGAACTGCAGAAGCTCAGACCTAGGAACCAAATCCAGCTCACCTGGTGAAATGCTTCCCCTATGGGTTGGTTACTGGCAGGAAGGATATCAAGCTAAACTTGCTGGTATTTTGGGCCTTAGCCTTTTTGCTTACCACTTTTGCCTTTGGCTTTGGCTACTGGATTGCAACCCTTGAGGGTTGGGGTTGAAATCTGGCCCTTGGGCTGAAAAAGGTTCAATGCTGCTGCAATACATGCATCAAAATGCATATAAAATGTGGCACATACATGCATACACAATGACTATATTAATGAAAATAAAATATAAAGTTTGTTATATGAGGGAAATAAATATGCATAAAATGTGCTTGCAAAGAAATGTGTACATCAGGCAAATGTGTGTACAAAAGTGTATGAATGTTCATGTTACCTTAAGAGAATGTACAAAGTTCAGGTTGAATCAAAGCCAAGCCTAGAAAACAGAATCTTGAGCAAATTAAAATCTACAGATGATCCATCCCTTGGGGTTTTTGCTATTTGCTCTTCTCTTGTCCCTCCTTTTCAGCTTTAATTTGTGTTTATACATAGGTATCTGTGACATTTTCAGTACACATTTTGAATAGAAGCTTCCAGAAGTTGCTGGGTACCAGTTTTGGTAGGAAGGCAAGGTTCAAATCAAATAAACATCCCTTGGAAAGCCATACATTAAACGCTTTTACCCACACAACAGGGGATGGTTTGGTCCTTTATTACATCAGTTTGGCCTTCCTAACATTTTGTTGTTTGCTGGTGTAAGCTAGAGTGATGGACATGTCTAATAACATTGTGTACTCCTTAGAGATGAATGTCTTGACCAGCTAATGGGAAAAAAACTGTGAAGAATTACTCAACCGCTCTTCTTTTGAATCTTTGTTTTCTGCTTTCCCAGCAACTTTTTCTACCTTTCTTTTGCCTCTTTAAAAAATAAAAGCCTTTGAAGTCCAGCATAATTTGAGATTCTCTTTAAAAAACAACAAAAATACATGCTGCCCCTTGGCCATCAGACTGACCTGTGGTGACTTAGTGGAAAAGATTACATTTCAGAATAGTTCTGAGAAAGTTATTTTTGCCAACAGGCAAATCAATGATCAGCTTTCCTTTGATGCAAATTGCTGTGTGAAAAGTGCCAAAAAATGTTGGATATTGTCCATTTGCATTGCAATGCATCAAATACTGAATGAGGAAGTAAGAGGAGTAAATTTAACAGCCCAACTCTAGTAAATTTAACCTGTTGCGGCACTAGCAAACATATGGGAAAGAAGGAAGCTTTCCAAGTGGTTTTTATTTTGCTATTGTCTCAAATGCTTTGGCCACCTAATGAGCAGGAAAGACTCCCTGGAGAAGAGCCTAATGCTGGGAACAATAGATGGCAAAAGAAGAAGGGGACGGCAGAGGATGAGGTGGCTAGATGGAGTCACTGAAGCAGTTGGTGTGAGCTTAAGTGGACTCTGGGGGATGGTGGAGGACAGGAAGGCCTGGAGGAATGTTGTCCGTGGGGTCGTGATGGGTTGGACACGACTTTGTGACAAACAACAACAACTCTCAGTTGCATGGAGCTGTGTACAAGCAATTGGTTTGGTAACAATTTGTGAAAATCTAAAATATCTATCTATACACACACACATATATGATTGAGTTATATCAATAAAGCTGTGACTGATCATTTAGGAAAAACTTGTGCAACTAAAAATATATTTAGTAGAAACGGAAAACAAAGCAATACTGGCCTCTGCCTGATATCAACAGGCAGGGAATTCCACAGAGAGGGAGCCAGTATATGAAAAGCTTTCTGCCGAGTGGACCTTTAAATGGACCTCAGGTCCACTCAGAAAGACCAGGAGTGCATCACCAAATGACCTCAGAGACTGGGCAGGTCTCTGAAGAAGAAAGTGCTCTCTCGGATATTTTGGCCTGATCTTGTTTATGGCTTTATACACAAGCCATGCACAAGGGCTGCAGAGGCTCAGAGCCAGGGACCAAATTTAGCTCACCTGGTTGGAATCTCCTCAGGTCAAAGGGCATGGACAAGTTAACTGATTGTATGTAAGACGTGTTGGTAGTCTCTTAGATGAAGAGCAATAGGAATCATGTAAAGGAATTATAATAATAGAATCAAATGCTCCTGGAGATTGGCATTGACCAGGTGCTGATGACACAAAAGTAGTTAAAAAGCTGTGTTAACTTGGTAACCACTCTAGTATGTGCTGGCTTATTACCTTTGATGGCCATGGCTCATTGTGATCTCCAAGCCCAGTGAGAGAGGGTTGCTGGGGTGGCTAGCAAACCACCCAGGATCCATTGCTTAGCCTACGGTTGCTGGGTGGTTTTTTACCTACTCCAGACACCACTTTCACCAAGAGTGCTTGTCATGACAAAGGTAATTAGGGAAATGTGCCAGCATGTGACCAGGAGATGTGGGGATGGTTAACATGTTGTGCAAATCCAGCCAGGGAGCCGATGAAGAGCTGTACAGCCAGCTGAAGCCCATTCTACAGCTGAAGTTGGCTCAGAGGACCTGCTTGGATAAGAGACAGCCTGGGAGTCTTATGGAGGCTGCTCTGAGCCCTCTGTGTCAGGAGTGGGTCTACTTCTCACTCACTGCAGACTGTTCAGATAGATTTGTCAAGTTCTGAGGAGGAACTGGAGAAGCAAGCAGGAGAAGCACGCTAAGCAATTAGAGTGTCTCTGATGTTCCCACCATCTAGTCCTCAGGTGGCTTGAGCTGCACTAAGGAGCTTTACTGAAGGAGAAGGAAGGAGGGAAAGTTTGGATTCAACTGTTTTACATGGGCTGATCCCTCTTCTTCAACCGCAGCAGAAGCCTATTTAGGGCTCATACTGTTCTACCATCTGTTAAGTTTCATTAAAAGAATTGTACTTCATTTTGAGTTTGATAAACAAAAGGAAAAGAGGGAAGGGACCTGCTCATGGCACCCTACATACATAGGAGAGATAGAAGTGTTAGAAATACACAAACCAGTATTGTGACTGTCAGGACTTGCAGGCAAATGGTGAATATCTACACAAGTGGGTTCCCTGAGAAAGAAAGGCTGGAGCTCACTTTCCTGGAAGATTTATTTATTACACATATTTAATTCCTGCCTGTTGGGACTGGGCCCACTTTTCTCAAAATACAATGTGCCAAGCTGGATACCTCAGCATCTAAACTGGGAGAAAAGGCATGGTTGGAATTCTAAGCTGAAATACCAAGGTTAGTGAGCTTTGAGATAAGCCAAGTGGCTGCTGAGAATGAGACCACTTCTGGTTTGGGGGAAGACAATTTGAAACAGGGAGGGCCAGATGGAGAGGGATATAATTTAATCTGCCCCATTGTTTGAAGCCAGATCAAGATTAAGTAATGTCCAATTAAGTAATGTCCAGTGTTCCTTCCATCTGGCCCCACAAGCCACAGAAACCTCCCTGAGGATGGAACTAACTCCATTTGGTGGAAAAGGGAGAAGTGGGAAACAGTTTGGAATCCTGTTCTAGAATGGGCAAATCTCAATCCACAACTAGCAGACTCCTTAACTTGATAGGTGTTTCTTGCCAATGATCTTTACATCATCCTCTTTGCTTCACAACACCATTCCTGTCCGTCTGCCTTTGACATAATAGAAGCCTGCAGTTAGAGTCACTTATCTTGGTCTTCTGGGAAGGAAGCCTGTGGGGCAGGGAACTGGCTGTGAGCAGTGCCCTTCCTTCAAACAGCCTTTCAAATTGGTTTATTCAGTGGTTATCCCATGGCTCTCTCACAGTCAATGTGACTAAGTAGAGGAGGCTGGACCAGGTTTATCCCATCAGCTTCGCAGAGAAGTGAGGATCTGAAGTCAGCTCTGCCTGGTCCACGTGAAGCACCATCCATAGCTTGATAAATTTCACAGCTGCCCCAGCACAGATTGAAAGATATAGAGATGCTCCACTTCTCCCATGCCCAAGTAAATCTCATTGCAGGAGAAAATGAAGTCCTTTATTACATTGTATATTTGCCCATGTAAGATCCAAATGCTGGATGGCCCCTTTTTTCCCTTTCATCCCCTGGGCTGCTTTTCTAATCAAGCAGTGCCCATCAGATTGATGAGAGGCACCACTCCTCCTCTGAAGGTTACTTGGGGTTACAAATTTAGCATTTCCACCTCCCACACTGGTCTGATTTGATTTGCCATGACACTGAGACCCAGCTCAGCTTGTCATACCTGCAGCACTTCATGTCACAAGTGTCACATCCAAAAGCAAATACAGACCCAGGGGTTAATTGGATTACGAAGACAAGTGGTGCTACTTTTTTTTGTCATTGACACAAGCAGAACAGCGTTGCTCAGGACAGGCAGCCAGAACCAGCAATGGACAGAAATTAATTCTAGTAGAAAGAAAGCAGCAGTAATGGGGGAGAAGGTAAAACAGCCACTGTAGGAGTGAGCAGCACAGGGACCCAAGGGACCCAGGCTATTTCTGTTCATACTGTAAGCATTGTCCAATCCTTCCTGACCAAGCACGGCAGCCGTGCACAAAGAGATTCCGCACCATCTTTGGAAAAGCAGTTGTGCCTTGCCTCCACAATGCTTTAACTTGCATTCCTGGGTCAAGCAGGAAGTTCATAGAATCATGGAATAGTAGATCTGGGAGGGGCCATGAAGGCCATCAAGTCCAGCCCCCTGCTGTTGCAGGACACCAATTTAGACCATCCCACTCAGGTGGCTGTCCCGTTTCACCTTGACTGTCTCCAATGTGGGAGAGCCCACCACCTCTCTAGGCAGCTGGTTCCACTGTTGTATTGCTCTGGCAGTGAGGAAGCTTTTCCTGATGTCCAGCCTGAATCTGGGTTGTCGCAACTTGAATTGATTATTCCATGTCCTGCGCTCTGGCATCAGCAAGATCTTAACCTTCCTCTTTGTGACAGCCTTTGAGTTACTTATAGAAGGATATCATGTCCCCCCTCAGTCTACTCTTATCAAGCCTGAACATGCCCAGTTCTTTCAGTGTCTCTCCATAGGGCAGCGTTTCCGGACCCTGGATCATTTTTATTGTCCTTCTCTGGATTCTTTCTAATTTTTCTGCATCTTTCTTAAATCCTGGTGCCCAGGACTGGACACAGTATCCAGTATTCCTGATGCCCTTATGGGCCCCTTTCAACTCAAGTATTTTGTGATTTTATACCTGCACCAGGAGAGTGCCAACATCTGTGTAAAAGAGCCAGCATGCCTTGAAGAATGATTTTGTGGCAGTGGTGGAATGTCAATAATGGTGGCAATAACATTGCCGAGCTGTAGATGTCACTTTTTTGGTTTTTATTTAAGGAATCAAGTTGGATCTCTCTCTCTCTCTCCTCCCTCCCTCCCTCCCTCCCTCTCTCTCTGTCATCTCATTCCATAAGAATTTATTATACACCAGTACAAGATCAGATATTCATTTATTAGACTTATAACCAACTCATTTTCCTTCTGCTGCTCTCAATCTTATCCCCCCAAGAATAACCCCATGAGGTAGGTTGGGCTGAAAGCCTGTGATGGGCCCAAAGTCACCCAACTGGCTGCATGGCTGAAGCCAGATCACCCAAGTCCTGGTCCCATGCGCCTAACCATGTACCACACTGCTGCTGTTGTAAATTAAACCCCTGAGCACTAAAATGGTGTAATTGTTCAACCCTTTTATTCTCACTCAGATTATTTAGAGCACAGTCCCATTCTCCATGGCCTTGAGGCACATAAACCTCTGCTCGTGGAGGCTTACATGCATCCAGGGCAAGGCACGTGGCCTGGTTGTGCTGATCTCGGCTGCCCCAGTTCTCACAGCATTTTCTCTAGAAGGCTGCTTTGGCCGCCTAGATTTAGTGCTGGGGAGCAGGAGGGAAGGGGCACTGAGAGAAGCCCCCTTCTCCATGGCTCAGTTGTTGCCCTGAGGGAGGGAGGCAGACAGCCTTGACTCAGAAGAATTCTGTGGCCTTCCAGAGAGTGGAATACCAAGAAGAAGCAATGCATCATTTAAAAAGAGCATAAAAGATGAAAACGACATGTCTAACATTTGCATCTGATCCTTTCTATGTACAGATGGAAATTCAGAAATAATTATTGTCATTTAAATACATCTCAGTAGAATGTGGAAGATTATGACCAGGGCATCTGTGTGCTTGCAAGTTCCGTCTGATGTTCCTGCTTTTGGATGGTATTGGTGTCTCCTGTCCTTGCTGTTATCTAACGTAATGCAACACAGATGCTTACCTAGAAGTCAGCTCAATCTGACACAGTTGCATGTCTGGCTACACCTGCATAGGATCGCACTGTTATGATGCTGTATACTCGGACTTACTCAGGAACAGGAAATCCCACTGTGTTCAGTGGATCTTACTCCTTAATGTCTTTAGGGTTGCAATCCACACCTGAGCTGCAAAATGAGAGGCTCTTTGCTTTCATAGTGGCCCTCTTCTTATTTTTGTTACCCCTAAAAGACACAATAAAATACATTTAAAACTGCCATTGATTTCTGATGAAGAGCCGACTGACCATATCAGATGGGACCACTTTGTTGGCCAGGGCCAAGCAACTAATATTGGTCCCACATGGGAACAGTCCCTATGTCCTCTGAGCTCCACTTGCTGTATGTGGCCCATGATCAAATGGTATCCTTCAGAGGGTTCTCAAAGGCTTACAGCAAGATGGGCCAATAGCACCACAGGCCTGAAATTCTGATTGGACCTTTCTCCTTGCTGCGCGTGGAAGTATGTTCCATTGAGTTCAGTGGCACTCTATCCCAAGGAAGTATGTGTGGGATTGCAGCCTTAGCAGATTACTCGATTTGCATTGTTGGTGGTTGTGGCTGGAAGAGAACAGGGCCTAGGGGAAAGATGAACCTCTACTGTACGGGCATGGCAAATGAAACCCATTTCTTCCTCTTGCATGGGGTCAATGATTACACCATAATCCTAAGCAAAAAGGGTGAGAGATGACGTTTGGATTACAACATCTACTTTGTTTATCTATCATTTATTTAATAATCGCATTTGGAATTTTGTTAAAGGTCTTTTGAAGGTATAGTTTTTAACTCGCTTCTGTTTGCTATTTGGTTTTCCTTTCCATTTTATTCTTCCATAAAAGCACGTGCTAATTCTCTTGTTCTCCATCTTCATCAATGGTTAGAACATGTGTGACAGCTCCAGTGCAAAGGCCTGTTAGAATCGTCTTACCAAGTAGCTGTATGCACATGCATTGTCTTTAGCAGCTCACTGCACAAATTGGGTGATTTCCTCCACAAAATAGAACTTCCACCACTCCCAATTTGATGTTATGGAGAAAATGGTTTGACCTGCATGACATTCTAGTATACATGACTGACCCAATGTATGAGAACAAGTAGGAATGGATGGGTCTGTAAATCTTGGTCTGAGATTGTGTGTGTGTGTTTAAGTCAAACTCATTTTGGTCCATTTCTGCAAATGTTAGGCATCTGTGGAAGCAAAAGCCTATATAAAAACGTGCATGTTTTTCTGCATGTTCTTAAAGTACAGGTTTTATGCACATTTCAAAACAATGCACATTTCCTCAAGTACTTTGTGTAGCTGAAAGGCAGTCGTGTGTTGCCACTGTCACAGCCTCTTCCTCTTCTTTAAATATATGCATTTTGTGTGCAGTTTCCTTTAATATGTACATTTTTCTTGAAATGAGCTACATTTAAAAAAATGCAAGAGATTTTGAGCCAGATCTTGGTTGGTTAACTGTCTTGGTTAACTGAAAGGCTCAGGAGGTGTGAAGATGGTAAATATACAAACAAACAACCTTGACAGTATAAATTGCTCAGTATCCCTGATGACAACCATCATATGGAGCAACTGAAAATGGCTTTCCAAGTTCCTGATTGGTACTGTTATGCTGGACAGAATGAAACTCATGTCTCATTCAAGAACTGAAGAAGCAAAACAGAGGACTTGTATGACAATACTTGTAGTAACATGGTCTAACCTTCTTAATGTGATCCCTCAAATGGTCAGCTCCTATTTCTGAGCCCTTTTGGTATTTATTACTGAGTGGATAAATTAGACTGAAACTCTAAGCAGATTATGGAGATGTCCTCCTTCCTAGGGGAGTTATCCCATCACTCTACGTAGGATAGCTTTGTATCCTCTTTTATGGGGCCAACACTCTGTTTGAAGGACTGCCAGAAGACTGTGCTCTGTTTTGAAGGAATCCTCTAGCTGAACAGCTGTCCATTTGAAGTCCAATTTAAGGGTAAAGCACCACTGGAAGGAAGCGTTGAGCCTGGAAGTTGCCCATCAACACTATCTGAGCAAGGCACACTGCCTGGGGACCAGTCTCCCACACTATGGTCAGATGCAATCTATTGCTATTTAAAATTCACGTTATATTTTATTTTATTGTATTTCATTTAGGTAAGCAGTCCTGAGGCTTTCGCAGCAGGATGACATATACATATTTTAAATATAAATAAATAAATAAAATAAAAATGAGCATTATTTACAGAATGTGGCTATAAATTAACAGAGGCAAAGTGGTACTTCTTTTATCCATGGTGTGAGTGATGAATTTCCTCTATTTTTGACAGTTCCTAAGTGGATACCTTACTTCTGAGAGTCAGCATGAAACTAAATTAGGGGCTTCCTTGGGTAGCTGCTGCTGAGGCATGTTGCAATGCAAACTAGAATACGCTTTTGGAGTCTGGCTACTTGAGAGATGTCCTTCCCTTGGAAAGGAAGCCATTCTGCCTAAGTCAAAGGCATCGGTATTCTCTCTCTGCTTGACTCTGCCAGCATTTCATGGTCAGTCTAAGTTAAGTGGAATGCAGTTTGCACATTGAACTTTGTTATTCAAGGAAGTTCTAGACAATATATGCTTTACATGTTTTGCTGTTTTGATGAGTGGCACTGTTATGAACAGCACAGGAGTGGAACGTAAGATGGGCATTTGTGAGAAAGCTTGTTGCAGGATTAGAAAAGCTCAGGCTTTTTTTGAGACATGGCCTTCAGTCTAGCAAGGAGAGCTAACATTTTGCAAATGGAAATGTACAGGCAAGGAAGCCTTGTTGTAGGGGTAGGCATGCCTATCAGTTTCACTTTCCCTCATGTTTGAATTCCTTTTATGAAGAAAATTTGGTAATTCAGATGAAAAATGAATCAGAGAAATTTCTCTTCTGTCTCCACTGCCAGATTCAGGAGGTCTTCCCAGCACAGAGTAGCACCATGTATCTGTGGCTTTTAAAGAGGAGGAGTTTAACAGAAAAGAAGTGGCACTATCAACAACAGAAGCACATATTTGGTTGAATTCACAACATTCCACTACAGGTTTTTGAGAGCTGAGCATGAATGCTCAGGGCCAGAATGGACCTATGTGCCAGTTCTGCATTCCCCTTTATTTGGTTTCTATCTTTTTCATCCCACTTATGAAGAAATGTACAAAGTTTGGTTAATTTTTATCCAAAAACCCTAACTGAAAGTTTTCTCACCCATCCTAATATCACCAAATGTACAGTGCTAATGAAAAATAAGTTGATAAAGGGCACCTGCTCATATCTCATTGGCAATAAATTGCAGGAAAGAGTCAGGACATCTAGCTAAGGGAACCATGGATTGGAGTTAATTAAGGAGCATTAATGATACTCTTATTAATAGAAGGTGCTAGTTATCACCCTAGAAGCCTTTTTGGTAATGCTGTATGCTATGATTTCAGTTAGCAGTTAATCAGTGTCTGAATTAAGTATAGCTTAAGATAACATCATTAACAATGATGTATGTTAAATATATGGCATTAATGCCTTCTCTCTAGTGGTTGCCTATCTTGGATCCCTACAGGGAAGAGGAAATGAAAGAGGCAGCAAAACAGAATTGTGTGACCTGTGGGGAAGATTGTTTTCATGTGGAGTCTGGAAACTTTTCAGCTTAGGGTGGAACTAGACAATTTCCCTTAGTAAATCCTGATCTCCACTTTTCCTGTGCAAATTTGAGCCAGAAAATGATTTTTTTTTTGTGGATGTAGGTTGGACAGCATGAAAGTTTCAATCTTTCTCTCATTGACTTGAGCCACCTATGTAACTTCCCATTACCAGCTGCTTTTTTGCCTACCTCTGGCTCTAGATCTGGGTAGCTTTCCACAGAAATTCTCTGTAATTAGTTTTTGCTCTTTCTATTCTGCCTTTCCTCCAAAGAGATCAAGGTGGAGCACATAATTCTTCCCTGTTTTACCTTTACTGGAACCCCGCTAGGTAGGCTCGGCTCAGCAAGATAGTCTGGCATCTAGCCTAGAGGTTAACCAATGCTGTGTTGCAATATGATGTGTCCTACAAGGATTACAAAGGTACAAATCCCCCCCCCCCCCCGAACAGGGCAAATAGAGATTTCAGTGGAACCCCCTGCATGCATAGTCTTGTACATTTGCCCTGCATATTTGAACAAAGTTACATGAAACATTCACTGTAGGTTTTTCTCGGTGCATGAGGACGTGGAAACCTATTTGCAGGGTGAAGAATAAACAAGACTGATACTGATTCTTTTTGTTTTGGATTGTCCACATAGTCCTGTTTAGGAGGTATTTGATGGATCTGCCAGGCTTCCCCAGATGCATGTCTTGCCCATGGTATACAGCTGTAGCTGCAGCTGTGTTCCCTTGCTCTTCTGGCCCACCTTCTGCCCTGGAAATGCACCATTCCACCTTTTCCATGGTTACCAGAAAGCCACAAAACCCCATATATGTACAGGGAAAATGCAGCTTATTTTTCAAGGTCTGGTAATGGTAAGGGGCTGCTAGGAAGCGCTAGGAAAGTGCAAGGAAATGCTATCACATAAGCCACTTAATATAAGAGGTTTGGTGCTTTGTTTTGTGGGTGGGTCAAGGCCATGTCCAGAATGGATGAATTACAGTTTACAATATGATATAGTAAGGTTGAGGGAAATTGTGGAATTGCTGTATAGATTGTGAAACTGTTGGGGCTTTCTTCCCTTAGAGTTTCCCCACTTACCTGGACCCCCCACTCCTGGGCTTTGCCCCAGACTAAGCCCAGGAACCAGCATTTGCAAATTCAATGCACATTTACTCTTCCAGTTCAGACCACAGATTAAAATATTCCTGGAGAGTTTCTATCCACAGTGGTGGGTGGGTGAGAAAGATGCTGACCATAAACTAGCATGTTGTGCTGCCAGCCCACCAAGACCCTGTTCAATAAAAGGGGTGGGGGAAAAACCAGTGAACCACTTAGATATAAAAATACAAAGTTGGATTTAGCTAACAGGCAAGGGAAGGTGGGGTACAGGGAGAGGGTGGAAAGCTTCCAAATGAGCAAACAATTTAAAGTTTAATAAAATAAAATGGAAGGAAGGGAGTCCAATAGTGATATGCTACCTGGTCCTAAGTTATTTCTTAAAACCTGCTTCTAGGTTTGCGGTCCAGGACTCAGAAGTCATTTCAGGCCTCAGTTGCTGATGGATGGTTATCACTCATCTGCTGACTGGGACTCTAAGAATGAACAGAATGCTATTGCTGCTCTTTCTTGGTTTTTCTTCCACCTTCTCAGAACTTGCCTCCTATTTTCCAGTCCCATCAAAACCTCCTTACACTGACTTAGCCTGGTAAAACTAACCCATCCCTTAAAAAACCCTACAAGTAGCTTCGACTTCTGGGGTAAAGCAAACACTATACCTTGTCCTTTACCCAAGATGACAAACGGTTTTCTAAAAGACCCAATACAAAAAAGGAACATTACTGAAGTGCAGTCAACTACATTTTAGTCTGTGGAAATCAAGCAGGCAATAGCTTTCACAATGCTGCTAGGAGCTCATCAAATTTTAAACGTCTATAAATAAGCAATTTCGTGTCCCTTCTGCCTCAACATTGGCACAGGCCCTCCTCAAACCCATCTCTCCTGCGTCATGAAGTTTCAAGTCAGCCTGTTGAGCTATTTTCTTAGCGCAAGCCTACTGTCCCCCTGATTCCTGATTATAATTGTGGGATATGATTCATCTGAGTTGCCCGTATCATAGAATCACTGCAGTGGCACTATAATAAACAAATAACAGGGCAATCAAATGGACAAGGAGCCAAATGGCAGAGCTCAGGAGCTTCTTGCTGGTAAGGTGGGGGAACATTGGAGGCATATTTTGTTTCTCATTCTTTCTGAAGGGAATTTCTCCGAGAGGGGCTTCAGAGTCTGTTAACCTCCTGCTGATGGCCTCTTCTTTCCCAACCTTTGGCCTGCCTCTGATACACCCACATTTCAGTCTTGCTCTTAAGGTTGGCGTTCTGACCTTGGGAGCAATGAGATTTATATGGCAGTTGAGAGGGGTCTGGAGGGCGGTGGGTTGGGATCCACAGGCAGAAATCCTCTTCCAAGGTTGGAGCTCTTCTCTAGCCTCAGAAGGAGAGTTCTGCTATATCTGATGGCCCCAAAGATGCTCTCTAGGATTGCTCCATGAAATATAAAGGATAAGACTAGTACAATTTCTCATCTAGTTTTTGTGTACCCCTCGCTTACATTTGAGTTTCTCCTGCAGGCATGAGTTAGAAAATTTGGAATATGAATGTATGTTCTGCGTGGACACAACACTAGGATTCTTTGGGGAGGGGGCAGATGTCATTAATTGTATTTATGAAATGATTAACTTCCCATTAACTTGTACATCTATGAGTACATGAACCCATAATATTCGCTCATAGCACACATGTATAAACCATGCACACAAAGGACCAGTGCTATGCATCCTTCCCCTTGACTTGCAGGGTAATGCACAACATTCTAATCTTGCAATGTATCATGTAGCTGCTATAATGGAAATCAAAGGGGTATACATTTATAAATAAACAAGGGAAAATAGCTAAAATAGGTGATATCTGATGACCTGGTTTTCAGGTTATATCAGCAACCAAAGTACTAATATGTTGACAGATGCTGAGGCTTTATAATTATAACAACACCACAATTTTCTCAAGAGCCTCATCCCCAAATTATACAGTCTTGACATTTGCACGCATTCTCTTTAGGCCATCCAAGTGGTTTGGGGAAAGGCAGGTTCACCAAAAAGGTTCATAGAAAGCATGGGAAGCAATGTTCCATCACCTTCCATCTTCCTCAATTGTTATACAATAAAAAAAATAAGCGCTACAGTGCATCATGCCATTACATTGTCCTGTTTTCACTGGTGCTATCATCGCACAGTTCATAAATTCTTGCAATAAAAAAGCACTAAGCTGTCTACATGGAGGATGGTAAAATTCAATGTGTCACTCTCACTTTCATCTCAATTAGCAGCCGCTAAACGGTTAGAGCCAATTCTGCTTGCTTATTTTTGCTGCCTCCCTAATAGCCTGATTTATATCAACTGCAAAAGAACAGAAACTTAGTTAATTGAGCCTTCACTATCTAAATGGCACCTCTAGTTCCAGCAAACAAACATGTGTTTATGGGAGTTTCAGTAAAATTGTTAAAGCCAGTGAAACGGCACCTTTTGCAATAACATGCAAGGAAGATATCCCATAACCTACAACACCTGCTCTAACATGCATGCTGCTCACTTTCACTTGTACTGGTGGTGCCTGTGTCTCTTGAGTAAAAGTGTGGAAAATGAAGCCTCAAGAAGCTGGGTTCCTACCGGCTGTTTCTTCAGTGATAACAAGCCGCTCCCAAATGGGCCAATTTTCTTTCCTTCCAACCTCTGCTGCTTTGCAAGCCTTGGGACTCTAGGAGAAGAATACACTCACAGGATCATTTTGCAAGTAATAATGCTGCTTGAGAAACTGATCCTGTATATTGTTTTGCTAAGCAGCAAAATGAGTTTGATGATTACCCTGCTGCCTAGATTTCCAAGCAGCTGCAGACATGTGACAAATTCAATAGTTTAGCAAGAGGCTTACATGTTAAATTACTGTTTGGCTTCCAGTTAGTTTCTGGACCAAATTCAATGGGCTGGTTGCAGTTGGATTCCTAGGTAGCAGGCCGGTTTTCTTCTGTAGCTGAAGCCATTACAAAAGAAATAACTAACTAAAATACTTTACACAGTTAAATACTAAAGCAATGTTTCAACAACTAGAATTGTTTCAATTTTTTAACGTTATTTGTCATTGCTACCAATCACCTTTCTCCAGACTGACATTCTAAAAGCAAAACAGGCCATCTTTTCCGAAATATAAGGGGAACAATTTATTTATTAAAATTTTCCAATTCCATCCATAATTAACCATAGGTCCCTCTGAATGGTTTGCAGTAAAAATAGGAAAGAAGCGCAACATAATACCAGTATAACATAATATAAATAAATTTGGTATGGTCATAAAACACCAATTGATATTCAGAACCATTTAAATACAAATACATAAACAAGCAATAAATAATTAACAACAGAAATAACATAATAGAAATTAATTAATCCACAGTGGTGCAGGTACAATATGAATAAAATCCAGTATAAAACAGCATAACTGTATTTCAGCTTTAAAATACTGGGAAAATAAAATTGTTTTAGCCTGGCACCAAAATGCATAAAGAGAGCTGATTCCATAACTGAGGTGCCATGACTGAAAAGGCCCTTCCACTTGTAGCCACCTTCCTTGCATCTTTTAAAAGTGGCTTTTGGATGATCTAAGGTCCAGATAAGCATATAACCCCCAATACACAATTAATCGAATATCTGATTGAATGAAGAGCATAGTTAGAGTAGTTATATGCTGTATGTCAATGTCTACTAGTTGCTGGAGAACATGAGTAAGATGGTGCTGTCATTCTTATGTCCTACCTGTGGGCTTTCCTAAGAGAACTGGTCTGTCACTGCCTGAATGGAATGCTGGTCTAGATACACATTAGGTTTAATTCAACATGGATCTTCTTATGGTCTTAGCTCCATTGCAATCAATGGTACATATTATGTCATAAATAGAAATACATAGAGCTGTTCAGTTTCATTTTACATTCTCATTTTTCCACTGCTAAATTTGTTCTATCCCATTTCAACTTTGGATTATGTTTTTTTGTTTTAATTCTGCATGAAAATCCATATTTTCATGTGTATTTTCCTACTGCATGAATTTTTTATGGATTGTTCAAATGTATGCCATAATGACAGTGCTTTACCAAATGCACATATATTTACAAGTGATTTTTCCATTGAATGATACACTTTTGTGCATATTTTTCAAATATATCTTTGTGTATGCACTGTTTAGAATATATGCACATTTTGCACACCCTATTTCCAATATATGCATTTTTGTATGTGGACTGTATTGCAAGGCGAATCAAATCAATTTTAAGTGAATCAAATCAATTTGCAAAGTCATAATTACATTGTTTACAACAACAACAAAGGACATGATAAAATACAATATGATAAACAATGGTTTATGAACATAAATAACAGTTCATAATCAGCAAGGGTGCAATCCTATGGCTCTTAAACTGTGCCTGGCAAGCCATGGATACCTTGGATTACCAGCTGTGAGGTCAAAGACTGATCTCTATACTTAGAAACATAGAAACATAGAAACAGAGCAAGTCAGAAGGGGCCTCTCGGACCATCTAGTCTGATCCCCAGCTCCAACTGGTTCCACTCACGATATGCCCACCATGTGCATGTCTAGCCCATCTTTGAACACCCTCACTGATGGGGCCTCAACCACCTCCCGTTCCATACTCTCAAGGTCCTAACTGTCAGGAAGTACTTCCTCGCATCTAAATCAAAACCTTGGTTCCCTGAGCTTTGCTCCATTGGGCGTGTCCTGCCTTCCTCTGCAGGGGAGAACAGGTCTCTACCCAGCTCCATGGGACATCCCCTCACATACCGGTATGTCGCCAACAGATCCCCTCTGAGTCTCCTCTCCTCCAGGCTGAAGAGACCCAGTTCCCTCAGTCTCGCCTCATACCTCATCCCCTGCAAACCGGCCACCAACCTTGTGGCCCTACGCTGCACTGACTCCAACCTGGCTATGTCCTTCCTGTAATGAGGGGCCCAAAACTGAACACAGTACTCCAGATGGGGGAGCACCAGAGTTGTATAGAGTGATAGTAATACCACTAGAAGCCACACTTCTGGCTATACAACCAAGGGTGGCGTTCGCCCTCTTGACCACCACAGCACACTGCTGACTCATGTTCAGCCTGCAGTTGACCAGCACTTGGACCTGGGAGTCTGTTCTCCAAACCTCTCCACATCTCAGTCCTTGTGGAAAGAATGAAACTGACTGCTTTTCAACCTGCAGAATTTGAAGACAGCAGAGTGGGTGGGAGGCTACAAAAACCAACATTCCTATAGTTACTTGGTGGTTTACTTTGTAAATTTACATGGGATTCTCCTTCCAGGCTCTGCTGAATTTTGTCCCTTCGGCACTTGAGCATTTTGGTCAATCTCAATGAGAGTTAGGAAGAGGCAATAGGAAATACTTTGCTGGCTGAATCAACAGCCTTCTCCCTTACTAGGAGCTGTTGACTTTCTTTCTGTTTACTTCTTGGAAATTTGTTTAGAGCTCTTGGAAGTCTGTTATGCTTGCTGGAAGCTAAGGATTCATATCAAGCTGACTTTTTGATTTCTAAGTGCATTTCAGTTCCTGTTTGGGTTTGAGAAGTGCAAATCTGGTGAATTCACATTGAAGGATAGAATAAACTAATTTTCACTCATCCCTAGTTATGACTAATTTAACCCCCATTGATTTCACTGGGGCTCTTCTAAGAGTGATTAAATCCGAATCCAGTTCAGTGCTCTAATTCAGGCCTTTAAAACCTTAAATAGCCTCTGCCTAGGATATTTAATGAAAAATGCAGGATGGAATTCTCTTGTAAGACCATCCCCACACACATGGCAAGAATTGAGATAAAACAGTGGTAGAGCATGCATGCTTATCAAGCTGTTGTTGGAGTGCAATTCCCATTATCCCTAGCAAGCATTGTCAATGGCTATGAATAAAAGGACTTGAAGTCGAAGATGCATCACATTCCTCATCCTGAGATAAAGTATCAGATATATTTTGTATCTTTATCAGTCTTTTCCAAGCACACGTCTCCAAATTCTGTGAGACCACAATTTCCATCATCCCCAGACAACAGAGACAATGGCAGAATAGTTATAATGCAGCAACATCTGAAGATCCAAAATTGAGGAAAGCTGTATAAGTCACTAAGCATTCATTTTCACATTTCTCCAGTAGAGTTTTAATATATGGGCTTTATTACTTTTAATCTTACAATGTCTTTCTATTGATTTAAAATCATAGCATTTTAAAACATTGCTATACATCCTAAAGTACTTTTGCTTAGGGTGAATTGTAATGGTCTTATTAGAAGCTCACCAGCAAGGAAGACGAAGCTATCACTTGCAGAAATGGCATCTTCTCCGTTCCTACCTTGAGGAATTCTCTTCCAAAAGAAATTCATCAGGCTGAATCTCCTCAACCTTTCAGAAGGGCAGTTAAATCTTCTTCATCTCTCAGGTTTTAATGCCCAAGTTCAGATTTGTAATTTGCCTTTGAAATTTAAATGATGAGGATATAAATCCCCATAATACATACATACACATTTCACTAAAGGAGCAAAACTGGAGTGAGGACTGGCTCCTCGGAAGCTTAGAAATTATTGCCACGAAGGAGCAGTTTTCACTAGACACTTACCCAAATTCTTCTCCAGCTTGGATTAGAATCTGAGCTGGAGAAAATTTCCAGGTTTACTGTATTTTTGAAGAGCTGACCCTGGAAAGACTAGGGCTGGGACAGGAAGCAACTCAATGTCCGGCTCCACAACACAGGGACCTTCTTATTGCCAGAATATTCTTTGGAGATATTTTATTCCTGTCCATCCTTTGTTTTTCTAGGATCAGCTCTGCAAAACAATTGTCTATTGTCAGAATCCCAGAATCTCAATTTGAGAAGGGAAATAAAACTTGGGTTCGTGGGAAAGATCAAGCATCCAGACCATCTGAGGCTTTATTGTATTTCCCAGGTTCCCCGCGGGGCCATACTCACGATAATGCATCACTGGGCAGGCAGAGTGAACTCTGCTGCCAAACTTCAACACAACTAGAGAGTTTTTATACACTCCCAGTTACATACAGGTACAAGGCAATTGATGACAGAATGTAGACATTACAATAAGATTCTGAGGTCATCACATACAGAACAGATAAAGAAATGTCAGCCAATCACACAGTAACAATGAGATTACAATATTTCTAATTGCCTGTATTGACACTTTAGTTCAGTAGCTTGAACCCATCTTCAGGTCTGCTTAAGACATGTATATTCAAGCTACTGAAACTATGCATGAACTCAAGACTCTTACCTACTCTAGACATTCTGAATTGGCCAGGGCACATGGAGCCTCTGGGCTAGGAAGATACTTCCTTGAATTCCAACAATGACTATTTACAATGCGTATTTGGACTGAATGGCCTGTCTACTGTAGCCCACAGCTAAAGGTGAGAGAAAGGAGCAGGGGAATGCCATTTTAAACAATGACTTGGTTTTGAGAAGGAAGACAGGATTTGATCCCACAATGCAAAAAAGCACACAGAAGTAATGCTTTTCAGACAGAATTTATCCAAATTTTCCCAACACTATCAAAGGAATGAACTCCCCATTTGCTTTGCTGGAGGACTTTCTGAAAAACCGCTCTGAGGAAAAACTCATGCAAAAAGGGAGATTTGGGGTAAGAGAGTCTTCCATGATCTGTGTGGTCTTGTCCCCAACCTCCATTTTCCTGGGGGTTTTTCAAAGCAATTCTTTGGCCAAACATGAGGATAATATCTTGGGTGGATTATCATGAAGGCGGGTTTTGGAGGCCTGGTCTGGCTTGGAAAATGAAAGATGATCTTTCTTTTGTGCCAAAAGGTGGTGGAATACCTCGATTCATTTCAGAGTCTGTCCAAGGTTGGTGGGAAGGGGCTTTCCTGTCTCTTGTTGTGATGGCAGCTCTTTGGAATCTTAGCTACTGATGGCATTTGGTTTAAGCTCCAAACAGATGAAGCTTGCTCTCAAAGCTCAAACAAGTGATGACCGCTCCATGGGGTTTTGACTGCAGCCAAGATTATACTTTCAAGCCAGATGAAGTCATGTGGTGACATGTTGCACAGTGAGTCTTCATCCATAGGCACTTTGTGTAAACTTATGAGTTTCTTACACTTCAGAAACATCTAGCACTTTCTACTAACATTAATTACAAACATGCACCAAGTCAAGCATCTCTGTGAACAGGTGAACAAGTGAAGTCAGACCACAATCCTAAGAAGAGCAGAGCACAGAAAGCCCTGGGCCTGGATAGACAACTGGATAGTCAGTTTCAGTTTCTCTCCCATTCATTTCTCCCCCACCACTCCCTGCCAAAAAAGAAAAAAAGAAAAAAAAAGGAAAAGGAAAAGGAAAAAGCAACCCTCTCAATTTCTTTTCTTCTCGAATATGGAGAAATGTGCAGACTTTGGTAAATTGTTATGAAAAATGAACTGTCATGAGGTTCGTTTGTTGGAACTGCTGGCATTGGAACTGTCGGGCTAGTTGGTGTGGATTATGCTGTTACTGATACTGGGCCAGCTGGAATTCTCTTCCAAGGGAGGTGTGACTGATACCCACATTATTTTATTTATTTATTAAAACATTTTTATGCCGCCCCATCATTTTGCTTTCAACACCAAGTCAAGACTTATTTATTTAGTATCTGATTTTAGATTGGATTATTGGTTTGCTACTACTTTACTGTTTTATTGGTTATTGTTACTGGTCATATTGTGCTTATTTTCTTCCTGTTGTATTTAGAATGTATTTTAATGTTGCTGTGTTTTCTGGTTTTGTTTCTTGTTGCTATTTATTTTTCTGTATTTTAAAATATTTAAATTGTACACTGTGAGCTCCCCAGAGAGCCTTTGGCTATGGGGCAGCCAAATGCAATCAATCAGTCAGTCAATCCATCATCTCAGGTGCTTCCTTCTTTTTGAACTCTCCCTTTCTTTAGTCCATACCCATCTTCAAGAACTGAAGCTGCACTGAGCAGAGGGCTGGACGCGATGGCCCCATGGATGCCAGGTAGCTCTGCTATCCTACCATTCTGTGATTCTTACGCTGAGCATGGGAGCTGCCACTATTGAGTGCCAACAGTAGGCCTTCCCCTGCTTTAGCTGGTGCTAACTTCTAGCCTATCCGAGGAATGTGCAGAAAGGCTGTGCAGAACCTGCTGTGGTGGCACTCCATGCTGATTCTTGTTATGGACATCTCCTTGAACGAACTGTAGGAAGGTTGCTGCCAAGAATGGTTTCGGTGGCAATGGCAAGCTGAAGTTCACTTTGTGCAGATGACCTTTGTAAGGATGGCATGAGGGTGCCCCATAAATAATGCTGTTTGCAAAAAATGGAGATACATAATTTCCATACTGATTTTGCTGGTCTCATTTAGATGCGTCCCACATTTGAATTTTGCAAGACTTTGTTGTAGTATTAAATCATCTTCTTGCTGACAGCTAGCATCAGTGCTGCGTACAGAATAAAATAAAGTTGTTGTAAAAGTTTTTCTATTATCCTGACTCTTTTTTTCCTGTAGGGTAAGCAGTCCTTGTGATCTAAGTGGAAATGGAAGGATAAAAACTCTATTCTATGCAATAAATAAATAACTCTAAAAGAAATGTTATTTATGTTTTTTGGTGACAAAGCACCAAGAAGGAGACCATGTCACTCTGTGGAATGAGAGTAAGAAGAATAAGCTTGTCAGAGGAAACAGACCTGACTTTAATTTCTTATTCTCTTTCACCATTATTGCTTGGGAATGATGCTGCCATTTTGAAAGTGTTTTAAATGGAGCAAACAGGTAAGCATACCCCAACTCTCTTTCCAATAGAAGAAAAACATCACCTCTTTGCAGGTATCCAAATGTTCCTTTTCTTCAACAATAGAAATAAAAAAGGAATAAATAACAAATTGCACCCTTGCAGTGTTTTTAGTTTTGTTTTAAGCTGACTCAGGAAAAGGTAGTTGAACTGGGGAAAGATGGGGAGACTTAAACTGTCTCCTTGGTCCGAATTTCCTGTTGCAGTCCCCTCCCTGGCACACATGGAGAGCTCACTGTCATAAGATGAGGGCTGCATAAGAAGACTGCCAAGCCTGAAATAATTCTGGATGATCTCACATATTTCCCCACTTACTACAGAATTGCTCAGGAGGATCTTCACAATGGAAATTAGGCAAATTTCTCTCATGGGCTTCCCTCAAAGAGCTACCATGAGCTGGGCTCCCATGAGCTGCGTACAGAAGGAGAAGAGGGGTTCTGAATAACATTTCAAAAGCACTGGGTCTGTGCTGTGATTATTTCTTTAAAACATAACCTCCTCAGTGGACTCATCTTCTGATCAGAAATAAAGATAATCAGGTTCAAAAGCTTTTGATTATCTGTGTTGTAATAATCCATCAGATGCATTTTATTGTGATAGAGTAGATGGTCCATCTATTTATTAGCATTTACTTCTGCTAAAGAGACTGTTGCTATGATTCTGTTTGCCCATTTACCCCCGTACTTAGTTTTGGATTAGAACCTGTTGACCTGCATAAGGCTAAGGGAGTACAGAATGTGAAGTCAGGTCTACAAAAATTGAACTGAGTGTACAACTGATGCTGAAAACAGAGGTATAGGAATTTGTTTTAGTTGTAGCCTGTATCATGTCTATCTATCTATCATCTGTCTCAAGGCAATGTGGCAGACTTCTGCCATAATTCTTTTTATCCCGGGCAGGATGCAACACTCTCTGGGAGTGAAGAATGATGTGCTCTGAAGTGTTTTGTGTTCAGAGGCTTGGAACAATTCTTCAGTGAGTCACTGTGCTGGGATGGGTGAAGACAAGTAGATTAGCCCCTGGGTCTTGAATTGCTTATCTTTAATCTATTCCATGAAGAATTGTACAAGTGCAAGTAATACTTCCAGACTCCCATGCAGTGTTGCTCATTCTCTCCTGTGAAGTTTTGAAAGGAAATAGGACATTAGGGATTCTTTTATGTAATCCAACATGTGTTCTAGAAAGGACAATTTCCACCTTCTAATGAACTATAGGGATTTATCTGTGTCTCTGGAGGTGTGCCTATGATCTATCCAATGCATCTCACTGAAGCTGAATTGCCATTTTTCTTTATTTTAGCATTTGCTGCATAATATTTATTTATTTATTAGATTTCATATTTCACCTTTAGCAAACTCAAAGCAGCTTCCAACATTCTGCTTCTGCTTCTCTCAGTCTTGTCCCTGCAACAACAACCCTGTGAAGTGGGTTGGGCTGAGACCCCGTGACTGGCTGAAAGTCACCCAGGTGGCTCCATGGCTAAGCAGGGACTAGAACCCAGATTGCCCGAGTTGCAGTTTCATGCTCTTAAGCACAACACCACACTGGCTCTCAAGGATGTCCTCAAAGGATTTCATTTGAGTCTTGGTGGACTCAACTGAGTTCCTGTTTATATGAATCTGACCCAGAGATTCTCCAGTGGACTAGCTTTTCCCAAGTCTCATGAATTTCATGGCCTTGAGGAACTTTATTTTAAAAGTGTCCATAATTTGACACAAATTTAGTCATAGAACAATTTTTAAAGCACTGACTGAAAAGGTGCATTTGCCCCATAGACATTTTTGGGGAGGGAGATTTGCATATGTTACGGAGACCTGGAAAAAAAAAAGTGCATTTTTCACAAGTGCATATGAACCCATTTGCACAAAATCCAATTCCATTAATTAGTGGATGATGGAACAAAGGTGTCTGATAATTTGTAAAGCACATATGGTATGGATTTTAAACACTTTCTACATCCCTAAATGTATTACATACCTGCCCTCACATATATTTCTATTTTGCAGAAATTTTGGCTTCTGTATCCTGTACAAATAGCTTTACCATTTCTGCTATTTCTGTTGAACCAAATAACACATTTAATTTCCTCTTGGTTTTTATATTCAGCTATAAGAGCAGAATTGGAATGAGTAGCCCTTTAAAAGGCTATCAGTTCTACCCATTAACCATATATTGGGCATTTATCCAAATAGGGCTTAATGAACGTACATGTTTTAAAAACTACCTAATTATGGAGAAAATACCTGGCCATGATTGTTCTTAAACCCCTTCCTAGTAAAGTGGTTCTGAAATGTTTCTTTTAAAATCAATTTAAACTGGCTTATTTTTGTCTCTTTTTCACCACTCCTCTTCCTAGCGATAGCAAATTGTTCTGGAGGTCCGCAGTGGGATATGGAGAATAACATGCTCCCTCCAGTATCCCTACAGACTCTGCTGCTCCTCTCCACCAGGGGAAACTGGGGACTTCTAGGTCAGTTGGGCTCCTTATCCTTGCAACTATCCATGGTGCTGGAACAAATTCCCCAAATGGTTCACCTCCACTGAGCACCAGGGACAGTTCCTATAAAGCAAACAACAAGCTGCAATGCATAAGGAGCCTGAGTGATGTAGGAGTGCAGTCCTTCAGCCTCCATCAAGGGGGTAGGTGGGATTCTTCGAAGTCCCAGCATCAAGATCCTATGACTCTGTGCTGGGACGCCAAAGAACAAGACACCCCTGCAGCCACCCACAGCGAGCATAGGAAAACTGTACCAGCCGCTTTGCTGGCAGAGCAAATGCTCCTTGAAAAGGGGGAAAGGGGTATGCTGGAGGCAGGAAGCGAGGGGCCATCTCTGCATAGCTGTACCTACTGGTTTCCCAGCCTCCTTCCTTCTCCCTTTCCAGCCCTTTAGCTAGCTGTTGAGATAAAATACATGGGGTGAGGTGGCACATTTAGTGGAGATTGAGACTGCCATTCCCCCATCTGGCCATTGGATGTACATGAGTCTCCAAATTCAGAAGCTTACAGGCATTGAAGATGGGTGCGTATGATAGGATTGTGCTGTAACTTTATCAAAAGCAAGTGCTTTTCTCAATGCACTTAAATGTATGGAAGTGAATGTAACATTGACAATGGCTTTGCAAGATGACCGGTGAGTCTCGCTGCAAATATCTAGAGCCATCTAAAGTATTTTGCTGGCTGAGGTGAAAGGCTACCCACCCCAGCCACCCCATTCCACCATGCTGTGGGAGCTAAACTGTATTGAGCACTGGCAGTAGGCAACTTACCCCACTGTGCCTGAAGGAGGCAGGTTAGCTTAGGGGTGCAAGGCAACTTCTGTGACACGCACAGCTCTGCACTCCAGCCCTTTGTTACCGTTGTCCATCATTTGCTGCCTAAGATGACCACCTTGTGGTTGGCACAATCCTAGTGGATTAAGTCTGAAGGAGAAAGAAGATACAGACTTCTATCAAACCTGGGACTCTTTTTATTATTGGCTAGAGAAACGGGACTATGCATAGATTTAAATATGTTTATAGTTTAACATAAAAAGAAAAAAATGTGGGGGGCTGACCCAGTAGGTCTGATGTTTTTGATGATTGATGACTTTTTAGTTTCCTTTTTGTTAGGTCTATTAAGAATAAAACTTATTCAAAAAATAAATAAATCCTAGTGGATTAAGTCAAAGGTCTATCCAGTCCAGGATACTATTTTCTGCTGTAGTCAATCAGATCCCTTCACAAAACCTACAGGAAGAATACAACTTCAAGAGACCTCTCCTAGCAGCCGATATTCGTGGAAAAGTCCGCAGTGGTGCAAAGTCAAGCTCAGTTCAAGGCCTGGCCCTGATCACTACTCACTATCACAGAATCTGAAGTTGGTGTACTTGTCAGCTACCACAGGACAAGACTAACTTTCAAAAGACTTTCAATTGACATTTGCAAAGTACCGCACAATGCCCATGTCATTAATCCTTATGGCAACCCTAAGTTAATGTTAAGGTCAGGTCAGGTGAGCTAAGATGGGTAATGTTCCTGTTTTACAGAAGGTGCTCTGAGACCAGAGGCAGAACTGAAAGGAATTTTACTGGTGCCAATCTAGACCCAGCTAGAACTCATGAAAGGTCGGCCTCAGAATTCGTCTCCACCTTGGAGCATGGCTGCAGAATATATGAAGCCATAGATAAGGAGGGGGGCTTTGAGCATGTGCCAAATGCCTTAGAAACATGAGTACTGAATTGCTGCACCTGTCTGGGATTAAGGAAAAGACATTCTGGTTAGATAATACAGCTTCCAGAAAGACTTGAAGACAAGCACTTAGAAGAAACTAAGTAACCCCCACAAGCCAATCCAAAGATCACATCCCTTCATTTTCTCGCTCTACTTGACCTTGACTAAAGATCCAGAAAGCTTAAGAAGCCAGCCGTTGATTAATGTTCTATTATATAAGGAAGGAAGCATGAAATGGATGCAAGTACACAAGAGTAGAGGGTCAGGAGGGCCTGAAAATAGATTTACAAGTTCCATCTCTCCCAGAGTTGGGAAGACGGCTAACGTGAACAGATAAACAAATTAGTCACTCTAACAACAGCTTGAGCAAGCACGAGGCATTCATAAATATTCAGTGGGTCTGCCGATAGCACCTGCTGGAAAAAGAGCACCAGCTCTTTACGAAACCAACGACCCAGATGTAACAGGGGATGCTAGGAAGATGTGGATAAATTGCAGCTTCTCAGGTCAGTGGTTAATGCTGCCCTTTTCCCTGCTATTTCATAACAACAGATGGAGAAAGTGATACTGTGAAACCATGTGAATGGCATGAAGTGAAAGAGATTGTTTTTGACTTCCTTCTTCCCCCTCCTAATTAACCTACAGGCTGTATTTTTTTTTTTCAACTTCTCCCCCTCCCAACCTGGAACTGGGCCAGCTCCATGACTGTCTGTGCACCAGTGTACATCAGGCCATGCTGAAGCTTCCCAAAGATGCTGGAGATGTTCTCCAATTGAAGGGAACATACTGTCTTTAAACTAATGAATATCAATACACGAATTTAATTCTAGTCTTATTAAGAGTCTTCAGAGATAGATTACAATGGCTTAGCTGAATGGTCCCAGATGATGCAACCTTTCCTCATGGTGGAGCAATTTCTGCACTTTTTCCAACTCTTCAATATCCGTTTTGAGGTGTGGTGACCAGGAGCACATTACCATTCTTACTCTTCCCGTGCTTCATTTTTGTACTTTGATTTATGTCTGGCAGCAGACTATAAACCCAAACATGTTTACTGGATGAATCTTGTGTCATTTTCTGCCTGTGAGATGTCCTTTGAAGGCATCACCTCCCTTCCTCAAGATTTAGTCATTATTCAAATTGACTTCATAAATGACATTTTGCCAGTAATCCTTGGCCTTGTGATTGGTTCCTGAAGGTCATTGTTTAAGCTCCACTGACAGGATTTTTGTGTCCACACAGCATGCTTTTATTGCTAGAAATTCCTCTGCTGTGGGACTTTTCCTCTTGAAAAATGAGGGGAGGGGCTGCTGCATGTGCAGCTTCAGTCTAGCATTCTCTGTTATATGTTAGGTTTCCACATCAGTGGCGACATTGAATAAATTGTTGCCTGTATGCATTCTAAGACATTTCCTTTTCATGAGAGGGCTGAACTCAATGGTACCGCTAAGGTTGGACCATGCAGCAAAAGTCCAGGGCCTCACATGTTCACCTCAAACATGTCAGATGGTGACGACCCTGTTCTCAGCAGCGATGGCACCATGGCTCCACCAGGGCCAATGACAGTTGCTACAGCATCCTTCCTTTCTCTTCATAGACAAAACAAAGCAATGCCAACGTTTTCCTGGAGAAAGGCAGCCACAGATACCTATCTTTTATTTCCAAACCATTTATAATCCAGTGTCTTTCTCTACAACAAAACACCCTTTAGCATCAGGTCACCAGAGGCAAACTCTCCTATGGACACAATGCCATCATGACTTCTGAGTTTCAAATGAAAAATTTCTAAGTATTTCCCTTTCTGCCTTGGTTGGCAGTGGGGCTGATTAGCTTGCTTGCTTGCTTTCATATAAGGGATGTGGAAGCAATTGTAAAGCACAGTACAGCAGGGTTGAATGAAATGTTAACTGTGTACAAGAAGGACAGTCCACTCTTTCTGGGAATGTATTTCCTTATGTATTATATTCCCATCCACTTCTTTTCCTGCAGAGAACCCAAAGTAGCTTAGATAACCCCAGTCTGTTTTATCCTCACAAGAAACCTGTGAAGTAGGCAAAACCAAGAGTCAGGGGCTGCCCCAGTGGGACAAGAACCCGGATCTCCTGGGTTCCAATCCAAGCCTCTGATCACCACACTGCAATGATCCTCATTCCCACCACAGAGTTGTGTGTGAGGACATATTGAACGGTGCAGGGGGAGAGGATAGGAAAGAACGAGCTTCCCACCACGGCATATTAGGTCATGTTCTAGCCCTGTGGATTCTCAACAGGTGCAGTAGGATTTGGCAGGATGTTTTTATTGGGATCAAATTAATTACTGACATTTAAGTTTTGTTGACAGCTCTGGACTAGTCACTTAAAAGATTTCCATTTTTCCAGACTAATGCAATTTGACAGCTGTTTTAACATGTGGATGTCTTTATCAGAAGTACTCTAGATAAGTGATTAACCTAAGGGGAGAAGGGGGACAGGGGTGAATAAACATTGCAGAAAACCTCTAGGTCTATGACTTTCAGATAATGGTATCTCTTCCAAATTAGTGCATTTGAAGGACACTGTTTGTTTTGTAGTCCTGGAACATTTGATGTTGTTTTAAGAAAGAGAGAGAGAGAGAGAGAAAGTGAAAGAGAGAAAGGGAGGGGAGAGAGAGAGAGAGAGAGAGAGAGAGAGAGAGAGAGAGAGAGAGAGAGAGATTATTTCATGTGAAATGAGAAAACACTGTTATGCAGTAGGGGTAATTTTCCTGATATTCCATTAGAAAATTGTTCAGACTCATGTCACAAGCAGGTGACATATAAATCCTGAAAGGATTTAATCCTATTATTCAACTCTTCTCTGGCCAAAGGGCAATGCAATTTTTATTTTACTTTAGAACATAACATTGTAGGAATTCCCAAACTCTGTATGAGTAGAGGTTATCTTATATAGAAGCAGCAGCAGCTTCCACAGAATGCATTTCAGGGGTCCTTCACCCAAAACTCAGAGGGTTTGAAGACATGGTGAACCGGTGTATGTCCCCCCAGTGCAACTGACAGTCAATTGGCCTTTGGGGGTGGGGTGGGGCACACCCTCTTCCCTGCTTAGTCCCCCTGTGGATAGCCCAGGGAGCACCTCTGGGGATGCTGTGGTTTTACCCCTCTGTGCCCATGCTTGGCTGTGTAGCTGTGGCTTCCACCTGAAAGGGCTGGTGGCTGCAGAGGCACAGGCTGGAGAAGTCACCATCAGCTCTGCTCACCTGTGGGACAGCTGAACCAATCATGGCTCCCCCATTCCTCACCACAGCTGTCAGGGGAGGAAAAGCATGATTGGATCCCCCAGCCCTGCACTGCTGGGGCAGGAGGGAGCTTCTGACAGCTGCTCTTATGTGCCGCTTGGCCTTTCCTGGTAGGCACTTGGCAAAGGTGTCAAGCTTCTCCTGCTCTTTTGCCAATCGGCTCTGCATCAGTTTCGGTTGACCTGGCGGATGACACAACACCCCCTGGTGTGACTACCAAAGCTGACAACAAGCTGGAACCTGTCGAGGTGGCTTATAAGCCCAGAAGCTGGGTTTAGAAGCCAACCATAATAAGTCAAGGTAGGGTTGAAGGACACACCAACCCTCCCTAGCCTCTAAGCCCATGGAGGGGGCCATTGTTGTATTATGTGAACCCAGCCAATATGTATCACTTCATGCAACCTTCTAGAGATTTCAAGAGTGGGACAACGTTGTCCTACGAGAAGAGTGCTTGATGGTATCCTTCTGGGACTTTGTGGCACTGAATTGCAGTGCATCTAGTCTCAATGGCAGATGTGGTGTTAGGAAATTACAGTTCCCCACCCCCCACATTCATTTCTGAGGTGTCTCAAGACTCCTTTTTATCCCCTTTGCTGTCTAGGAGAGATCATTTGTGGATGGTTGCATAATTATGCTGATGATTCGCAGCATTCTCATTTTCTCTCTCTCTCTCTCTCTCCCCCCCCCCCCCTCAACAGATGCTGTCAAGGCTGTGGACATCCTGACCTGGAGTCTCACATCGTATGAATATAATATTTACTGAGGATAAGAATTAATTGTATTTTACAAGAATGCTCTTCAAAATAATTTGTGTATGTTAACTGGAAGTATAGAGTATATATAGTATATGTATGAATATTATAAGGTAGTTTTAAGCAAATAGACAATACTTTCTTGGTGACATACAGGTATGTGAAGGGGTGTCACACGGAGAGGGGTAGAGACCTGTTCTCCCTGCAGAGGAGGGCAGGGCACGCTCCAGTGAAGCAGAGCTCAGGGAACCAAGGTTCAATTTGGATGCCAGGAAGCACTTCCTTACAGTTAGGATCCCGAGAGTATGGAATGGGCTTCCACGGAAGGTGATTGAGGCCCCATCAGTGTGGGTGTTCAAGGATAGGCTGGACATGCACATGGTGGGCATGTCGTGAGTGGAGCCGGCTGGAGCCAGAGGTCAGACTAGATGGACTGGGAGGCCCCTTCTGACACACTCTATTTCTATGTTTCTATGTTTCTTAGACAATAAATTTGACTTGCATGCTGCCCCATTAGCCATAGGCTCTCTGG
This sequence comes from Varanus komodoensis, assembly GCF_004798865.1. Taxonomy (NCBI): domain Eukaryota; kingdom Metazoa; phylum Chordata; class Lepidosauria; order Squamata; family Varanidae; genus Varanus; species Varanus komodoensis. Next base: position 12,708,793 of record NW_025335268.1, on the reverse strand, counting down.
GCATCCCACAACATATTAAACAGCATTTTAACAACCATGAAAACTTTACAATTCATTCATTTATAATATGTTAACAAGTCATGATATAAAACCAACCAGTAAAAGTTAAATCAATAAATAAAAACAATAAAATAAAGCAGAATAAGATGAAAGTGTTTAAAAGGGGAGATAAACCAAAACATTTGATATATTAAACCATTTAAAATGACCTTAATAAAGGTAGATAAACTATACATCATAAGAAAAATACCTTGCACTAAAATTATAGTGTGGCAGCAGAAAAAAACATGAACCATTAAAACTGTTAAAACATTAGACCAAGCAGTTCACCCATCAAAGTGATTGCAAAAGAGATGAACCAAAACAAAAAACAAAAAGGCCCCTGCCAAAGGTGGCTTGGTTGGCTCTTGGAAGTAACAGGTCCTTACATCATGAGGAGGTGGCTCTTCATAAAGGTGCTTCTGAGGAAAGCTGAAACTTAGCTGCATTATAGAGACATGCTCCTGCTGCCAGGAGAAATAGTTTTAGCTTCTTCAAGGTATGTAAATGCATGTTTAAGGCAAAGCAAGCAGAGCTACTGCTAGGTAGACTAATCAGTATTATGGTTCTGGCACTATTGACCAGGGAGCTCTTGGCAGAGGAGGGACCTGCCAAACATGGTTACCTAAGCTCTGCCAACTGTGTCTACCTACAAGGTTTTAATGAGTGCTTTGTTGGTTGAGAGGAATAGAATTTTAATTTTCATAAGCAATATGGCAGCCATGATTTCTAGGATGTTTCTAATCATCCCAGTTGCACTGTAGGCAGCAATGTGCTTTGCTTCTTTTATCATTGTACAGTTTTCCTATTCTCTAAGAATGTTTGAGCCATAAATATCTATTTTGGGGTACTACTTTGTGCTATTTGGCTTGAGAGGTATTTCAGGGGTCATGACCCATATCAATTACTTCTTGAACAGTAAGTTGGGATTTATGCATCTGTCCCTAAAACAAACATTTATTTATTATATTTATATTCTACCTTTTTTCCTTCAAGGAACTTGACACAGTTGATATAATCTTCTTACTTCTCCCCTCAATCTTATCCTGCATATAGCTTATGTTTTTTCTCTTGGTCAACTGAGTCACAGACATACCCATTTGAGTAAAGGAAACAAGCTAATCAGATGAACCGGGAATGATTTATCTGTCCCAGGTATGTGAGTATAGTATTGGACAACATGTTGGTGAATAAGCTGAGAGTTGATCCAGAAAAAACACTGGTCCTCTTATTCAATCAACTATCTGATTCAGGATTGAGAATACAATCTGTTCTGGAAGGGGAGCAGGCACCCAGCTTGGAAGTACTTCTGGATCCAGCATTGCTCCTGGGTGCCAGGACTGCCTTCACCCAGCTGTGACTGGTACATGAGCTCCACCCTTTTCTGGAGAAGAAAGATCTGCCCATAGTGACATGCCTTAGCCAATTCTCAGACTACTACAATGTGTTCTTTGGTGGGCTGCCCTTGGAGAGTATTTGCCAAACTAGGGATGCATCAGAGTTCCACAGAATCCATCTCTTTCAGAGTTCATAGACCTCCTTTCATGCTCAGCCCTGTCTTAGAAAATGCATAGAGTCAAGAGGAAGTCTGCAAATACCCATGGAATGAAGGTTGCACAGCTGGCAACCTTCTTCTATGTCATGTGCAAAAGCAGAAACAAAGGCTGCTGTATATGGCGTGGAAGAGGGATGCTGTTTGTACACCATTCTTGGAGAGCACTGCTGAGTGTTGGGCACACTCTCGGCTGCATCAAAATGGGCTGGCATCCAGGGAGCCAAGCCCAGGGAATCTGTGCGATTCCCACCCCCAAAACAGATTCTCACACATCCCTTTGCCAGACCGCCAACTGGACCATAAAACAACAGTCTTATGGCAGTTGTATGGGCTGCCAATTTGTTTCCAAGACCAAGACCAATTCAGGTTGCAGGTCTTATTACAGGACAGTTTATACAAATGACTGCCTGCTGCCCTGTAAGCACACTTATATTTTATACTCCTCATCTGAGGCCCTGCTCCATGACCTTTCACCACAAGTTGTTGGGCCAGGGCCTTTTCCATAGTAGCACCCAATTTGTGGAAACCTTTTCCTACGAAGATTAGATTGGATCCTTCATGACTAGTCTTTGGAGGAACAGTGGGGAGTGTTCTAAAAATCATTTTGCTTCAGCTCTTTATAGCTATTAGAAGAGCCTATTGACCCTGCTCTCAAGTAGTGTTGTCTCTGCCAGCTCTATGGTTTCACCAGGTCTGCACCCTCTGTGGGCCCCCTCTCTCAGTGGGTCAGCTTTTGCACCACCACCGTTGCTTGGCATCCTACTTCTAATTACCCTCACTGCTTGCTTGCTTGCTTGCTTGCTTGCTTGCTTGCTTGCTTGCTTCACAGGCTGAGAGCCAGCCAGCCAGACAGCAAGGAAGCAGGGTCATCTCCTGCACCTCCTTCTCACCTCCACTGTTGACTGGACCAGAGACAGGTGGAGAACATACTTGCAATGATGAAGAGGAGCAACAAGTCCAAGGGATGCTTGACAATCTATCCCCGCAGAAGTGTGGGCCAGTGGCCAGTGTCTGACCATGATAGCCTTGATGCTGGACCTGATTACTGTGCTTTTCTGCTTCATGGTCATGTATTTTTAAATGTCATATAACACACCACCTTGAGAGCCTACTGGCTGGAAAGCAGTATAAAAACAATTCTATACATATACACTTTGCACTCCCAATATACATCCATCTGTGTTTGATGTATTTTATAATCTAATGCCACTTTGAATCTCTAAAGATGGAAATTTATTCATCTGTCCAGATAAATAAGGCTTCATCTGGACAGAAAAGGATTCACCTGATCCTTTCTTGAATATTACTAATGTGTTTTTGCCTTAGTCTTTTGACACGGCTCAACACATGATTGAATGGATGATTTTATTTTTTGAAATCCAGCATTGGCTCAGGAAAGAAATAAACCAGGGCTTGTGATGATGAATGGTCTACTGGAATATTTTTCATTTTTTTAGCAAAATGAAAGGCATGCCTTTCTCCCAAGATTCAAGTAAATGGATTGTCCAGCCGTGCACACCTGTATTTCAGTATCTAGGCTGTAGCAATTGTGGATGGAGGATGTTTTAAAATTAGGGTATAGGTGCATCTTCCTTTCCTCCCCCAGTGACATCCTCACAGTGATCTTCTGATCAGGGCTAGGCTGAGCAAAAGTGAATAGCCCAGAAGTGAGCCTGAGTCTTCCCAGTCCTAGTCCAACATGCTAACGAAGACATACTGGTTTGATTCTCTGTTAGCTTTTGATACTTCCCTACCTCAAATGGTGCTGTAATCAGGACAAATGCACCTCCTTTCCTCAGTGGTCTGTTGTTGTTTTCTCCAACTGATATCTAATATTCTGTATCTGTTGAGTATGTCCATTCTGTGGCTCAGACTTCATTGGGCTATACCATGGGATGCGTGGGTTGACCCCTTTGTGTATGCATTTCTGCAGACCACATAGTAGCCACAACATGCTGAGATATATATCCTATTTTGAGTGGTCCTCTCTTGCCTCTTTTTCTATCTGCAGTTACCACCATCTTGAGTTGTTTGTGTGCATAACCAGCAAATATCATAAAAATGGCAGCTGAAACAATCAGTTTTCCAATGGAAGAATCCTTCTCAAGTGTTTCCCTTGTGTGTCATGTGCCAGGGCTGATCTTATCTTGGAGGGTGTGAGTGGGACTTCCAATCTATATAAAATTCCAAGTGTGAAAGTCCTGCCTGATTTATTTTCTTCAGCCTGCCATGTATTTTCCCCCCTAAGCTTTGAACTGTAATTATTTCTGTAAAGTGGGAGAGGACAGCAGGGGGCATGTATACTGTTGTAAACTATTGATTTTTTTAAAGGATCTTGGAATCTGTGGGAGATATAGATGTTATTGAATTTATTTGAAGATGTGTTTCAACAATGGAAATCAAGATAGGTTTTATCAACCTCACCTTGATCAAACTTTAAATCTCAACTGGAACATGGAAAACAATTCAGTCAATTGATCAATCCATTAATGTTTTGATTGTTTTGAGAATGGCATACCAACAGTATGAAAAATAATTGCTACTGAAACTTTCAGTAGCATAGGCACTGGATCTGTGCCATCAACAGGTTGAAAGAGGCTATTTTCTTGCTCAATACCTTGAATATGAAGAAACCCTTGCATAAAATATGTCATAAGTAATACATAAGCAATAAAGTAATGCATAAGTAATAAATAAGTAATAAGTCACCGGTCCCTTTTGTGACACAAGCCCCCTCGGAACCTATGAGGCTTCAAGTAAGTAGAAGGATGGGGCTTTGCACACTGGCCCTACCCTTCTTCATTTGAATGTTTTGGTATTGAATTGGCAGGGTCTGAAAGGGGGCTCTATGTGGATTCGCTTTAACCAAGAGTGTTTCTACATTAGGCATTGGTTGTGCACTTGTGATTTCTCACTCTCAGTAGCTTGCGGATGGTCTGTGTGCAGCCAGTATCCTCCAGGGCATCTCCCTTTCTTTGCATCCAGGTAGAATGTCACCCTATTGTAGTGGCATAACCCCAGTATACCATGGGTGGGTAATGAAGACCCTGAAAGGCAGAGGAAGAACTGTCCCAGGAAAGAAACATACTTAAAGGAGCTAATCCCAAGCCCACAGAGAATGTGGAGGTAGAGGCTCAGTAAAATGGCAGATGTACCCAGGGACTCAGGTAGGATGGAAGCTGCTATAATCACACAGCCAGCTCTGCTTGCCTTCCAGGGAACAGGAGTACAACTGCCTTCCAGTCCCTGCTGATTCAACATGGCAAGGTCTGAACCAAGAGTATGAGTGTGAGGATAAGGCCAGCCTATCCCTGTTAAGTCCTGGACATGTGTTCAGCATTTCACTCGTGCCTGTATACTAAAAAGGCTGGGTGAAGCTAGAAAGGTTGTGCAAATTTAAACCATGGGCCATATTGTTGTAGGACTGAGAAATCCAACTGAACTTGTTGCTTAGTCCTGAACTCTTTATGCAAAGATCTGTAAAACAGAGTCCAAGGCAGCCTGAAGACAGTGGAGTAGTAAGCAGTAAAATGGTATTATTTTATTTCTCTGTTACATGGGCATCTCACTTTTCTTTCTTTCAAATAATTCATGATTCTCCCTCCACCATATTCAATCAACGCAACAACCCCATGAGGTAGGTTAGGCTGGCAGGTGGTGACAGGCCCAAGGTCAACTTCATGGCTCAGTGGGGATTTCAACCAGAGTCTTCCTACTTCTGCTTTGACCTTCCATCCACTACACCATGTTGGCTTAGCAGGTACATAAAAGACAACTATGATCCCACGAGCAGTGACAATCTTTCTTGAGTGAGCAAAATAATCTGAGTAAGCTAGCTCTGTATCAGAGATAATGGATTCCATCATCTCTGAGAGGTAATTAACACTTGGCCAGCATTACTCCCTATCTCTTGGGAAGAAAATTGGCAAGGGAATAGGGCACAACAAACTGTCCCCTAAGCAGAAGGAATTTGGCTGTGATTTGTAGACTGCAGTCTGCATGTCTTTCTCTGTTTAGAACCATTTGTAGCTGATCTATCTCTGTCAGGCTCTGTGATTCATTGCCGACTCAGTTTCGACCGAGTCCTTTTTATCAGCAAAGAGCCATTTGGCTAGCTGCAACTTTTTCCATTAATGGTCTGTGCTTTCTGCCAATGATAGAAATGTGTTTGTGTGAGAGGGGAAAAAGTACACTTACTTGTTTGGAACAATTTCAGCACACCTCTCTAGGAAATAAAATAGTAGGTTCAAGAAACCTCAAGAAAATGGTAGCTCTGAGGGCCATTTCATACATTTTAAAGGGGGAGACAAAGTCAGGAATGCAAGAGACTCATACTGAGATCTGCAACCCCAAACCGACTTCTCATTTTATGTTGAATGAGATGCATGACTACCATTGTGGATGTTACAGTAAAAAGTGAAGAAAGTAGAAGGGAGATTTGTAGAAACTTAGAACTCAAACTGTAAGACGAATGCTACATTTTCCGACTTTAATTGAAATACTCTAGCAAAGTTTGCTACTTTTATATCACAGAATAAATGCCTTTTTTGAAAGTAGCCACAACTTGCAGAATCCATCATTACTGTGTCCTTCATCATACGTGTCACTACACACATGAGTGTATACATGTGACCACTTGACATTTACAAGAATATGTCAGATGTAGGCAAATTGGTATCCTCCAGATGTTTGGACTACTTCTCTATAATCCTGAACGGTATGATCAATGATCAGGGATTCTGGGAGTTGTAGTCCACAATATTTGGAAGGCACCGGGTTGCCTACCCTGGCTTACCTCATGGGCCTAGATTCAGGTGTGCCTTGGCAAAGTTGCGCTATACATTTATACCAAGGGGATATTAGCAGTTGAATCTCTAATGATACTAGAACCAGTGCTCATCCCATGACGCTGAATGGTGTGCAGTTCAAAACAGACACAGTTCTTCTTCCCATAGCACAGATTTAAGCTATGGAATTCACTTTGTTAGTAATCAGTGTAAGGAAAGGCATTAGGCTGGTTTAACATGAATTTTGCAATAGTGTAGAAGCAGAAAACAGACAGGAAGTTTTGCATTTGCCTGTATGCTGGTTACCTTGACTCTTTAGATAAGTAAAATGTTGCTGTTAGTGGCAAAGTTTGTTTATAAAAACAGCACAGAGTAACTTGGAAAATGACTGTCTAATGGGTACAGCGTTTTGAAACTTGCTCTCTTGCATACTGTTACCCACATGTGTTTCTGTAGTGCTGTTCTAATAAAAAACATTGCTTTTCTTTAACTTTCAGCATACCTGTTTGTTTAATTGGACTCTGACAACCTCCACATGATGTAGTGATGGCCACTGATTTGAATGTCTTTAAAAGGGCATCGGTAAGGGGCGGCATAGAAATTTTTAGACCTTTTTATTTAGACCTTTTTATTTAAACATCATTTAAATAGACCTTTTTATTTAAACATCATTTTAATTGTTAAAATATATGATCTGGCCAGGGCAACTTCTTCTTCCTTCTCTTTTCCCCTCCTATATTATTTATTTACTTATTTTATACTGATAATTTTAATTTTATATTATGATGTTTGTGACTCAATGTATTTTTTGGTATTTTTGTATTTTATGGTAATTTATTATGTTCTATTGTATTTCAATGTATTTTATTGTGTTGTAAGCAGCCCCGAGGCTTCGGCAAGGGGCGGCATAGAAATGTTATAATAATAATAATAATAATAATAATAATAATAATAATAATAATGTTATAATAATCATAATAATAGAGGTGAAAGCTATTAAGGGTACTAGTTCTGATGGCTGGTACCTCTAATATCAGAGGCAGTATGCCTATGTAGCCCAGTTTCTGGGGAACATGGGTATAATGAAGTCACACTCATGTCCTGCTTGTGAGTTCCTCGTGGGCAGCTGGTAAGCATTGTATGAACAGGATGATGGGTTAGATGGACTCTTGCCCAGCTGTTCTTCTGTTTCAGTCCAAAATATAGGTTTTATTGGAAAATATATGAGACTATTAAAATTGTGGCTTTAATACAGAATGGAGATCTTGATTAGATTGACACATATAAGACTAGATATCTAGGACCAGGGTATAGAAAAAAGAGTGAGAAGATGCTCTTGCCAAATAAAGGAATGTGTTGAGAAGGGTGTTAAGGATTTAGCAAGTAGCGTTAGAAACCTAGATGCTGCAGGCAAGTCAGAGTGTAAATGGCAGAAGGATGGGCAACGCAGGCTGTACAGCACAGCTGACGGAGTAGAACTGAAAACTAAGGAAAGAAGCAAGATTGAAATATAGTACCCCGTTTCAGAGGCAAAGGGATCGATTAGAGGGTCTTTCCCAAAGCTTCACAATGTCCTGAGAGATCATCAAGGGGGCCCAAACACCAAGCCTCTGATTGTGATTCCTGAGGGGATGATGGGAAGAAATCACCCTGCTTCTGTGAAAACAATTGACCAGTTGTTTTCATTCTCATGCAGACAAAGGCTGTGTTGGGAAACTGAAGGTAGGTATGCCTCGTTAGCTCTGCCTGAGCCCGATTCAGTGCAATAATAAAACATCTGCGTTTGGCTTGAACTGAATCAAAGATAGAAGTGATTGGTGACTTGCCTGATGGATGAACTGATTTGGAAGGAGTCAGGCTGATTAATTCTCTCTTGGCGATCCTTTTCGTAAAACTTGGTGAAGTTATTCTTGAGACAAAAGAATAAAAGGGAGTCTAGGTTTATTGGAGTTTAACCATGGTTCCAAGGATAAACATTGGATGGCAGTGTTGAGGTCCCTGCTAGCCAGGTGACTTACAGACCCACCAAACCAAGTGCCAATGAGGTTCAGTCAGGCGGAGATTTGTCAGTTTTCTTTATTCAGCTGAGCAAAGCAACTGGGTGTCCGCTCCCTACACGCAGGCAGGAAGTGACACCCCCCACATTTCACCAACTCATCCTCCTTATACCTTTTCCCTTAACCTCGCCCCTTTGTTCCCTCACCCAATCCCCTCTCAGGGTCTGCCCGACCCTTGCATGTCTGACCTCATGCATGTTTATCTACATCTAATCCCCTCACAGGGGGGAGCCTGATCATTGAGTGCCAGACCTTGCCTAGGGTCTTCTTCACACTACGTCTTTGTCTTACTTTATCAGCATTCTTTTGCCTTCCCTTTTTCCTCTCCAAAGCAAGCAGTTTTACAAAAAGCAAATGGTGTTTGTTAAGCTAACCAAGCTCCTATGCAAGCGGCTTTTTACAGAAGTCAGGAGCTAATCAGGCTCCTTCAGCAGTTCCAGCGCTTAATGGGTGTTAATGTGCAGTAATGCTTGTACTGGCAGTGGTAGCACTTCATGAATGGAGCATCTGCTGTGCCACAGCTCTGGCTTGGCCCATTCAGAATCCACCTTGGGTAGCATGACTGGAATCATGACTGAGCCATTGGAGGGCCATTGGTAGGATCCGGCATTCCTGTGTGTTAGGAATAGAAGCAGAGCCATGCTGGATCAGACCCAGGTGCTACCGAGTCCTGCGCAATGGCCAGCCAGCTCCCTCTGAGGACCCACAAGTGGGATGAGGGTGGAATAGCACCCTCCCGAGTTCGGCTGACCCCAAGCTCTTGCTTAACCATCTTGCAGATCAAAAAGAGGTTTTCAAGCCAAGGGATACGAGGCATTCCTCAAAAACAACAGTGCGGCCTGGTTCCTTGAGCACCATCCATTTGCTCAGAGTTGCAGAAGGGAGGAACACAGACACCCAAGTAGCAATTGGGCTCAGAAATAATCACCATTATATAGCTGAGTTGAAGGTTCAGAAATAAAACAGAAGATGATTTTTCCTGCCTAGGCCACTGAACCTTGAGGGGAATGTGCCTTGGCTCAAGGGGTGGGGGCACATGTTCTTCATGTGGAAGGCTCCCAGATCAATCCCAGACATGCCCAGGGAGTCAGGAAGGCTTGTGTCTGAAAATGCAGGTAGCTACTGCTGGTCAGTGTAGATACTACTAAACTGGATGGCTCAGGGCAAGGCAACTCCCTGTGTTCCCAGATTTCCCACAGGAAATGGCAAGATTGTTCCCTACTGTGACATTGCACTATCCCCCAATACCTAACTCTGTTAAAGTGTTGCCATTGTTCTGGAACTAGTCCCAGGAGTTTCCTTAATTGTTGGCACAGGCCTTGGTCTTTATTCCAAGCTTATTTGGGAGCAGGTGCCCTGCCCTTGTCTTCCTCCCCATGACTCACGTGCTCGGCTGAGATTTGCTGTTTGTAGGTGGGAGTGGTGGTTGGCAGTAGGCTGAATCTTGGGTTTGGAATTCCTGGTTAAGGAGGTAGAACAACGAGGGGCTTTCCCCAGGGAAAGTAAGTTGTTGTTGTAAAGAGGCTATATAGGGCAGAAATAAGTTGATTTTGCAAGTAGTAGTGGAATAATCATAAGGTCCTGTGTTACCTGTTGGACAGTGAAGAGGATAATACCAAGCCCCTCCATCATATGGTGGTACTGATTTGGCACCAGCAAGCCTACACTACATTGTGAGCCATGGTGGGGATAATATTTACATGGCAGTTGAATAATATTGCATGGGAGTATAAAAAGCTCTGCAAAATGCATCCCACTGTTGGATTTCTGAAATGTGGTTTATGTAAGGCTTCCACATAAAGGGTGCCTGGGAATTTAAATCAATGCAGAATGGTGCTGCTAGGCATTTTAACCAGAGCTGGTTATTTTGATCATGTTCCATTGTTATATCAATTTCATTAGCTTCCAAACCCAAGTCAGAGTGCTGACTCTTATCTTTATATAGTTCTAATCTTTCAGGACAGTCATCTCCAATTTGGTGTGCTCTAGATGCATTGATCTGCAACTCTCATCCTCCCCAGCCTGCACAGATCAGATATCTGAAGGAATGGTTCCTCTTTTATGGGCATTTGCATCCACTGAGGCCTTCAGAGGAGTGTCCACTCTGTAGGTATGCAGGAGAAGGCTGGCTCCATAGCAGAGTCCATAGCCCAGGAGATACTTTTGACTTAAGCCATTGCAGTATTTTAATATGATATAGAAAGCCTTGTGCTACAAGTCGGTGGTCTTTATTTGATTGTTTTGATACAATCTTCTCCACAGTCTTCTTTTGCTGTCATGACTTCCTGTTTTTTAAAACTTTCCTTTCAAATATGAAATAGGGCACAATCCTATTCCCCTTGCAGCAGATGCTTGAAATCCTGTGAGCTTGGACAGCATCCAATGCAAGGTCCAGCAGCAGATACCTCACAGCCATGCCTTGTGCCCTTCATTCCATCTAGACGGCCATCTTCAGCCATCTAGGTTTGGAATTGGCAAAGGAAGGAAAGGAGGCTGGGGTACCAACTGGAGACAGTGTAAACATGTCACCCTAATCTCTTTCCCCCTGCCCTGCCTGCCCCCTTTTCCACCCTCATGGAGGGGCAACTAGTGTGGTCTTTTTTCATGGATGCAAAGCAGAGGGGTGGAGTTCTGACTTTGGAGTACAAGACCCCCCCCCCCACTAAATCCCATGGTTTCTTCCTGTTGGCACAGCATTGTCCCCTTAGCCACCTTGCATGGATGAATATGGTGGGATGGCAAGGTGTAAAAATACTGCAAAATAAATAAAAGCTTCTCTAGACATGGACAAGTGGCATGTCAGGGATAAGGCTTATAGCTTATCATGATAGGAAGAATTTTGGGAAAAGGCAGGGAACTTTCCTAGGTCTGTATGGAGCTTGTTAAATCCATTCTATCTGGGGTTCTTGGTTTGTTGGGCAGCTTTCATTGAACTATCTGCTCACTGATGGATGTATACTTTTGTGCAATTTTTGAAAAAAATAGAAATTAGGAGAAGTGGGTAATCTCAGCAGGTACCAGAAAGGATAGGCTTAGCCAATGGGCACTGTATCGCCTTCTGGCTGTTTTGAAGAAATGAATATTATTTTGCTATTAGAGAAATAACAAAGAAATAGTATTGATTATTATTTTGCTATTGTTAAGTGAAGAAATGATTTCTTTTTGTGATCTTTATATGAGCTGAGCTGACTACTGAACAGACCTACAGGATTGGAGTAGTGTTATTCATTTCATTAAAGGATTTTACTCCTGCTCATCAGCCAAAAAAGACTCTTGGGGTGGTTACAAACAGTAAAGAAAGCGAGACAGTTTTTTACTTACTGACTTTCAACATTAAAAAGGCACAACAAACAAGGAAAAAGGCATGATGAGGGTAGATATATAGAGTTAAATAGAGCTGAAGGTAATTTTAACTCCCTGTTATAAAAACATGTGATTTCCCCACTGGCAGTTCAAGCATGGACCACGCGCCACTTCTGCACATCTGAATTGGCCTTCAGGAGGAAAATGAAATAGCACCAGGTCCAGCTGGTTCTTCAGCGCTTGCCATTGTCTCTTCATCCAAATGCTGCAATGGTCCAATATCGCTTGAGGAAAGACAGCAGACAAGACTGAAATCAAAGAACTGTCATTGCCAGTCCAATCCTTCCCCGCATTAAACTTCACTTGAGACAGAACCAACAAGCCCAGGGTCTTCCCATTTTTGTATTCTTTGGCTCTCTGCCTTGAACAAGTCTCTGCGAAGCTGCCACTCCAGTGTGCAGAATATTCTGCCCGTTGAGGAAACAATCCTGCAGATTCAAAATTCACCCAGAGAAAAGAGAGAGGCAGTTGTGCGGTAGAAATCCATGACAGTGGACTTGTCTGGGCATGAATCACAACTTCGCTTGGCAGAGCACCAAAAGGGATGAGGCATCAGTCAAGACCAGAGGAGCTGTGTCCCCTGGAATCAAATCTTCTGACATGACTCTAGAGCCAGAGACAATGCCAGGCAAACCAACATCTTGGCAATAATACGCTCCCACTGAATTAAGCCTGTATCTGCGGGCTAATGGCTGCAAATTGCTCGTAGATTTTTATAAAGACTTGGAGGGGAGATGGTGAGAATAATAGTCATTTCAATAAATGATGGGGTTGAACAAAGGCATTTCAATATGGATATGTTGCGATCAAGAGCAGTATGTGTTCTCTGCCACAATTAGGCATTTCTATGGCGGCAACACAAAAGCAGCTGTTTGTGTTGATTGTGTGAATTCCAGTTCTCCATCTCAATTGCTAGGCCTGTTCATAATGTAAAACAGCAACAGCAGCTACAAAAAACAAACAAACAAAACAAACCCAGCCTAACACCCAGTAATTTCCCTGTTTTCTCTAAAAGACATGGTCAGGGTGTTCTTATTTTGTATGTAAAAATGCATAAACACAGAACAAAATGGACTGGTGTGATAATATACCAGCAATTACACAATGAGCTGATTGGGCAGAATTAGTAAAAAAATAACACAGGAAGCTTCTGGATGTACTAAATGCCACCTGTTACACTTGTTGTGCGCCTGACTATATCATGCACATTTGAGCTCATCCCGCCCCACATTTGTGCTAAGCATTTATAGTTCCTTGTGAATGATATGAAAGGATATTAATTGGTCTGATACACACTTCCTGGCTCTCAGCAGTGTCAATGATTAGGTAACACAGTGCGCTGCCTGCATGGTATCTGAAGCAAAATTTTAATTTACCAATTTCTCAGGATTGGATTTTGAGCCAGGTCCAGTGAAAGAAACAAAATTGCAATATGATTTTTTAGAAACTGTGGATGTAAACTGAAACTTTGTTTCTCATAGAGAGGCAGTTAAGTTGATAATAGAAATGGCAGGGAAGGAGTTCAGCCCCTTGTCAGGACTTAACTCACCCCATTGTGGTGCAACCCAACCGCCTATGAATCAGTGCTTCACACGATGACACACCTCTCCCAGAGCCACTCACATGGCAGCCCTCAGTAGCGTGTTTGTCAGGGCGTTTTAGCCTCTTTCACCTTCTGTTTCAGGCAGATCCCTTGCCTGAGTGATGGGCCCACACTCAGCCCCTCACCAGGCCACTGTATCCCCCTCAGTCTCCTGCCTCCTCACAGAAGATGCTCGGCCTCTTTCCCTCCGGCTCCCCTCCCGCAGTGCTCAGTCACACCGAGTGGCCCTGGGTGCCCCCTCACCACAGGCCTTTGGCCCAACAGCCTCGGGCTATCTGGGCTAATGGCCAGAATCCCCTTATTTCCCTTGCTGCCACTTGACCCCCAGAACTCTCAAAGATGTGCGTGTCCTTTCCCTTAGCCACTTAACACACTAACCGTCAAGCCAAATGCAGTGTATTCGGAGTGATCCAAACTAGGATACATTCAGTCGCTAGCTTGGCCTATAAACAGTCGCAATTTTTACCCCCCAGGCTCTTCCCTGCTGCACTTGCTTTCACATATTCATTTTATAATGAAAGGGCTGATACCCTCAGTGTTGAAGGATCACATCTGTACAGCACCTCTGTATGTACGCTTGTCATATGTAAAGTTGTCATGAATATTCTCCATGGAAAATGTTCGTCTTGCAGTTCAGGAGGTGCATGTTTGCCCAAACCTGCAAGCTCCTCTGGATATAATTTGATGCCATGCAAGATGGAAGCCTCTCGATCAGGCGTCCTGGAGTCTCCTGAAGCGTGCTCAGGTGTACCAACATAGTCCTGGCCTAGATGTGACCTCCAGCGACTGGTGATCAGTGGACACAACCTCAGACCACCCCTCCACACAGTGAATCGTACCCAAAGATCAGATGAGGTAGACTGATATGCTACACGAAAGCAACATGTAACAAAACCTGAAGGTGTAAGAAAACCTGGATAAACCTGAAGTTTTATTCTTTTTGGCAAAGCAAGAGGATGCAATTTGATGAGAAGACATGGCAGACTGGGGAAGGGTGCTCAGCTCCTACACGTGCCTGCTCTTCTCTTTGCTTCCCTAGTTGCTCAGGAGTCTTGAACTTACAGTAGGGAAGAAAGCAGCTACTGTTTGTTTCAGTGGAACAGCAGCAGGAAGTCAAAGGATAAGATGTACGGGTTCAGTGTCAGTAATACATGGGCCTTCTAGATCATAGACAGAATCTGATGCACAGGAATCTGGAGGGGTCTGAGGCCTGACCAGTCTGTAGAAATGCAGGAGCAGTGAGAGCTTATCTCTGTGAGAGTTCTCAGAAAAAGGCGGGCAGGGGAAAAGTTGTCTCCTCTGCAACTTAGACCTTGGAGAGATGAAAGTGGGCAGTCTTCTCTTGGAACCAAGCAGGAGAGAAGAAGTGGTTTGCAGAGTTGTTACTCAGGCTGAAACCTCACCCGTGAAGGGAAGAAGAGAAATGTCCAGGTGGGTTAGGAGTCTCCAGGATGGACCAGCTCCCTTGCCAATTAGTGGTTTGGGAGTAGAATTCATATGGACAGACTTTTGCTTTTAAATCAATACATAGTTTCCAGAGCTTTTGCTAGGAACATCTTTTATCTTCCCTGTCTGGACCTTTGCTGCATGAATTTACCAACACCAGACCCCAGTAGGGCACTCTGCACATGGACACTATTCAATTTGTACTTTCTTCTCTTTGGACTCAAAGGACAATGTATCTTAGTGGTCTATGGATTTTGTGCCTTCATTGTCAGGGACTCTAGAACCAGCTGACTTGGGATTCATCCTTAACTTCTGGACCTTCCTATGCCTTGACCCATGTGGCATTGGGATCCCAAAGTTGGGACTTTTGGATACTAGAATCTCTCCATGTTTGGCCTGACCTTAATTTGGACCCTTATTTTTGGGAGGCTTGGACCTGCAGCGCCCAGAGAGTCCAACCCAAGTGATAGGGCTGCTGTTGGTCTCTGTGGAGGCCTTCTTCCTGAATCCCCTCCCTTGTCTCACAAGCTCAGAGTTGCTGTGGTCCTAAGGCCAACTCTTTGAAGGTTCCAGCTCAATGACAAAGTTGGATGGGAGTGTCCAGGTAAGTGAGAGCACTTAGGATCCCTTCTCTTGTTGTAGGGCCATCTGGAGTTGGTTCCAACCCTTCCCTTGTCTGCAGATCAACAGCAGTTGACTCCAGTCCCTTATCTTAATATGAAATGTCAGGGAATTTGGTCCCTTACTTTAGCCTGGAACTATTTCAGGAGCCTACAGCAAATATCATCAGCTATAGGATTAATCTTATGCTATGAGATTTGCTGTGATAAAAGGATCTCACTGATTAGGAATAACCTGTGTCAGAGTGCTAGAATGTGTGATTGCAGGAACAGGGCTGTTCCCCAGCTATTGCTTTCTACTGCAACCTGTCTAGGGATAGGCGAACATCGTCTTGCCTCTCATCTCATGCCTGCTTCCTGGTCATATTTGCAGTCATTGCTTGCTCAGTGCAAATGGGGAAACTAGACAATCTGAGCAGCAACTGGGTGTGAAATTTGTGCAGCTTTCCTGTAAAGACTGAAGCAGGGCTTTCAGTTTGCCAGGGGAAATTTGTGCAAACCAGGGAATTTGCATAAAAGCAAACCAGGAAAACTGGGCAAATCAACATTGAGAATATATCTGGCAATTTGTGAATAATTTTGATGGATTTATGCTTTCAGTTGCAATCATATCTGGGACTTTGGACAGGGCATGCTGCCTTAGTTTGCATGAAACAGTGAAATTCTCCTACCTCTTCTCCATTATGTTTTCAGGAAAAAAGCTGCTATTAGAGTTCCTTGACATGGCAAATACATGGGGTTTAACTCTGATTGCAGGGAGATTGTGCTTAACCTCTTTTTTCCCTAAAGAGCGTATGATATTTAAAGGGATTTATTCTAGTCTCCCAGAAGCTATGTGCACATTTTTCAGTTCAGCTTGATGCAACCCCAGAATCAGAGACTTGGATCCAGGACATTCCTGACACCTGGAATCCAGAAACTAGTGCTGCATCTCACTGGATCAGGGCCAGCCATGCCCTTAGGATGGATGAGGCCATTTTCTCAGCCAACAGAGGCTGAGAAGTAACAGCAAGGAGGTGGAGGTGAGGGTTGCGTGCAGTCTGTGCTGAACCCCCTAAACTATCCTTCTGCCTTCAGGTATAATGAAAGATGCTGTCCAATGGCCACAGTTGAAGAAAGATTTAATTGCCAGGCCAGGAGACTTTTGTATTGCCAGTTAGTAGGATCTTGTTGTTCACCCGAGGCAGCAACATGTCTCAGGCTGAGTCTGCTCATAATCCTTTTTGGACTGTTCTGACTTATCCCTCTTCCACCCGTACCGAATACTGGAGGAAGTTAGTGCACTGTGTATGTAAGTACTGGTGACTGTGGTTTTATCACCCAAGCAATTATCTTTGTTGTGCAGCAGAGGAAAGCAGGGGATGTTTGCAAAACTGTCCAGAAATGGGAGGGCAAATGTTTGTGTGCCTCCAGGCCAGATGCTTTGAAAGTGATATAGAATGGCATTTCTCAGCAGGTTGTCTGGATGGATGTCACACGCTCGCAGCGTCAGGAGGACTATTGGGCTTTTCCTGTTTTTGCTCTGTTAGAGGAAAGGCAATTGCTTAGGCTCTGATGACCTACTCAGAGCATACACTTAGTTTTTATTTTATGTGCTTTGCCACTCGTTAGTGCAGTCCTGAATGCCTGACTCACCAAGCTACGTGGCATCTGTTAGACTTGTAATGCTGCACTGACCCCAAATTTGCACGTATCTGGATAATGCAACAGTTAAAACATGGCGAATGAAAATTGCTTTGATTTTCCTCTCATCTGCAGCCATTTATTTTTTCTCCACACAGAATTTTAAAAAATCCCACCCCTGAACACATAGTAGAACTCAACATAAAAGAGTCAAAGATTATACATCAAATAAGCAAGATTGTATCTAAAGATTATTTTTTCCTGCCTTGTTCAGTGCTGATTATCCTGACCATGCCTAAGGTAAATTGCTTCTCCAAGCACAGGACACTGGGATGTTTGCAACAGTAGTCCTACTTAGAGGGAACTCATTGAAATGAACAGAAATTAAGTTCACTGTGGCTGAGTTAAGCCCCATCCAGTTCAGTGGGTCTGGTCCAAGTAGCACCAACATTGGATATAAGTCATTGCTCCTCTGTCAGGACAGGTGAGGCTTCAAGGTGAGTATTAAAGTCATTGCCCAGTTTCCCACCAATGCACTTTCACTTCATTGGCTCATTCTGTTCCCATTTCACAGTTCCCATCCCAACAGATTGGTGCTTGAGGCTTAGCTTTGGGGCTGCCTAGATTGATCACAACTGCTGATCCCTGCGCTCCTTGGCAATGGCAGGTCCTGAGCTTAGAATCTCTGAATCATAGAGTTGGAAGGAGCCAGAGGGCCATCAAGTCCATCCTCCTGTAGGGCTCCAAGTTAAACTATCCCTCTCAGATGGATGTCCAGTTGTGTCTTGAATGCCTCTAGTGTGGGAGAACCCACAACCTACCTAGTTAATTGGTTCCATTGCTGTCCTGCTCTAACAGTCAGGATTTTTTTCTGATATCTAGCCAGGATATGGTTTCCTGTAGCTTGAGCCCATTACTCTGTGTCCTGCACTCTGGGACAATGCAGCAGAGGTTCTGTCCTCAGTTGTCTCCCCAGGAACACTCGGAATGTAAGGAGAGGGCCTCTGCTGTCCCCTGCCTTCTCTGCCATTGGCTCACTCCATCCCCTTTGCAAGGTAAGTGTGGGCAAGGAAGAGAGGAAACTGCTGGCAAGTCTCGGCAGAGGTGACACAAAGGAAAATGGAGTCAGATTGGGGTTGATTCACTTCATGTTTGGTGAGGGCTTTCTTCAATGGTGGGGTTGGAAGTTGCTTGCAAATTTCATTTCTGGAATGAGGTTCCCTCCTTGACCGTGAAGCATAACCAAATCAATGAATCAATCTTCATTCCTTATTTTCTATACTATAGTTATATCCTTTCCCTTCCAAGGAACTCAGGGAACTTACATCATTCCTTCCTCCTCTCACTCTTATCCTCACAACAACAACCCTGTGAGGTAGATGGGACTAAAAGTCTGGGACTGGCCCAAAGTCACCCAGTGAGCTCTGCGGCTACGTGAGGGCTAGGACCCTGATCTCCCAAATTCCAGCCCAACTTTATTGATTATATTGCTAATCCACCAAATAGCCAAAGCGTTCTGGGCAGACAATGATGATTGTTATTATTCAATTATTAAAAATGGTAAAAATACATTATTGTGCATAATAGAAGAACAGTTTTGATAGAAATACATGAAGAGTAGACACAGATACACTTTACACTTCACACACACACCCGACTGAAACCTGCTTGAGAGCAGAAGGAAGTCTTAACATGGCATTGGAAAGACAATGCAGGCACTAGGTGGATCTTGCTAGGGAGTTCATTACATAAGTGGGGGCACAACTGAGAAAAGCCTCACTCTTGTGGCCAACCTCTGAGCCACCCTCACTGAAGACACTCCAAAGAGGGTCTTGGCCAACCAGCAGAGTGGACCGATGGCCCATGCTCTTCCTGTGTTTGTGCTAGTTGCTTTTCTGGCAGTTCTGTCCTCTTTTTTGCAAGGTTACAGCAAGGCCAGATGCACCCCTAAAATAGCTACAAAAATCTGCTCTGTAAAGAAACATCTGAGAATGCATGCAGAATGTGGGGAGGGGAAACGGAAGCCTGCTCGGGAGGGGCTCCATTCCCATGATTCAAAAGCCCATCTGTAGATATTTCAGACCAGCCGAGGTGACAGGCAAGGCCACCCTGGGCAATTAAGTATGCAAGGTTATCAGAGAGGAAGGCTCCAACAGCAGCCGCTTTCCCCTCTGCCCGTTAGCTCCCACAGCTTCCCTATTGTGCAAACTCTTTCTCTTCCCACACCTTTCAGAGCTGATAGGCTTTGTGTGTTGCACCCTGTGAGTGTGTGTTCATGTGTATGAGAGGGAGACGCTTGCCTCCAATGGTATATTTAATTAGGTTTGAGCTTATGTCCTGGATGCACAACTGCTGGCCCAGCAGCAGGAAATGAAGGCTTGAAATGCCAGGCACAATTATGACAGCAGGTCAGCAGCGGACGAATCAGCTCTTCCATTATTTGGAGCCGCAGTGTTCGCTTTTCCTTCCTCTCCTTTCAGGCTCTGGTTTTGCTTGAAATAATTCTGCCTTTGCCTGCCTCTTGCTTGTTTCCCCCATAACAAAAGCAACATCTATTTCAGCATGTCTTATTAGGGGTCCAGCTTCAGGCCAATATCATTAGGCACTTCTATGGGCCTGTATGGGTGTGTGTGTTGGGGTGTGTGTGTGTGTGTGTGTGTGATGGTGCTAATTTACAGTATCTGCATTCCAGAGATGGAAGAAAAATTTTATACTTAGAATAGACAAGAATTTGTCATTATCTTCTTTAAAAAGAAGAAGAAGAAGTTCAGAAACAGAAGTTGAGTCTGATGCTTTTACTAGAATGCAATCCATTCTAGGCTTAGCTGTCTGGCATTGCTCATTGAAAACAACAATGACATCCATTTTGTTGGTGTTCTGTGCCGACACATCATCTCTGACTTATGGCGACCCTCTCAATGAAAGTCCTCCAAAACGTCCTGCACATGACAGCTTCATTCAGCTCTCCCAAATTCAACGTTGTGGCTTCCTTTCTTATGGCTTCAATCCATCTCATGTTTGGTCTTCCCTTTTGTCTTCTGCCTTCAAC
The DNA here is from genome assembly GCF_004798865.1 of Varanus komodoensis. Lineage (NCBI taxonomy): Eukaryota > Metazoa > Chordata > Lepidosauria > Squamata > Varanidae > Varanus > Varanus komodoensis. The sequence goes on along the minus strand of NW_025335268.1, from coordinate 12,688,651 downwards.
TTTCCCTCACATATAATTGCCTTCTCCAGGGAGTCTTGCCTTCTCATGATGTGTCCAAAGTATGAGAGCCTTTGTTTTGTCCATTGGGCTTCTAGGGAAAGTTCTGGCTTGATTTAGTCTGGGACCCACTTGTTCGTCTTTCCGTCAGTATTCACAAAATTCAACATGTTTGAACACATCCATTTCTTCCTGTCAACTTTCTTCACTGTCCAGCTTTCACATCCATCCACATGGCAATCAGGATTACAAGAGTGTGGATGATATTTGCCTTGATTTCCAGTTAAACAGCCTTACACTTGGTAATCTTTCCTACTTCCTTCATCACTGCCCTTCCAAGTCTCAGTCTTTTTCTTTTTTTTCCTCTTTTGGTTGCAATCTTCTTTGAACTGGTGACTGAGCCAAGGCATTTAAAATATTTCTCAGTTTTGATTTCTGCATTATTAACAGTGAAGTTCTGTAATTCTTCTAAGGACATGATCTATGTTTTCTTAATATTCAGCTGCAGCCCTGTTTTTGAACTTTCTTCTTTCGCTTTTATCAGGAGTCATTTCAAGTCATTGCTTCTTTTTGCCAATAGAATGGTATCATCTGCATATCTTAATTTGGTGATGTTTCCTCCACCAATTTTCACTCCTTCCTCTGATTCTAATCAAGCTTTCCTTATGATATGTTCTGCATACAAACTGAACAGATAGGGAGAGAAAATACATCTTTGTCTGACACCTTTGCCTGTGGGGAAGCCGATCTGTTTCTCTGCATTCTGTCCCAATTGTGGTTTCTTGGCACGATGCAGGTCACTCATCAAGATAATGAAGTGCAGAAACACTCCCATTCCTTTCAGGACCTTCCATGGCTTTTCATGATCCACACAGCCACAGGCTTTGCTGTTTTTTTTTTTATAAACCATAGACTGATCTTTTTCTAAAATTATTTGGTGTGCTCCAGTAACCAATATATATTTGCAATATAATCTTGAGTGCCTCTTCCTTTTGGATCCAGCTTGCATGCCTGCCATTTCTCACTCCATATAAGGATTATAGTCTTCATTGCAACACTTTGTGCATCAATTTGCTGGCATGAGGGAATAATACAGTGGGCCCATGGCTGTCGCATTCTTTTGCATCCCCTTTTTGGGGGATTGGAATATATATTGAGCATTTCCAGTCTGTGGTCCATTGTTTGGTTTTCCATACTTGTTAGGATTTAGACTGATTCATTTTCTGCAGCTTGAAATAGTTCTTTTGGTATCCTATCTACTCCGGGTGCTTTGTTCTTTGCAAGTGCTTTCAGAGCTGCTTTCATTTTGCTTTCTAATGTAGGAGGCTTTTCTTCTTAGGATTCTGCTTTGAAGAGGTGCCTCATCCTTTCACCTCTTCCATAAAGTTCTTCTGTATATTCTTTCTACCTTCTTGCTATTTTCTCCTGGTCTGACAAATGTCTTTGGAGTGTTTTTGGCATTCTTCTTTAATAATGGCTGTGGTTTCAGTTCACAATTCTTTATACTATTAATTTATATTATTCTATGGAAGTTTATTTATGGATGTGAGCTGCCCCGAGGCTTCGGCGAATGGGGCGGCATAGAAGTCTCCTAAATAAATAAATAATTATTCTGGCTCATGGTCAGTTAAGTTGAGTGATGCAAATCTGTTCTTTATGTGGACTATGAATTCCTCAAGGATGTTACTTTTAGCACTATGATTCTGTTGGTGATCTTTTTTATTTTGACTCTGAGTTTTGAAATTAAGTGCTGATGGTCACTACTGCAGTCCGCTCCTGGTCTTGTTTTGGCAGCAAGAATACAGTTTCTCCACCTATTGCTTCCAATTACACAATCTGTTTAATTTCTTTATTGGCTACCTGGTGAAGGCCATATATACAGTCACCTGAGTAGTTGCTTGGAGTGTGTGTTTTCAATGAACAGTTTGTTGGCTTCACAAATTTTATGAGCCATTCTTCCACTTCAATTCTTACCCACAGGCCAAATTTTCCTATATTTGTAGGTTTGTTTCCTACTTTTGCATTCCAGTCAACTAGGTTTAGCAACATGCCTTGTTTTGGCATGTTATCAATTTCCTCTTGAATACCTGCATAATTTTTGTGATTTCCTCTTCTTCAGCATCAGTTGTTGGCGCATAGACTTAAAGGATATTTATGTTGACAGGTTTTCTACTAATTCTGATTGATATTATTTGGTCAGATTTTGCATTGTAGCCTCTCGCTGCCTGTGCTAGGTCTTGCCTCAGTATTAGAGCTACTCCATTTCTTCTGAATTTGTTATTTCCAGAGTAAAACAGTTTGTGTTTGTCTGATTGGAAATGGACCATTCCAGTACATTTTAGTTCAGTCACACCAAGTTCATTCTTTGCATTTCATGCTTTATGATTTCCAGTTTGCCTTGATTTATGCTTCTCACATCCCGCGTCCCGGTTGCATGTGTTGTGCAGGATCAGACTTTCCCTTCACCTCTGTGCATGCCGACCTCTAGATTTCCTTTTGGGTTTGATCAAGTAGCATCATTACTGACAGTGCTATTTGTATTTGCCTTTTGTTTTCCCCAAGTAACTTGTACAGTCCCTTTCAGCCTGGGGGGAGGGGGTCTCAACCTCTGGCACTATCATTTGCTTCATGTTGGATTGTTTCATCATAGGGTTTACAAGGGGAGAAAATTCAGAAGTGGATCACTACATCCTCCTTCTGCCCAGTACTAACCAGAGTTAGCATGAGCATCACTGTGATTGTCTGTGAAGGATCCTCCACCGGTGTGGCCTTCAACTCTTGCTCCTGCCCAGTAGCTGCCTTTGAGAAGTTTCTCTGCCTCCATTAATGAGATCCATTCTCTTTTGCTGATGTGCCTGCTGCTTCTGAAAAGGGTGGCTGCATCTGAGCCTGATGTCTCAGCCTTGACCATTGTGCTTGCACGTCCCTCTTAGGAGACCAGCCTAGTGAGATTCTTCTAGCCTCTGGATGGCACTGCCGTCAGCTTCCTTGACCCTTCTCACCACTTCTCACCACATGCGTCCAAGAGGGGAAATTTTACACACAAGGATTTCACATATATAGAAATATCATTTCCCCCTTTTTAAATACTAATTTTTAAATAAAATCCTAGGTTTTCATATCTCCTGTTCCTGGTTACATAGCTGAAAATATGTTCCTCTCATTCAGAGCCATTCCGTTTGGCTTCCTACATCCTGATCCAAAGAATGCATTGCTTCCCTCTGCAGCATGAGTAGAATAAGCATGCCTAGGCAGTCATTGTAGATTGGTCAATCGATCGATCGATTGATTGACTGACTGGCATCACTATGCCATCCACTAACAAATACTCCTGAGCAGTAGGAGTATTTCTTAGTGGACTGATCCATAAAACCATAAAAGAGAATAGCAGAGCAGAAATAATACTACTAATACTAATATTACTAGTATTAGTAATACGAATACAAATACTAATATACTAATAAAACTCAGCATTAGAAATGTCAGAAAGATATCACAAGTTCTGTAGGTCACAACACCTAACAGAAACTTTTAAAATATGGTAAGAAATACGTAAATATGAAGTTCTATACATGCTGGTTGGAGACTGCTGGGAATTGAAGAACCATTTTCTGCCTAAACACACATAGCTCTGTGCCTTAGACCTAGGTTGATCCTATCTTTGGCCCACAGACAGGCCACGGGATGTTAGAGTTCCAGCTCAGGCACATGGCAACAACTCCCAGATCAGACCTGGGTCTCTCAGTAGCCAGTGTCCCCTGCAGCAGCTGCTTCTTTGAGCTTGGAGATGGAGTTTAGGGGATGTTCCGGGTGTGTGTGTCAGGGAGGGGACAGGTGCTGCCCAGGTATGAGGTATCCCAACCTCCTTCCCTTCCCCTTAATGGGACAGTTACCTGAAATTAGCACAGAAAGAATGCAGCAGTGACCTTCACCTCAGAGTTCCTCTTGCCTGTGTAGGATGCCTGTAATTAACAGAGTTCAGAGGGATAGGGGAATCTGTGTAGGACTGTGCTGGATATCAGTCAATCAGTCAGTCAATGATGGATGATACAAAGTCATAGTTCCAGACTGAATATGTCAGCTGAGCCCACAAGCCCATTGGGACATGTTGTACGCAATGAATAATTTGTCTCACTGAGCTACCCACCTAGCCTTGGTCTTACAATCGACATTTTATTGCATTAAGCAGCCTGTAAGCATTAAGAAGAATTAGGAATACATACATGTTGGATTAATTCCTGGGGATGAGGGTGGGGGAAGTTCTTAGCTTTAGAGCAATACTAATGAAAATTATTTACTAATGAAAAGCATTTATACTTCCCACTGTGGAAGAGAACTGATTTTCCCCAGTACAAATTTTACCAAAAACCAGTAATTTAATATTTTTAAGCCTTTCAGATAAAAGGGAATTAGACTTCCCCCTCTCCCAAGAAACACCCTTCAGAAAAATGCTACCTCTAGGTACTCTGGGGGAAGAAAGATAATAGCCAGATGCCAAGAGGAGCTTAGGGAACTGCCCCAAAATTTGCCCCTTCCTCCATGAAATTCACATCTTTGCTTGTGGAAGTCCCCCCAGACTTAATTCAGCTGGCAAAAGTCATTAATTCAGGCTGAGGAGAGGGAAAGGGGAAGCAGAATTCTCCACTGGGTTCCCAAGAGACCAGCAAATATTGTTTCCTCCTTGAACTGTTTCTATGTCAGCTGGTCATTTTAGAACTTGGTGACTGGAAATCCCAGCTCTGATGTTGGAAAACAGCTCCCATGCCAGAACCAGGACTCCAAACACCCTCTGCCCCACCCAATGGAGACCATGGCATGGGTTGCTTCTCTGAGGTTGCAGAAGTGACTTGGGAGGATGGAGGTTTTCTTCCTTCAAATCTCTTGGGTGTGTGGGTGTTTTAATCCCCTTCTGCCCACCATTGGAATGGAGTCTCCTCAAAGCTGTTCTGAAATTGAATTTGTTCCTTGGGTTGAAAGAGGTTCTGTATGTTAGAGGAAGGATCTGAATCATGGCAGCAATCCCCAACCTTCATGTCCATGTCCATGGGCAGTGCCTGGCAGTGGTGACCCATGTCCTGGTAACTTCCTGATTGGACTACTGTAACACACTCTACATGGGGCTGCCCTTGAAGATGGTCCTGATACTTCAACTGGTCCAGAATAGAGCCACCAGGTTGTTAACAGGGACTGGCAGGTATGAACATATATCACCAGTCCTTTTCTAACTACACTGGCTACCAGTTGAAGCCCAGGCCCAATTTAAGGTGCTGGTGATGACCTATAAAGCCCTAAATGGCTTAGGGCCTGGTTACCTGAAGGAGCATGTCTTTCCATATGGGCCTGCCCACACCTTAACATTTGGGGCAGATACCCTTCACTGGGTGCCCTCCCTGAAGGTGATTAGGAGGGTGACTACCCGGAGAAGGGTCTTCTCTGCGGAGGTGCCCCAGTTGTGGAATTCACTCCCCAGAGAGGTTTGCCTGGTGCTGTCACTTTGGCCTTTTTATTTTCCCAATGTTTTAAGACCTGACTGTTTTAATTGGGGTTTTATTGTTAGTTGAATTTTTAGGATGCTGTGTTATAATTTTTTACATTTTGTATTGTTAAACTGTCCTGGGATTTTGGTAATGGGATGGTCTAGAAAAGGTTTAAACAAACAAACAAACAAACAAACTATATAAGTGTCCCTTTATACTTGATGGTGGCTGTACCATTGATAAGCCAGGTTGCAGGCTCTGGGGAAAATCCATGCATGTGTATTATTGGCTCTGGATGCAAGGAGTCAGCAGTGGGGGGTACGCCAGGGACCCGGCCAGTGGGTGCTGCCCTGCTTCCTCTTCAATGCCTTGATTGTCTACAGAGTTAGAATGTTTGAAAAGGCACAAATTTTCCTGAATGCATCAAGCCAAACCAATCTTGTGATATTTTTAAAAGAGGTATCATTCCTTTTTCACTGCGTTAGTTACTTCCAGAATGCTGCCATGCTAGCAACTACTTTGATTAGAGGCAGAATATATGCTCTTTTCTCACTGAATTTACGAGGGATAAATATTTGCTCTCGGTAGACACAAAGCCAGCCTTAGAGGCTGCACGAAATGAGCAGCCGCTGGGCTAATGCGAAACACTGAGGTCAGAGAGTTTTGTTCCCATAATAATTACTTTAGCTCTTAAATCTACCAGTTCATCCACAGTGGTGCGGGTAAGCAAGTCAGAATGCAAATGGAGAATGCTTTTCTCCTACTGTCAGTGTCAGGCACACGCTGACGTGAGATGCAGCTCTGTGTCTTGTCTCCCCTTTCCCTGTCTTGTAGCATCCATGCAACACAACACATACAACACTGTATATGTTCATGGCACATGTATGGCTCTGTCTCATCTCTAACCATGACACTTCCTCCCAGACCTGGGGCCTGTGCCTAGCCTATCCCAGGCCTCATGTTTCATTAGATGTCACACCTCTGTTTTCTCTTAGAGTCCTCATCTTCAACAGTTCTACAGCAGGCAGGTAGTCATGGCTTTCCCCATTCTGATCGGAACTGAAGGTATTGAATTTGGCTGGCACAAGTGGGTGCGCACTTCCTTTCAGTTCTAAAATTCAGTTTAGAATTTATCACAGTTAGTTCCTAAGTTTATTCTTGGGAGAGAAGGAACCCAGGATTTTTTAAAAAATCAAAAGCAGGAGAAAGGGGAAACAAGAAATTTGCCAGTCCCTGTGTCTCCTACTTCACAAAAGGCAGTCCTCAGTTTGAAGGCATCTTGTATTTGAAAGGATGTCCATTCCAACTCTAGTTTAAGCAAGGTTTATTGCTGTTTTAATGATGTGTTTATTATGTTAAGTTTTCTGTATCTAGGGTTTAAGCGGCACTGAGTGCCATTTTCTTGGTAGAAAGTAGGATTCAAATCAAATCAATCAATAAAATAAAGAGCAGGTTTTGAAGCTGTTCACCAACAGCCAACACCTGGATGACAAAGTGATCAGGCTGGCATGTCACCTGTTCGTAATCTTCCCTGCTATGATGGATTGCATTAATATTGAAATTATATTTCCCTCTACACCATCACCTACACATAGAAATTAGTGTATCCACACTTGTTCTTTAAGAAAGGGTGAGGCACTTCCTCCTTTTTAAAAAAACAAAAACTATGTTTTTCTGATTCATGCTATGCAATGCTGAAAGTAGCTGAAGTTATCGTACATTCTGACACAAGATGCTCCTAGCTTTAGTTGCCACCAGAGATGGCAACTAAAGTAATGTTGAGCTGAGAAACACCAATAAAATACAAATTGATCCACCAAGATAACAAATACCCACCCATGCCTGGTGAATGCATTCCTCCTGCTCATGTGTACTTGAAATTGTCCAGAAATTCATAGAATTATAGAATCATAGAATAGTAGAGTTGGAAGGGGTCAGGCAGGTCACTGGATCCAATCTCCTGCTGTAGCAGGACACCAATTAACATCATCCCGCTCAGATGGCTGTCCAGTTTCTTTTTGAATGTCTCCAGTGTGGGAGAGCCCACCACCTCTCTAGGCAGCTGGTTCCACTGTTGTATTGCTCTGACAGTGAGGAAGCTTTCCTGCTCTCTAGTCTGAATCTGGGTTGTCACAGCTTGAATGGATTATTCCATGTTCTACACTCTGGTATCAGCAAGAAGAGATCCTGACCTTTCTCTTTGTGACAGCCTTTGAGGTACTTATAGAGTGATACCATGTCGCCCCTCAGTCTGCTCTTCTCAAGGCTGAACATGCCCAGTACTCTCAGTCCCTCCTCATAGGGCAGCGTTTCCAAACCCTGGATCATTTTTGTCGCCCTCCACTGGACCCTTTCTCATTTTTCTGCATCTTTCTTAAATCTTGGTGCCCAGAACTGGACACGGTATTTCAGATGAGGTCTGACTCATGAGGAGAACTACTACTTCTTATGATTTGGAAGTAATACTTCTATTAATGCATCCCCAAATACCATTTACCCTTTTGGTGGCTGCATCATATTGTTGACTCATGTTTAGTCTGATGTTCGAGCTTCTCAAGATCTCCCTGGATCATCATTCTGTCTTCTACAACAGGAGTCCCCAATCTTTTTGGCCCCAGGGACTGGTTTCATGGAAGAAAATTTTCCATGCACTGGGGGAGGGGGATGGTTCCAGGATGATTCAGGCGCGTTACTGTGGTACCTCATAGTTTGAACTTATTTCATTTCAGAAGGCCATTTGAACCCTGAATTGTTTGAAGTCTGAAGCAATGCTCCCTACTAGAAATAATGGAAAGTGAATTAATCCATTCTCAGATCCTGAACAATACACATCTCAATAAACTTAAACAGTAAATACACATAATTTAAGGTAAAATAACACAATTAAATGCCAAATTTCTTAACTAAAACTCAAAAACGATCACTAAAATATGCAATTATGTACAGTACTGTTATAATAAAATGAAAAATGCATTTACTGTCCAAATTTTTTAGTGAGGAGTCATGAAGCAGAAAAGTATTGAGAAGGCAGTGAGAAGAATCTGGAAGGCAGGCAGTTAAAAGACACTCAGAAAGACTGAAAAGGAAACTCACCTAAAAGGCACTGGGAGCATTCAAAAAGGCACTCAAAAGGTTCAAAAAGGCACACAGTGAAAAGGCACAGACACAACAAGATATGAGAGATTTCTTGGCTGCACAACGGCTGATGTTTACGCAGTGACTGTATTTTTTTCTCTGTGCTTGCAGTTTGAACTTAGAAGCGTAATTCAGACTTTGAAGATATTTTACATATCTCGACTCTAATGTTCAGACTCTGGATCTCACCTGCTGCTCAACCTCTGCTGTGGGGCCCAGTTCCTAAAGGCGATGGACTGGTACCAGTTTGCCCCCTAGGTTGGGGGCCCTTGTTCTAGGATGTTTGCTATTCCACAGTTTTGTATCATCTGCAAACTTGATTATCTTTCCTTGTACTTCCTCATCCAAATCATTAATAAAGTTGTTGAAGAGCACTGGGCCCACGACTGAAACTTGTGGCACCCCACTAGTTGCCTCCATCCAATTTGAGAAGGTGCCATTGATGAGCACTCTTTGTGTCCGATTTAATCTTTAAAGGGTTTCTGAATTGAAGCCAAGAACAACCAGACTGACTCTAGACTCCATGAAACAGACATACCCCTCATGTTTCCCGAAATCATAGCAGCGCTGCCAACTGTGAGCCAAAATGCACAAAAGTACTGAAGGGAAAAGGTATAAAGATTCATGCAAATGTGTTTCCTAAATAGATTACTCATCCTATTAAAACATTGTTCCTTTGGGCCTTTGTTCTCCCGTGCAGCTGTGGAGAGTGATTAATCTTGTGCATACTATTGTTAAGCACCTTAGTGCTAGATTTACAATACCACCTGAATTTAAAGTGTACAGTGAACTAAAGATTTGTCGGTTACAATAATTTTGAGGCATAAAGAAGAATGGTCCAATTACCAAGCTATTTCCCTTTCCTTTCCCCATTAAAATACACCATGCAGGACTTTGATTATGGCCACTAAAGGCAGGTGTGAGTCCAGTGGCTGGTTGAGAAAGTTCTCCAGGCAATGATCCCTTTGCCTAGCAGAAGAGTGGAAAGGTACGGGCAATGGCAGCTGGTGGCTCCAATGTTAGTGGGCCAGTGTGTCCGTTCTGGGCTGTGTCTGAACTTTGAAGGAAGGGCCACAGTGCGGAGCCTACTCCATCTTATCTTTTTTGGAAAATATTGTCCCAAGGGAGTCATGGCTCCCTTGACAATGGTCTGGTGCAGCATTCTGGGCTGGCGGAAGTTTCTGTACACATAGGCAGTGTTATGCACGCATGTTTGGATGAGATTCCCAGCTGTGCACGAGAGATGGAGGGCTTTGTCCCCTCCCAAATGAGACAAGCACTTGAGCAATTATTAAGAGTCTTTATTCCATACAGAAACAATGTATTCACAAGCCGTGAAACACGCACTCCAGGTGGAAAGTTGACCCCTTGCTCTGCCCCCCTTCTCCCAAAGCATTGTTTATGAACCCTTCGGGGCTGGCCTCTGGAGGGGGGCGCACTATGGAAGAGAGCATGCCTACCTTCTTCCCAGTTACTAACTGGGAAGTTACTAACTGGTCTAGCCAGCGGGTGCATTGTTGGGCCCTTGCGTCCACGTCTCAAGTAAAGACTTGGGGTGTCAAGTTCTCCTCCCGAGAACCCCTCCACAGCATGTTCCCCACCGGCTTTTTCCCCCACAGTCAGGAGTGGGAGGGGGCTCAGTGGCTGTCCTTGAAGTGCTTTGATCCAGAGCTGGCTCAGGTGGGCTCACTGGGAGGGTTTGGGCATGCAGAGCCTCACTAGCCCCAACAACTCCAATATCAGAGTGAGAGCTCTGAGCCACGGCTGGTTCAGCTCTACACTTCCCTCCTCCGAGGCTGAGCCACCTTTCCCAACAAAGCCCTCCACCTCTTGTGCATGCCTGGGAATCTCATTCAAGCCCGCGCACATGACAGTGAACATGGATTGATCGGTACATATGATGAAAAGAACAGTCACAGACAAGCACCCTCAGTCTGGATCAGCTGGGCTTGGCCATCAGCTGTGCCGTCTCTCCCCAAGACTGACCTTATTTCCTGAGACAATCTGAAGCTACCTGCTACCTGCTACAGCTCTGGGGAGAAGTGGGAAAGATCTAAATCCTCAACCTCTTTTCCTAGTTCTTACTGCACAGCTGGAGACGGAATGTTGCTTCTCTGTGCTGCTTGCAGAATGTGGGTTAAAGGAGAGAAGTGGTTGGAAGGACTGAGAAAGGATGAGGAAACCAGGGATTCTTTACCAGCTCAGATCTTAATCCAAGCCAGAAATGAATTTTGGGGCTTGGAAGCTTACCTCTTTTTAAAGGATCTCTGTCCATGCTCAGTGACATTTCTCATAGTCACTTTTTGGCATGAAAACATATAATGAGTTGGTAACTACCAAGATGAATGCTTCTGCCAAGTAAAAGAATGCTTGAATGTCAAGCAATACCTTTCTCGGCTTCCTGCTACCTTGTTTTAGAGAAAGGACGATCATTGCATTTCATGGTATAACTGCATATCTGCATTCTGTGCAGCTGGTGTGGCTAAGAAACTACTCATATATTCAAAAGGGCACTTGGCACTTATACAGGATTTTTCACATCCAAATCAGGTTCTCTACTTAGCAATGGTTAGGCCGATCCTTCCATTTCTGGGCACCTCAGTTCAGGAAAGATGCAGACAGACTGGACAAGATTCAGAGGAGGGCAATAGGGTTGCTCAGAGGACTGGAAACAAAGTCTCATGGGGAAAGAATGGCAGAACTGCGATGCTTAACCTCGAGAAGATCAAAGAGGTATTTACAATTGTTTTCCAGGACTTTAAAAATATGTCACGAAGAGGGTGGCAGGGGTCTCGTCTTGAACATTTGAGAGTGCAGGTAATGGAATAATGGACTCAAGTTAGGAAGCCAGATTCTGGCTGAGTATCCAAAAAAACCTTCCTGACTCTTCTTCCTGACAATGAACCTAATTACCCAGGAAGCCAATGTATTCTCCCACACTGGAGATGTTCAAGATGCAGCTGGATCGCCGCTTGTTAGGGATGCTTTAACTTGGAGTCCTGCATTGAGCAGGGGGTTGGACTCAGTGGACCCTTCCGACTCTTCTATTATGTTTCTGTGAACATAGGACCTCTGAATGTATTACTCCAGAAAGCTTTACTCCAGAACGGCTTGCTTCTTCATCATAAACATGGAATGCTCAAGGGAATCAACACCAAGTTTTTGCCCATTCGTAAATAATACAGTAATCTGTGGTAGCTATAGTATGTGCTTCTCTGAGTATGTGAATCAGATACGTTTGAGAAAGAATCACATTAAGTCCTCTTCATTGCATCCTTCTAAAGCTTGAGGAACATTTTTTCCTCCCTCAAAATATCAAATGTATAGTGTTATGAAGCAGGAAACCTGCTTTAGAAATGTTTCCAACCATGTCTCTTTGACAGGCATTTCACCCACCTATGCAGTAGTAGCAACACACCATTTGGGCATTTGATTATCCTTTGTCCATATGGATGTAAGAGCATCTTTTGTTTGCTGCAGGAAATTGAATGGGCTTAAGTGAGTGCAAACAGTCTCAGCTGAACACAGAAAATAGAAAATGCTTTCTTGTATCCAGCACAAGGATGTCTCAGCTGCATTTACCTCCTCCAAAAGCAAACATGGTTCTGTTGCTACCATTAAGCTCTGAAAGACGCTTTGAACCCAGCTCTCAGATATTCTTACTATTCACAACAAGCTGCTGCCTACATTGCCCACTGGGTCTGTTTAACTTCTGCTTTGTTGGAAGCAATTTGTGATCTATCAATCTTCTCATGTAATCTAGGCCATTTATAATGCTCTGTTCCCTGTGAAAGGTACGAGTCACTTCCTGTATTGTCATACTTATCACATCATTTGTTATAATCTCATCTCTTCACTAATTCCTCTCATCCATTAACTAAATCTAATTGTGCTTCAATTCCTTCCTGGCAATTGTAGACTGTGAAAGGGCTATTTTAAGAACACCTCCTGGGCTTGAAGATTGGAACCATAATTTATGATTTTATTTTTTGTTAAGCTTCTTCTGATTATTTTTGGCATTTTATCATGAGCTGTAACCATCTAGTGTATCTAAGGCTGGTAAACTAATTATTCTTTGCCCTTCTCTCCCAAACATAAGAAGATTAAATTTATCACATGCAGTTATGGTTGGCATTAAACATACAGGCACGTTCCCTTTAAACTGAAAAGATAGAAATCAGCAGCTTTTATTAAAGGTTCATACTCTGTCAATGTCTTTTCTTTTAATTAGAAAAGCATTATACAAGTAATTTTGTCTATTCTCAATTCATTGAGATGGTTTCACATTCTTCAAGGGATGATTATATTAGGCACCAATCAGATTATATGGCTCTCCAGCTTTCCCGTTCATTGGCATGTATCCTTAAAAGCGAAAAATAAGCATGTGGTTCCAAATGGAAGTCATGATATTTTCCCACGCTGCTTCTAATCCTATGTCAAAAGGGTCCACATGTTCTCTGCTTAAGGGGAGGAGTAGCAGGTATATAACTGGTGCTACTTTGGTTTTGCAATAGTTTTCATAACAAGGTGATGTGGAATTTCTCTCTCTATGTGTGTCTGTACAGTTAAATTCAGTAGTTTCAAATTTTCTAATAGATTTCCTAAAGTTTGCATGTTTCCTTCAAAGTTAGTAGAACATGATTAAGCAAATGCAGAGAGGGTGAAAAAGACAATTATATTATCATATTCTATACTTTAAGACACTGCCAAAGGTCCATATCACCTTGCCTCTTTTATCCTACATAGCAACCAGTGACCACATAAGTCACGGGTAATACTACAGGTAGAAATCTGATATAACGTCTTCATACAACTTCTCTAATCATGATGGGTAAGCTCCCCTGTGCTTGAACAGAATTAGCTGAGGCTACGCTGAACAATTCCTTCTGCCTCCAGTTAGTGAATAGCTTGGCTTCATCTAAACCAATATGGATCAGTTCAGACACAACTGAGCCTCCCACATCAGGAATACAAAAGTTCCAGTCCCTGGCTCCCCTGCCTCAATGACTGTTCAAACCTCCACCTCCTCAGAAGCCATCAACCTGCACAAGGGAGGACTCACAGAGAACGTAATTTGGGGGGTGGTTGGGAGAGTTCAGCTATCCATGCTGCTGAGCTCTATCCCCCAAATAAGTTCACCACCATACAGTGTTATGGAGAGCTCCTATAAAACTCAGAATAAAAACTGAAATGGATAAAGAACCAGACTGATGTAGAAATCAGCAGCCTCTCCTGTCTCTAGCCCGATTGAAAAGGGGAAAAAGACTTCCTTGAACTTGGCCAACATGCTAAGGGATACCTCCATTGCCTTGGAAGTTTCCCTGAGCTGGGCTAGGCCAAGGACTATGCAATTCCTTGGCTCTTTAAAAGCAGCTATTGGAAGCTTTTTCCTAACGCTATCTGATTGTGATTGGTGTCCAGGACATAGTTGAAAAAGGGAAACCTTGTCAGTTTTGCTTATTTATTCAGTGAAAGGTTCTCCCTCTTCAAATATGTACATTTTATCACACTTTGAAGCTCAAGCAAATGCAATTCAGCTTTGCAACTACTTATGCTGCTGACCGATCCAGGCTTTGCAAAGTCCATCTTGATCACAGACTGGACTCTTACCAATCGGATCCAGAGTAGCCATTCCCTTTATTCTGAACTAGAGTGGATGAATCTGTCTATTTATGTTATTCAAATTATTTCAGTATTCGAGTCTGAAGTTTGTTCTGTCACATTTCTGCATCTGTCTGTGAAATGAGTGTATATGAAAAATGTGAGCACACTTTCAAGTGCATTGCAGATAGTTTACACATCTTGCATGCCATTTTGCCTAATATACACATGTTTTGTAAGCCTCTTTCCATATTACAATGAATAGCATATTTTCACAAAAATACAATTTGCCATTTATATTTTTCTACAATACACTCTTTTTTGGATTGGAGAACTGCAGTGTAAAACTTGGACAAGTGTGAATACTGAAGAAGAACTGCATTTTGGTTCATCTGTGGCTATAGCTGTTTGCATCTTTGTATTGCTTTTCTGAAGCCAATTAAGGTAGAAAAGAAATGATGGTCATCATTATCATGATCATTTATTTACTAATAATCAAATAAAAGTCTAGTAAACATTGAAAACCACCTTCCTAAAGTGTGAATTAGGTAGCTTTACTTTCAAATGAGAAGCAAACTTCTTATCTCACATCCCAGTTCTGAGCTGCCTCTGCTTTCCTGAAATTTGATCATGGCTACTGAATTGGCAGAAGTTACTCCTAAAATGCCACAGAACTTGTAAGCATTGTGCCAAATTCTAGGCAGCTGCCACAGATCACCTGCTAATGCCTTCATCAGTGAACTGTTCAAGGAAGCAGCAAGCAGCTCTGACTACTAAGGGGGGGAATCAAAGTCACTGTCCCATGGGTCATGCATGCTTACACGGGCTCTGTACTCCTTGGTTGCTTCTCACTAAGGGAGCATGACAATTCACTGCTAGGATGTCATTAGATCTCCATCTATTATCCCCTTCTCTGAAGTCTGTCAAGGCAATGGGCCTTGTTAGCAAGGTGAAATGGTGCCCTGAAAGAAAAGCTTTCATCTGGTCAAATTCTATTTCTTTTTCTTTAGTGACCTATTTTCTTCCCAGGTGTACTAGGTGGGCTTAACACTATTTGCAAAGTAAAACCTTCCTGGAGATTTCATGCTGTTGATGTGCTTTGAGAAATTTAAGAGTATGTTTCCAAAATGAAGTGTGACCATTCCTCTGGGGGAAATTTACCCTTGCATTTGGGGGACTGCAAAACGTCTGCATTCTGCTTAAACAGATCTAAATGGCTGCAGTAAAGCACACACACCTTTGCTAGAGAGGTAGCTCTTTGCGTGCCTTATGCTTCATAATACTTAGGAGGATTTAAGTGCTCAGAGCAGTCCCTCGATGCAGCTCAGCTCCCCTAATTTGAGCCAATACAGTTAATTTGTGTAGCCTTCAAGCTATTTGATGCAAAAAGGTTTCCTGAGTGCACAACAATTATTCTCTCCCTCTCCGACCTATATTTCATGCAGGCCATCAAGGGGCCGCAAGTGTACAGATAAGTCTGATAGCCCTGAGAGACATTCATGATACCCATATCACTTGTGCATCAGTTGAGTGAAGAAGCCTGGTTTTATTGCCCTCACCACTCTGTTCCACGCAGCTGGAACGTAGAAAGATGTCTTACATTGAGCCAGACCATCCATTTATCTAGTCCCATATCGTCTACTCCAGGGATGTGGAGAATGTCGCCCTCCAGATATTACTGGACTGCAAGTAGTGACATATGGCTATTAGGTAATATAGCAATGTAACAAAATAGGGTAAACACCCATCAACACTAGCCAGCATAGCTAATCATGACTTCCCCTTCCCCTTCCTGGATATACACAGCCTCAACATCTAGGACCTTCCTTGCCTTGAAGAGCCAACTTTGAGGGAGGATCAGAGAGTGACAGCAAGGGGGAGGGCTTTCTTAATGGTGGCCCTCCATCTACGGAACAGCCTCCTCACTGTGGCTTGCCCAGCACCAAACTTGTCATTTTTTTGGTGCCAGGTTAGATAGCTTTTTATGCTGAAGCCTTTAAAGATGTATCTGGGTGCCCAGAGGATTGAGGGGATTACCTATCCCAGATGGCAAATTTGGTGCCAGATTGGCCACGGCAGGGAGATTATCCCAAGGATGGGGGACCACCACTGTATGGCCCTCCCCCTAGTTGCTAACCCTCAAGGGGCTGGCACATGGAGGAAGCCCCCAGAGGCTGAGCATCATGTCCAGGTAAATCAGGGCTGGAAATGGTGCTCCAACAGTATTGTGGACCCAAACCATGTAGGGCTTTATAGGTTAAGGGCAGCAACTTGAATTGGGGCCGGAAGCATACAGATAGCCAATGCAGGTGAGCTAGAACTGGTCCTATATGTTTTGACCTTCAGGTTCCAATTATTAATTTGCTGCATTCTGTACCAGCTGCAATGTCTGAACCATCTTCAAGGGCAGCCCCACATGGAGTGCATTGCAGTAATCTAAGTTAGATATTACCGGAAGACAGAGTACTGAATCCAGGCTGTCCGTGTCCAGCTATGGGCAAGTGGTAGAAAGCATTCCCAGTCACTGATGCCACCTGAACCTCAAATGACAAAAAGGGATCAAGGAGCATCCCCAAGCTATGAACCTGCTCCTTCAGGGGAGAGTGTGACCCCATCTAGAACAGGTTCAACACTCCCCATCTGGTTAAAGGAATCACCCACCAACAGTATCTCAGATTTGTCTGGACTGAGTTTCAGTTTGGTTAGCTCTCATCGAGTCCATTATCATAGCCAGACACCAGTTTAGCACATCCACAGCCTCACCTGGTGATGACATAAAGGAGAAATGGAGATGTGTGTCATCAGCATATGGATGGCAATGCACTCCAAAACTCTGGATGGCCTCACTCGGTGGTTTCAAGTGGATGTTAAACAGCATGGGGGACAGTACAGACCCCCGAGGAACCCCATGCTGAAGAATCTGTGGGGCTGAATGGTATTCCCTAGCATAACCTTCTGGAGATGGCCCATGGCCTTCCGGAGATGCAGTACGCTCCACTCCCACCTCAGCCAGCTGCCCCTGAAGGATTCCATGGTTGATGGTACTGAAAGCTTCTGAGAGGTCCAGCAAAGTTAACAGGGTCACACTCCCCCATCTCACTCTTGTCACAGGCCGTCATACAGGGTAACCAAGGCTGTTTCCATGCTAAAACCAGGCTTGAATCCCAATTGAAATGAATCCAGATAATCTGTAGCAACTCTGGACACCAATTCATGGGGGTATCCAGGGTGTAAAAATGGCCCCTGGACCCACCTAGGTTGGCTGGTTCTGCCTGAGAGAAATGGAAGAGTCTGTGTCCAGGGTGAACACTTATGCAGTAGCCCAAGAAAGAAAAGAAGGGATAAGGTGACACAAGCTTGCATAAAGTGTGTATGGCTAGATGCAAATATAGGAATAATTGCTATTGTTTTAAAAGAAGCATGGATTATTACACTGCAGCAGGGAAGACTGTGACTAGGTGAACTGAGCATATGGTTGGAACGCTGCAGAGATGGGCCTGCTGATGGGCAACCTTTGTGTTCATACTGGATCTACTGACTTGGGCGAAGTGTCATGGGATAACTGTTCATACTCCCAGAAATCAATGAACTGATGAATGAGAACATAAGAACACGAGAAAAGCTTTGACCAAGAGTCCATCTCGTTTGGCTCTCCATTCACACAGTGGCAGGCCAGTTGCCCACAGGAGCCCTCAACCAGGATGAGCACAAGAGTCGCTCCTCAGCAACTGTTGTACACTGACGTACCACCTCCGATAAAAGCCAGCAAGCCACTGACAGTTTCATCTTTCATGAATTTGTCCAATCCTCCTCCTAAAGCCATCCAAACTGGTGGTCAGCACCACTTCCTAACCTAAAGGAAGCAATTTCTGAAAAGAAGCATTGAAAGACTTCCGTATCTAGACTGTCTTTGTATCATTGGATTCCATATCTATCATCTGTCTCCATATCTATCATTGGACTCCATATCCAGACATATTTGTATCATTCTGCTTCCATATCTAGACTGTCTTTGTATCACTGGACTCCAATCTACTAGGCACAGCCATGTCACACCTGCCCTCAATGCATGTATGCCCCAAACTTGGAGACCTGCATGCATCCATTGCCCCACACGAGTCGTGGACCAAATTTTAATCTAGATAGCCATTTTCAGCTGTCTGAAATCACCATAAGCCTTCAACACCGGCCTGCTCTCTCCCCAGCCCTTTGGCATATCTCCTGCTCACCCCCACCCCAGGCACTGGGGATCAACAGTTCGCATGGCTCTTTCTAAGCCAGCTGTCAGCAGGCAGAGTGCAGGCTTGGCCTCTGGAGTCCCAGCTCTGAAATCCCACCCTCTCTGAGCTGGGAATCCGAATAGTGCCTTCCAGAAACAATACCTTTTGTGAGTCCTTTCTACTAAGTACTTCATTTTAATCTTTTTTAAAGTGTGATATTACCTTCAAGTTGTGCCTTTAAACTGAGTTTGTGCCTATGATTAATACATGTAGATGTGCCTTTAATTTGAGGTAAGCTAAACATTAAAAGGAATGCATTTATAAATAGCAACTGTTTCTTACATCAGACTTGAACCATAGTGGCAGAAGGGTATTTTTATACTGACATTTAGTTAACAAGGGAATGCGGCTCACAGTTAGCTTCTACTGTTTTTTAACTTGTTTTTATGCATGGGCAAGATGCCACTTGGATTCTTTCTTTATTAAAGTTGCATTCGTGTTCCTAATGAGCAGAGCCGAGGAATTGAAAGGAACATCATTTGGACAGAAATGGGGAAGGCTTCGGAGAGTTCCAAAATGTTACATGTAAACCTGGAATGTGGACTGGCTTCAAAAAGCTCCATTTGGATGCAGCTCCACTAGACCATCCACATGTGTACAAAATAGATACTCTTTCTGTAATCAGTGGGACCTTGCAAACTGTGATGACAGAGGACAAAAACCTGACTGGAGAATGAGGCAAAGAAGGATCAATTCCCATGCACCTATCCTTCCTTGCACTGGAGAGAGAGAGAGAGAGAGTTAGTGCTGAACCCAATGGCATCATTCTTCTGATGGAAAGGAACTGCTTCAGTCCATGGAAATAGGAAGGGACCAATTCACCTGTCCTCACAGCTCCCATGTACCCTCAAAATCTACTTGGGAGGCCTGGAAGTCCCTCTGAAGTAGATTTTCAGGGGACTTGGAAGGGTGCAGAGGAAAGGAAGGAACATGAAAGCTGACTAGTGTGATTACATTTAGCCCCTAGTATGAACATACATAGCTGTTTATGTTTTGGGGGATAATAATCCTATCTATTTTGAAATTTCTATTTTACTGTTGTGGGAGGTAGATTAGGTGATGTCTGGAAGAGAGGAATTCATTGCAACCCAGAGGCCCTGCAGGATCTATGTTCATGCATTTATTATTAGTTTTAGTTTATCCTCTTTCTTATTTTTGGGTTGCCTTGAGCTAAACCTGTGAAACAGTCAGTCATGGACTGGGGACACTGATGCTAATACTCTGATGCCTTGTTCTTGTGCCAACAGGTAGCTTAATGTAATTATTGTGTGCTCCTACCATTCTGTTTTCACGGGGAAAAGTGTAACGCAGTCACTCTCAAGAAAACTTGAGAGCCTCGGAATGTGGGTCAATTCCAGATGTTGAGATCTCGAGGCAGAGAAGCTTATCTCAAGTCAGACTCCTCAGGTGCTTGGGCAGCCTCTAAGAATAACCAAGATGTACCACTATCAGGAAGGTGGGTTTCACAGAGGCAGACTGTCAGAAGCCGAGGTTCTTCCTTTGAGCATTCAACAACCACAGACTATTTTCCTCGCAAAGCATCCTTTATTGACCCAAAAGCACAAATCACCTGGAAGAATCTCTGAGCACACAGAGAATGGTTTGTTGAACCCAATCTAGTATTCATCTCCAGAAACTCTCCTTATGAACATGCCTGGACCCCATCCCTTTGGGAAGGGCCTTCTGAAAGAGAGCACACCTGTTCTATGCATGTTGATCCTGTAATTGGGCTGCCCTCCTCTGCTGACGCTGTGCCATGGAGCCAAGAGCTGGGGCTGCCTGGCCTGTACCTGAAAAACTCCCATGTCCATGGTCCCCTCCTGCCTGCTGTTTATCTGGAATATTCCCATGGGCTGCCTCCCTGCCGGAGGGGTTTGGCCTTGGGATAAGCTCCTCTGCTTCTTTCATCCTTGTGTCTTGGCATGGCCCTTCTGCTCTAGCCCCTTCCTGTTCTGTTTCACATTCTGGTTTGGAGTCTTCTGAAGTCCAGCCAGCAGTCCTTGAGAACAAATGTTCAAAGTCACCATCCTTTCACTTCCAATATTGATGGGTATTGTTCTTGATCCCATGATGTATTGTCAGCAGAGGAAGGCGACCCAATTAGAGGACTTGCTCATTTCCAAAAGGTCCCACCAGAAAGGATGGGACCCAAACATACTCATAAGGAGAATTCCTAGAAGTAGGTACTAGACTGGGTTCAACAAACTGCTGTGTGTATGTTCAGAGATTCATCCTGAGTGATTGTGCTTCTGGGAAACCGTCTGGCCAATAAATAACTTTTTGCAAAAGGTCAGTGGAGGAAACCTAGCTCATGATGGGTAGTGCTGCTTTTTGCTGCCTGAAACTTTGCTACTTGCAAAAAATGTTAAGGCTGTAGGAAGGCCCACACCGGAGGGTAATTTGGCAGCGGAAACATCAGACTGATACTTGCTCCAGGCACTGTCGCCAAAGTGTCCATGATTCAAGTATGCTGCTGTAATAGCTTGAGATGCCTGTCAGAAACCCCTCTGTTATTTCAGAGAGTCCTTTGATCCAGCCAATTTTTATTTATTTGTTTCATTTCATTTGCATCCTGCCTTTCCATCAAAAATGGCATTCAAAGCAGCTAACAATAAAACAGAATCATATTGAAGCATGACACCAAAACAAATGGATTAGAAACGCACAAGGGAGGCTGGGTTGGTCCCTCTTCTTGTCTTTCCACTGTCAGGCAAATACAGGTACAGTATTTAGGTAGGTATTTGTCATTTAGGATGATTTGTGGCTGACGGGGTAGCATTTTCTATTTGCTGGAACTACAACAAGGAAGGGTTTGGTCACGTCCTCTGTCTATGCCTGTTACCCATCTGAGGTGGCAGAAGCACAAAACAAGCAAAAACTCTGGCCTAGATTTGGGCTGGACGCAACATTAATGGACTTGAAGTGCTCCCCAGGCACCTACTCTGGACATGGCAGTTACCTATTGGTTGCATAAAACCCAGGGTTTGTGCCACCACATTGCACAGAACATTGGCATAGGCTTTGTGAGGTACCAAAACTTCCAGTTTGGAGTTGAAACTCCTGCAGTAGCCTAGGACTTGGGAACAAAACTATGCCAATTATCCCCCAGTGACTTAAGTGGGCTTTGCAATCAGTTTAGTCTGATAAACAGTGACAGGATGAGAGTCTAGTGTGAGACTGTCTGATCCAGAAGCCTGACACTGCTGGTTTATTGAAGACACTTCAATGCACTCACTGGATTCACAGAATATTTTCATTCTAATGTTACTGTTGTTCTTTTTATCATGCCACTGTTTACAACAGTTGGTATAAAGCAAATCTTAATAAATCTAAAGATAGCATGAGTTGATTCCATTTTTTGAAATAGCTCTGTTATATTTACAAAGAACTTTCAGCATATATTCAGCATGGTTTGGTTTTGCCAAATTCGTCAGCTGTCCTTTATCAGGATGAAGAGAAATGAATAAAAATAAAACATGCCTCTTTTTAAGCAAATGCATGGCTGAAACATGTCCAGTTGAGGTCACTGACATGAATTATAACAGTACCCAACCCCAGCTCTCCTTATGTGAGTGAAAGACACAGCTGTGCAGCAGCCTGTGTTAATGGCAAACGGCATGGCTGGCCGAACACTTTCACCATCGTGTACCTGAGCAAACTTGCCATTTTGCATATGGAAATGCACTGGTTTTGTTTGGGCTTTTAAAACAAAAGACAAATACGGGTTGGGCCATTCCAGCTGGGGAAGAGCCAGGTGACCACTGAAGCTGTAAATTAGCTCTCACGTTGGAGCCTGGAGCTGTTCACAAAGCCCATCACGGCCTGGCAGGAAAAGCAGATGTTACTCAGATGAGGAAGAGACATGAGGCAGGAGGCCTTTGAACTCTCATGAAATCAAAACTTCTTTTGTTTGTTTATTTGTTTAGATGGAAATGTGGGGAAGGAGAACTTAGTAATAGAAAATTGCTGGACTTCTTGTGTTTTCAGCATAGCAATGGCCCTCTGCATTCATTCCAAACAAAAGCATCACAAATCCCACATCCCTCCGTCAGCCAGGGTCAAACCACTTCTCAGCATGAATATGTAGATGCATCTACATCAGGTTTGTTTTTCTCATCTGAAAGTAAGGCCAGGAAATCGGATCTGGGATGGAGCCTGAATGCATGGCGGGAAGGGTAGGGGGACCAGAACCGTTCGGACTGGGTCTCTTGCGCTGCTGCTTCTTTAAAGCTGCATGCTTTGTAATTAAAAGTAATGGGAATGTGTTGTTTAGGTCTAAGTCAGGGGTAGACAAAATGGCATCTGTGCATACCTGTGCACCCCCATGCAACTTTCTCAGTGCCTGTGGAGAGGTCCTGCCCCTCCTACTTCAAAAAGGAAAAAAAACAAACAAACTTCAAGGTTCCGTAATGTTAGCTGGGTCTGTTTCAAAGCCAGGTGAGGACCTCCCGCTGTTTGCATTTTCTTTTTTTCATGAAGATGAGAACACTGGCCTTTTAGAGGATTTCAGGTTTTAAATATTTTCATTTGTTGCTTAAGCAACACCAACAATTTCTTCTGCTTGTAATACATGCTGGGTTTTGCTTTGTAACCTGAACTGTTTACACACACACACACACACACACACACACACACACACATTCTTTTAAACTGCTCTGGAAACTTTTCATGAAAGATAAATAGCAATAGAGTTATGTAAATTAGCTCATTCCCTATACTTCCCACTACTGTTGTTCATGTTGCTGGTTTCTTCAATAGTTTTTATGTTTATTTACTATTTTTATTCATTATATTTTTATTGTATTTTTTTCCTTTTGAGGAACTCAAGCTAGCTTATATAAATCTCCTCCTCCTCCTCTCAATCTTATCTTCACAACAACTCTGTGAAGTAGGTTAGACTGAGAGTCTGTGAGTGGCCCAAAGTCACCCAATTGGCTGAGCAGGGACTAGAACCCAGATCGCCTGAGTCTCGTCTCGCACTCTTAACCACTACACACTGATTCTCACTGCTTTTTAGCATATAACACAATAATAATAGCAGAATGTTTAATATTGCACTTATTTCTTCAAAGTGCTTTTAATAATTTTAATAATCAATTTAATAATCAATTCAATTTAATAAAAGAAAATTTAATAATGTCTTTTAGGTGCCTTAATTTTATTGAGTTTTAATGATTTTGGTTGTCCTTCTCACCTAGTCTATATTATTATTATTATTATTATTATTATTATTATTATTTGATTGGCAGTTAAACTGTTGGCTGTGATTTTATTCCCATATACCACCCAGGGAGCTCATTTGAGCTGTTTAGTGGTTTATAAATTTAAAAATAAATAAACAAACCTCTTCAAGGGCACAGTTGTATCAGCTGGGAGTTGTAAGACTTTTTGCTGTTTTGGCATGCACAGGATTGTACCCCAAGACAGCTTTTTAAATGTTTCGGTCTTTGGATGTGCTGCCTTCCAATCATTTACTGGGCAGGATCTTGACCAGTGACTTCTTAAAACACAGTCAAAAATGTAACCACAATTTAGGGGATCAGTTCTATAGTCCCTGAACAGCATCTGAGGACCACACAATATTTCAGATTGCCGGGTCCAAGGTCAGAGAGCTTGACTGGGGCAACTGGAGTTCTGACCTCTCTTCCTCTGCCTCCCACTTAGAGCTGTCAAAGAAAGGACCACATTGGCTGCTCTCTAAGCTCAGGAGCTACACGTAGAAAAGAGAGGCAGGGAGGGAAGCCGACCAGATAGGTCAGGACGTGAATTATTATTGTCCAGCTTCCTTCCCTTCTTATGTGCCCCAGCCAGGTGGGAAAAAAAAGCATTTTAGCAAAATTAAATTAAATTAAATTTTTAAAATGCAGGGCAGGCATCTGAGGAGGTAAAGATCACCTGTCTCTCTTCTCTGGCCCTGCCAAGGATGCTCCTAAGTCTCTGGGTTCTGGAGCTTGTGACCAGTGAGGGTACACCAGAAAGGACCGTGGCATAACGCTCATATTGCTTGTGTGTACCAAAACTTTTAATAGTCATTTTCTCTCTGAAAGTCTGAGAGGGAAAATATTGACTCAACATATTATATGGTTTGCCATTAAATATTTGTTCAGTTGGTAATTGTGCTCAAATTGCTCAGCAAGGAAGTATTTTGCAATTAATCAACTTAATTAGAGGCTTTTTTGGCTCATTGTTGAATTTACTCAAAATTGTTTTCCTGAAAGATAAATAAAATCCACCTTTCTGGGACCCTCTGCTGAAAACCATCAGCATCTTTTGTTGATTTGGGCTTGGAAACAGTTTCCTTTTATTAAACATGGATTGCCGGCCACTTCCAGTTCAACGGTCTTGCAAAATCCCTCCTCTGTCACCCTTTTTTTCACCCAGTTGCTTGCCTGAACCCCACTTCATCTTCATTGCCTCCTCTGGACCTGCTGAGACTCATCAGTATTCTTCTTAAACTGTAGTGCCTTGAACTAGACAGAGTACTCAAGATACTCTGATCAAAGCAAAGTAGGACATTATAATTAAGTCTTGATATCTGAACTCTCTAATTCTTGGAGCCTTGAATTTCATTAAATCCCTTTTTGGTTGCCTTATCATGCTGCTGACACATGTTTCAATTGTTGTCTATTAAGCCCCCCTAGATCTTTTTCATATGCACTGCTATGAAGCCCAGGTGACACATATTCTGTTTTATGCATTCACACTTCTCACTGCTGAATTCTATTTTGTTAGCTTTGGCCCATCGAGAATATCGATAAGTAATTCTTCCATAATCATATTTGTTTCCATAAAAGAAGAAAGGGAGGAAAGGCATGCAAAATTTACAGTTAAGAGAGCAATCCTGTGCATGTTTAGATAGAATAAAGTCCTCCATTTCCCAGAACTTTGCAGGATCCCATGTTTTTTCTGTGCGGGTTTTTTTTTCTGCATACGATTGGGAATTTGGTATGCACAATTTGGTAAATCATTTGGGGGAAATGCAAAATAAATCTGAAGGCAAGTGAACTTTATTGATATCAAGATGAAGCAATAGGATACAGCAAATGTAATTATTTTACTAACATTCAGATTTGTTTTTCTTCTAATACCTTGCTATAATGCATTGGACATTACATGTCCTTATTCCCATTTTAAAATGGTTGAAGTTGTACAACTTTGTAATGTTGGTAGAGTCTTTTTTAAAATATATTTTATTAACTAACCTAATGATACAATACAAAAATATATCAACAATGAAATAAAAAGAAAAAACACAGTACAGATAAATCGATTTATATAAATCAGTCAGAGCAGTTAAAAGTTAAATTGTATAATACAAAACACAAAAGGTGCACCCCCACACCAGAACCTTTGGTTATGTGATAATTATGCATATCTATACACACAGTTTTTCCTGCCCAGTTTTTTTTTCTTTTCCCTCTCTCAGGAAGACCCCTTGATGTATTGCACTGATGTTGGCAGAGTCTGATGTAAGTTTGAAATACCTGTGTTGACCCAAGTTCATTGGAAATTATCTGGAGTTGTGAGTGATAGGATGAAACTTTGCAGAGCTTTGGCCATATGTTGGCTTTCCTGCATGGATTTTGGCCACTTAATGAGAAGGAAGGACTCATTGGAAAAGACCCTGATGCTGGGAACTATTGAAGACAAAAGGAGAAGGGGATGGCAGAAGTTGAGGTGGCTGGACGGGGGCCACTGGAGAGGTGGGTGTAGGCTTGGGTGGACTCCAGGGGATGGTGGAGGACAGGGAAACCTGGTGGAATGTTGTCCATGGGGTCACGGAGTGTTGGGCATGACTTGCGACTCAACAGATGACTAATTTAAGCTCATTGCATTCAATGGGTCTAATCTAAGTATAACTAAATCTGGCTCCAATGCCAGAAGTGCTGTTGTGTACTTCCTTTTGTCAGGCCAGCTTCCTTTAATGTCAAGCAGCCCCTACTCACAGCTAGTGACATGACAGTGCTGGAAATTTTGTTTCAATTTATTTTCATGCTATCATATCACCTGTCTCCCTGTTTGTATATTTTTGTCCTCCTCTATGCGGGATGTCTTTTTGATTCCCTGAACCTACAGACTATGTCAATCAACCCCAAGAATGCTTTTCCCCAACGTATGAAGCATGTCACAATAATTTAATTTTGTGAGAGATCCGTGCTGTGTTTTCCATAATCTGCAAAATCACTCTCCCCTGTGTGCTATATATTTCAACGATCTTCAGGTCAGGATAGATTTGCGACTTGATATAAACTTTTAAATGTAGTGCTGTAGAAAAATTGCTTGCTGACAGAAAGTGCCTCTTTCATATAGCAGCCCAAATATATTCTGAGTTTTATTTGATTTATATTGATTCAAGGAATTTGTAAGTGCTCTTTTGTTTTCACCTATCACTCTGTCCCATAGTTTTAAAAAGATCTGACCTGAGTTTTGGGATCTTAGACCTTGCCCAGTGTCTGGCCCTGGCTGGGGAAGAGCTGCAAAGGAGTAATTTGTAATTGAATCCTATCAAGGCAGTAATATGGTTAGGACAGACAAACCTCAAGCAGGCTGTTCAAACGTTATGGGACTTTATTGCTGTATGGAATGAACTCTACCTGTACTCCACTTCAGCAAAAAGAAAATCCAGAGTCTGACAGGGCCTGAAAGTAATGCTGAAACAGAGTGCAGGCTCGTAAACTATTTAGGACAGAGTCTGTCCCAAGATGTTTGTAGTGGCCGGGTTAGAAAAGCTTTGACTGACTGAATGAATGTGGATACACATAAACCTTTGAACCCAAAGGATTTACAGACAACCTATGGAGAGGAGGAGGTGAACAAGTGTTCACACATGGTGCCCTGGTTCTGAACAGCACCAAAATGGCCAGTTTCCACCAAAGGTGGCTTCAGATCAAGAGGGAAGGAGGATGAGGCATGGCCAGGAGGCACCATACCTTGGCAGGACTTGCCTCCTCTCCTACCTTCCCTCTTGATCACTTCCAAAGCCCCTCCCCGTGGCTGGTGCTGTGACCTTAAGAAGCCGTAGCCCTGTTCTTCTATTTGGCAGAGAGGGGGTGGCCCTGGGGGGAATCCAAACACAGCACAGCACAGCACAGCACGGCACACAGCACTGAAAAATCCTATGGTGAGCTAGATGCTGCCTGTAGGCCAAAGGATTCTGTTGGGAAAGGCGCTTCCAGATGGAGATGAGTATGGGATATTCCACCTGAAATGGCATTCACCACTTGGGACGTCTTTCACATTTTCTCCCCTGTCACTTCCTCCTGCGAACCTGTCCCTTCCCTTCCCATAATTGTATGTACATAATGTGTATATCTTTTCTTCCATTCTGTTTCTTCTCCTTCATATGGTCTTTTATTCTTTTGGCATAGAGATCATTTCTTATTTGCTGTATTAAAAAAGTGGAGTTGGATCCAGCATCCATGTTCCATCAGTGGGGTTTTTTGTCCTCCCCCTCCCCAGATCCCCATGTACATCTTTCAAGTCTCCTCTGGAGACCTCTGCCCCCTCCAATGCACACTCTCCGGAATGGCCAGACTTGCTCCACGGAAGGCCCACATACGAGGGCATGACAAATGCCAGAAGTTTGAAAGCCACAAGTGGGTGCTGGTGGTGGGCAGTGAGCAGCAATTTGGTTGCCTGTGAGTGGCAGCAGAGAGCAGCGAGCGGCTGACATGCTCTATTGCAAAAACATACAGTTATTTGGCGAAATGATCTATAAATGTGCTACGAAGATTTCACGAAGAGGAGGGGTCATCTTGCCAGCGTGCTTTAGTAGATCCAGGTACTGTTTCTGTGGGACAATTAAGCACTGCAGGAGCCAACCTCCAGGAAGCTTCACCTTGACTTAAAAGAGCTTCAGTCAAACTTACTTAGCTTAATTTAAGGATTTGCTGTCTCAGGCAGTGAGTCTCTGGGAGGAGAGTAGCTGATCGATTTCCTTTATGAAGAGAGATGTGACAATTGTTACAGAAGTGGGGAGGGGGCTATTTATAGCAACTTTTAATAGTCTTGTGGAGAAAATCCCAAGTATAGAGCTAGTACTGAACATAATTTTCAGATGCTCAGCCATTATGCACATGTATCGCTGTGATGTTCCTTACTGTATACACTTCAGTCCTCAGGTATGTTTTCCAATTTAGTTGGCTAGGGATTTATTCTCTGGCTGGAAAGTTCAGTCTTCCTGATTTATTTAGTTCTTCTGGGTTATGTTTTTCTTGTTATAAAACTCAAGGTGGGATGTATGGGTTTCCCAGGTAGCCTTCCATCCAGCATCTATCAGACTGGTCTTCTGCTACCTGGTACTTTCAGATATGCCATAATGTATGCATCCAGGTGGTGAAGGCTAGGCTAGACTAGGCAAGTTTGTCTTAGCATGCTGGTTTTTAGGCAGCCCAACCAGACTGTGAAAAGGGGGTAGCACACTCATTATTAAGCTGAGATGTTTGGTCATCCTCAGCAGTGATGAACAAGTAGCCCCATGGTGGACCTCTCTCTCTCTCTCTCTCTCTCTCTCTCTCTCTCTCTCTCTCTCTCTCGAAAGGAAAGGAAAGGAAGGGAAAGGAAAGGAAAGGAAAGGAAAGGAAAGGAAAGGTCTAGCAAGGCCTTTGGGCATTCCTTCTGGATGCTTCAAAGTCAGTCTTGCTTCTGCCACCCGGGATGGAAATTGATTCCTTAAGGGTGCGGCCACCCTTGAATTTGCCATTGGAAGTGCCCTTTGTAGCAGGCAAGTGCTGAAGGCCCCAGTTGATGATCTTAGAGTCTGGGCAGCTTAGTAGATGAGAAGGGGGTACTTTAAGGCACTTGGACCCACCCATTTAAAATTGTTATGGTTAAACTAGCACTTTCAGTTGGGCTCAGAAAAGTACTGCCACCCAATGCAGCCTGTCCACTATCCATGTTGCATGAGCTGACTGCCCAGCACCCACCAATATCCAGCTATTCATATTCTGCACTGGCTTGAAACGTTCAAATTGTCTTCACAAGCAGCCCTACGTACAGTGTGTGTGTTCTCAGTTCCCTCTATTGGGCAGTATTTTCAATGAGGTACTCTGTTGCAATAAGATTTATTTAAGCCTTTTGCGGAGAAAACACTCCTTATATGATCAGAGGTACTGTACTCAACGTATAAGCTATGTCTGGGGAGAGCAGTAAAATTTTAATTAGTCTAGGATGTAAAAACCATAAAATGATAGTCAGTCTTGAGTGACCTAACCAAATGCTGTCTGAGCAACTGTTACCTGCCTTATTCCTAAGTTCAATCACTATCACTTTGCTTTGTACATACAAGTTCTTCTGTCTTTTATACAAAAGGAACACTTAGCAAAGACCAATGTCTATTGCAATGCTGCACATTCTGTTGATAAAAACAGCAGTAAGAAGGCATACTATAGAGAATCTGTAGAGATGACTCACTGTACCATTCTCCAAGCCGTTTTCAAAAATTTAGGGTGGCTTCAGATGTGAGACAAAGCACATATAAGTCTCTTCTTCCTTACCATACTTCTGCATCTTATCCAAAGTGGACATGGCTTAAATCCATCAGTTTTACTTTCTACACCAGCAGCTTTTGCTATACAGTGTCTTGCAGTCCTATTCACATACCCAGAACAGGATTCCATGCAAATGGAATAGCAGAACTGGATGTAATAATGGGAGAATTCGGAAATCTCATCTGGAGGTCATGCATTGTCAATTAAAATAACCAGAAAAAGAACCTGGAAAGAACAACAGCTGAAGTTTTCATAGCTTGGAAAGAGGCATTATCACCTGCTAATGCCTGCAAATCAAACTGTGTCAACAAACAGGCTTGGAACCTCTGTGGGTGCACCTGTTTGTGTTCTGCCATACGGTGGCTCGAAAACACACACAGTCTTTCACATCTGGAAGCTGCAATTTGAACGGAGTTGGTGCCATAGTTATTAAGGTAAGTTATGCCAGATCCATGAAGAGGATAAATGGATCCTCTTATATTATCCCTGATAATATAAGGGAACGCAACACTGTGTCTATTCAGGTAGGCTTTATTAACAAAGCAAATGCCACCATAAATCTCACTGAAATTAGTTCACAAAATGTTGGTTAGCAGGATGCTAAGCAGGGCCCACTGGCATAGCTCACCAAGTGGAATAATCACAGTCACTTACCCTGAGCTTTGTAGATGAAATCTGCTACAGAAATCTGCTACAGACCTGTTGATGAGGGCCCATTTCCACCCTGTCTTGTCACATCCCCTATTAGGGCATAATCTGCCATACAAGCTCATGCTTGAGCAGAAGCTGGTTGGCTTTCACTTCTCTTTTCATCTAATTAATTGTACTGAATCCCATCTGACTCCACTCTGCTACCTCTGCAAGCAATCTAGGAAAAAGGATTCATTTGACAGGTAGGACCCCGAGGGTATGGAATAGGCTTCCCCAGGAGGTGGTTGAGGCCCCATCGGTGAGGGTTTTGAGGATAGGCTAGGCATGCCCATAGTGGGCATGTCGTGAGCGGAGCCGACTGGAGCCGGGAGTCAGACTAGATGGCCCAGGAGACCCCTTCTGACCCGCTCTGTTTCTATGTTTCTATTTTTGTATTGCCTGGTAGCCAAACCTCTGCAGGATATTCACAGCATGAGAAAATATAATATAAATCCTTGAACATAAAAGAATTTACAAACAAGTTTAAAAGAATTAACAAAATATCTTCCAGGACTATTCAGCCATGTTGATGATGATATTAATGGTTGTTTGTGAGGATGTCATACACTACTTTGTGGAAGGGAGTGCTGGACAGGCATTTTAAAAGGAAAATGTGTCATTCGAGGCAAGACTCCTCTTACCATTTGAAGCAGCATTTGAGGAAAGATCTGCTACTCCTACCTGGATACTCTGGAACAGACGAGCCCCCTCCATTTGATGACATATCTTGGAACTTCTTATTATAGATACAGGAAAGATCTAAGCTGCCAGCACACTCCAAGCATGAGGCATTGACAGTCTTTCTTCTGTCTCACCTTGCATAAGATTGCAGCTTAAATGTTGCAACTGAATTATCTTTCCATATTTTAACCCTTTGTGGAAGATGCTTGAAATCTTTTTCTAAGATAGCCATCTAATACATTGTAATTATAATAATGATGCCAACAATAATAGAAGGAGAAGAGCAAAAGCCTAGTGGAAATATTCTCTCTGCTACACACAACTGGCATTTTAGACTGTTAGGATCCTAACTGGAAGACATAGGAGCCCATACATTACTAAATGTAATCACACTGTTACTTATAGATTCAATTAAATGGCTTTGGGGAAAAAATGTAAAGCAATTCAAAGCACAGCGCATGCAACAATTACATTAACCTTTGATAATCATCCTTTCCCTTCCACTCTGCGATAACAGCCATATTAATTAGTTATGAAATGAATAAATGTAGAGCTCATGAGCACGGCAATCCGTCTCAGCTCAGGGGTTCCTTTGAAGGGGCTACTTGGCAGTGTGTCACACCTTTAAGGAGCCATCCAGGGGGGTTGCTTTTCTCCCCAGCAGCTGCACTGAGGGACCGCTGAAGCCAGGAGGAGAAATGAACTTCTGTCTTGCAAAAATGAATGGGCCAATTCTGTATTTCTTTTTGGGACTGTGCTAAGGTCGTGCACATCTCTGTGTCTGGCTGTATTATGCTGCTTTTTCCTGCTGAGATAAACACTTCTTCCTCATTGGACATATTTTTCTCCTTTTGGTCTTTGCTCTGCTCTTGGTTTGTATTGTTTGTTTTTCTTTATAGCTTCTCTGAGAGGTTTCACCTGAAAGAAATACATTAACTCATTGAATAAATGTTAGAGGTGGAATAAATTGACCTTTCCATGCAAACCATTATGGCACCATGTATGCTGTGATGCCACATTTCTTTACTCATGATGGGTTCTATGTTACATGGAACGGCAATGGCTGAGATTGGAGCACTGAGAATATGAAAGAGAATTGCTCTGGTGAAAGAGGCTCATGGAATTCTGACTCAGTTATACCTGTGATGCTAAACTCCTGCACAGGCTGATTCTACCTTGTTTGACTGCATCACATAAGCTACCTTTGCAGTCAGTGCAGTTTAGGAAACATTAAGGGGGTAATTGATGGACATGAGCAGTGGTGGGACCTATGGAAGAGTAAGCTGGGTCCCTCTTGTCTTCTCCCTAGAGGGCACAGCTGCTTCAGTCACCACTGAAGGAAAAAGGTGCTGTTTTTAGGGAAGCAGACAGAGAGGATATTTGGGGAACTGCTAGGAGCTAGCAGAGAGGTAAAAGGAATGAGGAAATCATGCCTGGGTAGGGAGGTAGCCCAGAATGCACCATTCTGGACTCAAACAACAGTCCCGTCAAAGCTCTTTCAGTATACAAGAACAACAGGAGGTCCATCAGGGGAACAGCATGGAAGGAAATGGGAACAGAGGTATACATGGACCATTTAAAGCAAACCTTGTCCCATGTTTTCATTCAAAATTACAAGACCTTGTTCTGATTTTTTCCTTTTAAATTAAAGCACAAGTGCCTGTAGCTAATAACAGTCACGTGAGTCCACATGCCATTTCATTAATGGTATACATAACATACTTTGGGAATAATTCACTGGCAATCGTCTTCACCATTAGCCACAAGCTTATGGCATCCTTCCCCAACATGAAGCCTTCCAGATAGGTTGGATTACAACTCCCATTCCCACAGTCAACATATCTGGGAGTTGTAGTCCAGTACATCTGAAGGAGAATAGCTCAGGGAAGGTGGAACTAGAGTGTGAAAAAGAAAGAGATGCAGGAAAGTAAAGGAAGATGTCAATATGAAAGCTTTTGTGATGCAAATATAAAAGCAACATGCTTTTATCTTCAGACAAGGCCTAAGATTTTACTTCTTAGATCCATGTAACAAGATCAACTGGCTGCGTGCCTGTTTTTAATGCAGAATGTAGTTAAAACAATAAATACCTGGATTTGTTGAAAAAGGGATGCAGAACACAGTCCTACCCCTGGGAATAAACTGTACACAGAACAAGAGCTCTATCCATACCAGCATAAATTGTCCTCTTCAATCTCCTACACTTCTATCCCAGAAAGTTCCAGTTGTTGTTGCAGAGGGAGGGAATGCAACCAAGTGAGAGACACGCACATTATTTTATGCTAGCTTGATGTTGTTAGCAGGGAGGGATACTGTAAATGTGCCATGTCATATGCTTTCTTTCCCCCATTTTGTATATTTAATGTATTTTAATCTTGGCTTATAATGAACTTTTCAGCCTAGGTTATATATAATGAGCTTGCTCAGTGGAGGAGAGGATAAAACTAGAGAGACAGCTCGGTGCTGAAAAGCAGGCTACATTCATTGCCTCTCCATCGAAGCAGCTGAGGCATGGTGCTGCATCCAAATGAAGGAGAAGGACAACATTGCTGAGCAGTTGCCATAGCTTCTTCTGCACATTGTCTCCACATTTCCATCCGAATAGTTGCTTCCATCATCAGGCACATCATGAAATCCTGACAACACATCAACATCTCTGAGTACTTGTTCTTCAACATGCAGGGCACAAACTCTGGTGGGCCTGCTGAGCCTCTCTGGATGAATAAATCTTCTCCCATTGAATTTGAAACAGGTCCTTCTGGATTTCTTTCTAGATAGTCACCAGTACCCTGACCTGTAATGGTTCTTGGTGCGGCTGTGGTTGAAGTGGCCACACATGCAACAGAATCCGTGGCTGGCCCCATGAGTAGATGGACGGTGCTGGATTCTGCCCTTGGCTTCAGATCTCCACAATACCGTGGGTGACTTGTCATCAGTTATTCTAACAAGGACTAAACTACCACACTAGAATTGTGTGAAGATTGGGCTGTGTGTTGTATCCAATGATATTCTAATTTCTCCCATTAAGTTCAATGGTACTGCTGTAAGTAGAGCTAACATTGGATACCCAACCTCATGTCTACTATTCCAGGCTCCTTGCAGGAAGGGTAGGACAAGATAGATAAATAAATAAATATTGGTGGCTATGAATGGTTTATGAAACTATCGCAGACCAAATGAAAAGGAATTGTGTTGCAGCCAGGAGTGCTGTGTCGTTAGTGGGATTGCCCATAAATAATTTTCTATCAACATTCTTTTCATCAACATTTAGAGAGTTGAGCACTTTGGGGCTATTGCTGGTAATAAATAGTTTCCACTGTCTTTACCAAGAGTAAAACGGCATGTTATCTCACAGACTTTCTGATCAGTTTACATGTTTCATGAACCAAACGTTTCTTTCTTTCAGTGTGTGCCCTCAGCCTAAGATATTTCCTATACATCCTGCACACATTTTGGCAGCCAAGTCATGGAGAAGGACTGATTCCCAAACCAGAGAGTGGAAGTAGCCACAAAGCTTGTATTCCCAGATGCTGGAGTGATGGCTAATTACCCTTTCCTACATTTGACCAAAGGCTTAAATAAAAAATGGGAAATGTGGGAGCTAATGTTATTCTCACACTTGGATAAATAATTCAGACAAGTCAGCCGTGCGGTCAACTGAGCAGCTTAGCTAATCATGCAGGCTTATTTGGACATTGCCCAGAAAAAACACATTGAAAAAATTAAAATGTAACCCCTTTCAGCAGAAAAAAAGTATCTGTGGAAGGCAGGTAGCTGGCCTGAGTAATTCATGTGACCTTTATCTCCATCTGAATTTAGCCACTGAATTTTAAGTGTCCCGCATGGCATGTGGAATGGGAGGGTCTTTGTTACAGAAGCTCATTTTTATTCTTTTCTATTCTCTCTGTAGAGGACAAAATCCCATTGCAGAACAGGTCATTTTTGAAAGTTCTGGATTTAAAGGCTAATGTGCAATAGCCAGAAGAAATGGCTTATAACAGCATGCTCCACGGGAGCCTGGGAGAGGGACCTATTGACATGTTGGTCCCAGAGTGCAAGAGCTGGTTGATCTCTTTCATGGGAGCAGCTCCTCTTGGCAAAGACACACAACATTTGCATTTATTCATAGTTCAGTTTAATGTTATCCATCAGGATGAATCAGTTCTTCACTGTTTTTATGATTTTAGCACTCAACAGATAAAGTGTCCCAGTGCAAATGAATTTTCTGTCCAGATACTGTTATCCACTGGTGCAAAATGGTTAGAGCGCTAGACTTGGACTTGGGAGTTCCAGGTTCAAGTCCTCGTTCAGTCATGACATACACCAAGGGTCAGTCATTGATTGGCAGCCTAGCCTACCTCACAGGGCTGTTGTTATGATGAAAATGGAGAAGAGGATAACCTTGTAAATTACCTTAAGATTTTTTGCAAGAGAATGAAAGACAGGATATAAATGTAATATAATGATGATAGTTATCCAATACATTGTCCCCCTTTTGCTTCCTCATTGCTTCTTGAGATTGTGTACTTCTAAGGCAGTGCAGTAATTCTGAACTTCCACTAGTAAAAGAAACAGATCAGATTCTTGGGTTGCTACAGTGCAAGGGAAGAAACAAAACTGCATTGCCCTTTGTGAGGCCACAATGGCTACTGATACACCTCTTGAAAATCATATTTCATGGATCCACATTGCAGCTGTAATAAACCACTAGGTGAGTGCCTGTAAAAGCATTTTCCTAGGTTACACTGGTATTATTTATTTCCGTTTTATCCCTTTTGCTCAACACAGTCTTCATATCAGCTTTATAACCCTTAACAAAGAGCAGTACAATCCCATGCATATCTGCTTAGAAATAAATCCTACCAGCTCCAGCTGGCTTTAGTCTACATACGTGTGCAGCCTAAATGATGGGAAACAGGGATGGGGAACATGTGGCCCTCCAGATGTTGTTGGGATGAAACGTCCATCATCGCATCCTTGGCCAGGCTACCTGGAAAGTTGCAGCCCATCAACATCTGGAGGTCACCACATTCCTCATGGCTGATATAAAGCAACATGGAGGGACAGAATATAGAATGACAAGCACATGGCAGAGCTGTAAACAAGAGGCTGCTTGAAATTCTCCACCCTATTTGAGGGCAGGGAAGGGCAGTGACAATTTCACCATACTTCTCCAAATGGAGGAGAAATTCTTTTGTAGGACTTACTACTGCTGGGGGGAGCCCAGCATTTTTCTTTTTTTTCCCATGGTTTTTCTTAATGAAAAGTAAGGTATAAAGATTTTTAAAAATGAAGGGAATCCTCTAATTTCTTTTATTTTTGCATGACCATATTCCTTTCCAAATCTCGCTTGGGTGGTTGCTGACTTGAGATTTTGCTGACTTTCCCAGGGTCAGCATAACAACTGCACAAGTACTTTGTTTTGCTTGCTCCTTTTACACGCAGCAGGTGAGAAATAGCCAATGGCATCTTCCTTCCTGATGTCTGCAATTCCTTTCCTCCATCTGAACAGGGACTGTGCTGATGATAAAGGCTAAAGCTCCCCAGCCCCTTGATGGCCCTGATCGATACCAATCCCTCAATTCTTCTATTTCCTTTTTGTCAACAAGCAAACCATTCAGCCAGCTGTTGGACTGCATGAAAGGAGTCATGTCTATATTAGTTTCACCCTCTGTGGTAAGCTTTGCAGCATCTAACAAGTAAGCACAGGGCAATCCTCTTAGATGACACCAGGCACCAGAACGAGGTCTCATCAGACGATCTGAACATAACCTTTGGACTAAAGAAGTAGATTGTTTATCCTGCAAGTGGAAAGATGCACTCCCTGGGCCAGGCTCCGCATGGGACATTTAGTAGAGTGCTGTCTTAGCAATTGGACCAAGGGATGCTTGCCAGCGTCTGACCTCAGACAGAGGTGAGTGGTGGGGTGATCGTCACCTCCTATACCTTCTGCTTGGCAGCTCAGCTACAGGGCTGATTTCAGCCATCTGGTCGAGGTGCTTCAGAGGGTAAGGGAAGGAGGATGGAGCCATGTCAAGATGCTGCGCATCCTGGTGGTCCTACCGCTGGGGCCCATTTCTCACTTTCCAGGGACAATTGTTCATCTTTGGATCAGCATGGTTCTTTCCATGCCAGGGCCATCAGATTGCTCCCTTAGGGTAAACTTCAATGCATGACAGGCAGACAAAACCAAAGTCCAACAACTGCCAGCATTCTCCTGCCAGACACACTGGCTCAGGGGGTTGACAGCTGTAGGAATTTTGGATGTCTAGACATGCTTAGGATTGCACTTTATTTAGTGCTTGGACAGAGGTGCATAGACATGTGGTTGTAGAACTAGAAACCCCTTTAGCAAGAAAACACACAAAATCTGGGGAAGAAATGAAAAGCAACTTGCCCGAAACACGTTCCCTTGCAATAAAGAGTAAAATAATTTAGAGTGGCATTTAAAATGATATTGTTACTGCTGCCCTTCAATCTTTCATAATGCTTCGTAATATTAACTCATAAGTTTTAAATGCAGAGCCTGAAAATTGACAGTATCAAGGGAAAATTGCAAGGATGAAATTAAACTGAAAGGAAAAAGAAGAATCTGCTACTGGTACCCCAGCTGTGCTAAGTATTACACTTTATTATCAAGCCACTTGGTTGCTCTCATTAAACAGTATACTAGATTGATAAAAAATACTCTTCAGTATTGCTGAATTTAAAGTGCGATAGATACTCCACTTTCTCATGGGGGCAGAAGATATCCAGATCTTGTGTTTTCAGTGATGGACACAGAAGGGTCCTTTAGTCCAATGATGCTGGGAATATGCTGCAGCGGAACACCCTGTGCTGGGATCAATACTAGGGGTGGGCAATGTGTGACCTTCTAGATCTTCTGACCTACAGCTCCCATCATCCCTCACAAGTGGCTGTGCTTGCTAGGACTGATAGGAGTTGTAAGCGACTAGTTGCCCAACCCTGCCCTATCCTTCATTACAGTCCACTGTAAGTGCAGAGTGGAAAAAGAAGGGCACCCACACATCCTATCCTGCTGGCAAAACTGTTTTGTGGCAAACCTATAAAACAGGTCAAAGAATAAAAATACACTGAAACCAAGGTGGAGTGCAGATGTCACTCTGGCCCAGTAGCATGAAGCTTCAGCAAGGGAATTGCACAATTTGCGTTCCCGATAAATCCTATCTGCAAAAAATTAAAAAGGAAAGACCATTCATACTGCAGTTGAATAACTCATAAGAAAACAGCAGAACCTAAAGAACAACCCTAACCCAAATGCACCCTTACAAAAGAAAGTAGCAATGGAGTGACATTAGGCCACCTAAAAATGAGTGAAACCTAGACTGACTGGGCCTGGACTCGCACAACTCCGGCACACAGGACGTGACGGGATGCCTCTGCTGGCACAAACCTACTCCTACCCTGTGCTTATTGTCAATTACCTTCTCCAGGTGCCTCCTCTGAGGGTGGCTCAAGGGGTGGCCACAAAGGAGTAGTTTTTCTCCATGGCAGCCCCCATGATGGAACCAGCTCCTCAGGAAGTCCTACCTAGTACCATCACTGAGATGCTTTTGGTTTATGGCTAAGACGTCCCTCTATTCCCAGGCATTGGGCAGCGGATTTTTAATCATGGGATATTGTTTGGAGGTGTGAGTGCATTTGTAGCTGGTATATGCTCATATGCTTGTAGCTAAATTGTTTTATTATGTACAATATTGTAATCCTTGTAAACTGGCCAGAAACCTTTGGCTATTGGGCAGTATAGCAATGTAATTGTGAAGGGGATGTATGCTGCATGGCCATTTTATTTTCTTCCTTGGGGAAACCCCCCATTTTTGGGGGGGGGACAGACAATATCACTGGGCATGTAAGAAAACCTAAAGATTGAAAGTACTATTGTGCCAACCAAGCCTGGATGTTTAGAACATATGTGGTAACTTGAAGAGCATTGATACTCTTCCCGCTACAATCTGGACTATAGCAAAGAAGGAGGGTGGCAGAAGAATCCAACCATTCACAAAACTGGAAAAATAAAATATATATTTTAAATGGCATCAAGAGCAGCCATTTTTTACTCCTTTTTGGTCCTTTTAGTTATTTTTGACCCACTGTCCCTTATTTTGAAGGGTATTTTGATCCTTTTTGACCCACAGTTGTTCTGGAGCACCAAAATTGTCAAAATTATCTTGGAAACAAAATATCTAGCCCTGTGGGGGGCAGGTGGCTCATGGGGCACAAAAGCCCCTCAGACATCCCAAAGTTGTCCATTCCTGGCCTGGATTTGAACACTTCCCTGGGAGACAAGACTCCCTAGTAAGCATGGACAGATGGGCAAATTTCACTTGCTGTTTCACTTGCTATGAAACTCACAGATTCCCCCCCCCCCCCGATTTAAATCCTGCCTTTTTCCTACAAAGGGCTCAAGGCAGCATACATCATTCTCCTCCTCCATCTTATCCCCACAACAACAACCCTGTGAGGTAGGTTGGGCTGAGAGTCTGTGACTGGCCCAAAGTCACCCAGTCACCCATCCATGGCCGAGTGGGGACTAGACCCCAGATTGCCTGAGTCCCAGTCCCATGCTCTTAATCACTACACCACACTGGCTCTCTAAATTTTACAAAAGCTTGTGTCGAGGGCTGACTTTCAATAGATCGCAGCGAGGGAGCTGCTCTGCTATGTACTAAACCCCGACCCAGAATCAGGTTGTCTACGAATGATTTAGCACGGAGTTCCCCACGAACGTGCGGTGCGCTACGGGTGACAGGCGGCTGAGATGGATGGCTCTCCGCACCAGGCCGCGCAGTCCAGCTATCCAAGGCCAACTGAGGCTCCTCGGTGCTGTGGTATCATTACCTTTAGGGGAGATTCTGACTTAAAGGTGTTCAGTCATAATCCCACAGATGGTAGCTTCGCCCCATTGGCTCCTCAGCCAAGCACATACACCAAATGTCTGAATCTGCTGTTCCTCTTGTACCGAGCAGGGTTGCTATCGCAACAACACATCATCAGTAGGGTAAAACTAACCTGTCTCACAACGGTCTAATCCCAGCTCATGTTCCCTATTATTTATTTATTTAGGAAGCTTCTATGCTGCCCCATTCGCTGAAGCCTCGAGGCAGCTCACAACAATGAATAAATAATAACAATATAAAAACAATATAATTTGAGATGACCTGGCCAAAGATGTAAAATAAATAAGTAATATTAGCAATTAAAATGACTTTTAAATAAAAAGGTCTTCGCCTGGCGCCGAAAAACAAATAACGACGGCACCAGGCAAACCTCTCTGGGGAGCGCATTCCATAGATTGGGCGCCACCGCAGA
Source organism: Varanus komodoensis (assembly GCF_004798865.1). Classification (NCBI taxonomy): domain Eukaryota; kingdom Metazoa; phylum Chordata; class Lepidosauria; order Squamata; family Varanidae; genus Varanus; species Varanus komodoensis. The sequence continues at coordinate 12,647,971 of NW_025335268.1, read as the reverse complement.
GAAAGCCCTCCTCCGAGTACTTACCCTCCTAATATCCTTCACAGAGGGTTCCCAGAGAAGGGCCTCTCCCGCTGATCTCAAGGGGCGGGCGGGCATATATGGACGTAAGCGCTCCTTCAGGTAATCAGGACCCAAGCTGTTAAGGGCTTTATAGGTCATAACCAACACCTTGAATTGGGCCCGGACTTCAATGGAGAGCCAATGAAGCTGGCGGAGAACGAGTCATGTGAACATAACGCCCAGTCCCCGTCAGCAGCCTGGCAGCATTATTTTGAACCAATTGAAGTATCCGGACCGTCTTCAAGGGCAGCCCCACGTAGAGCGCGTTACAGAAGTCAAGTCGGTAAATCACCAACACGTGTGTCACTGTCGCCAGACAGTCGTTCTCCAGGTATTAGTGGGTGAACAATCCAACGCTTGGTGAATTCTGCTTCACAATGATAGGAAGAGCCGACACCAAAGGATCAAAAAGCGACATCGCTATGAACGCTTGGCCGCCACAAGCCAGTTATCCCTATGGTAACTTTTCTGACACCTCCTGCTTAAAACCCAAAAAGTCAGAAGGATTGTGAGGCCCCGCTTTCATGGTCTGTATTCATACTGAAAACCAAGATCAAGCAAGCTTTTGCTCTTCTGCTCCACGGGAGGTTTCTGTCCTCCCTGGGCTCGCCTTAGGACACCTGCATTACCGTTTGACAGGTGTACCGCCCCAGTCAAACTCCCCACCTGATGCTGTTCCCAGAGCGGGTCGCGCCTGGCCTGTGCCGGGCGCTTGGAGCCAGAAATTTTTCAAGCACAATTTCATTTCATTCCTATCCCTTAGCATTTTGTACATTTTAAAGAAAGCCTATGTGAATGTGTGTATCATTTTTGGCATTTGTATGTGTTTTTCTATGCAATTTCCCTTAATAATAATAATAATAATAATAATAATATGCATATTTTGCAAGCACATTTCTCTAGTATGTGCCCCTTGAATGCCATTTCACCAAGGTGTGCATTTTTATGCAATTTCCCCATATAAGCATTCATTTTAAACAATTTTTTAACATTAGAAAAAAATGGAGAAATGAAAAAATGAAGGATAAAGACATATTGATCTGAGTATAAGTTTGTGAAGTTAAATTTCATATAAAATATCCCCTCCACACATGGAAATCCTTTTGCCTTAGAGACTTTAGTGTAGGCTATGCCCTTTTGGATATTTGTGTGTGCGTGTGCGTTTGTGTGTATGTGGCTCTCCTAATGAATAGAACCTTTATACTCTCAATACCTTCATACTCTCAGAAGAAGGAACTTGCAAGACAGCCACTGACTCTTTCTTCTCGCCAATCTTTCTTCCTCTTCACCCATTCCCCACAATAGTAGACCAAACACAGGGCTTGGCTTGGTACAACTGGAAGGCGTGGAGAGCAGCTGGAAGCATTTGGGAGTAGGAGGAAAAGATGATCTGATGCTCTGCTTCACCTAGGATGTTTTCCTCAGGAAAAAGAAATCTAAATCTTTTATTTAAAGCCCATACACCAAGCCAAATATTTTCTTATCTGTTTCTTTGCAATGAATGCATTTCTTTTATGCCTACGAGATAAGTTGATGGCTTATCTGTTTTATGTATTTTTTGTGATACAGACAAGTGCATTCAATCATATTTAAGCTCTCTCCTTTTGATGCAGAAGATAATTTAACCGTTTCAGTGTGTTTCACATGTGATACCTCATTTGGATTTCTGTCGTATTAGATCCTAGTGGAAATATCTGCTGAAAGAAATATCAAAATATCCATAGGGAGCAGGAAAATATCCAGGAGCAGATAGTTTCTTTCTTATGATCAACCAAAGTGTTGCCAAATAGTAAGCAAACTTTGCATTCTCAAAACTCCTTATCAGGGTGGATAAATAAAGCAAACTGAAGGGTGGGAGGGGGAAAGGTCAGCTGCATGTTAAAGACTTGTAATCCTGCAGTGTTGAGTCATAGTCTTAAGATGGAGTGTAGGATGAGATACCAGATCAAAAAAGACTTCTTTTTGTTAGGTGCTATGCAGTTAAACCTCATGATGGATTTTGTGTATTATGTGTGTATTGGTTTTTTGTTATTTTGCCCTCACCACATTTAACCAGTAAGTGCCATTACCCTGTCAAGAGATGTTTCCATACCAGAGCTCACAAGAAAGAAGGCCTGTTCCATTCACCTCCTCATGGGCTTTTCTCAGACACAGAATTGGTTACTGTGGGAACAGCTGGTTGAACTAAATAGGCTTCTGGCCTGGTGCAGCACAGCTTGTTTGATGTTTTTCAACACAGTGATGAGTAGCCACAAGGAGCAAGATGGCTGAGGAGAAAGCTCTTCCTTTGAGCTTTTCACAAACTCACCCCTACCCCTCAGCTCCAATTAAAGCAAACTTTTTATTAAAAATAAGAGCTAAGGGAAAAGGGGAAAGTAGAAAGCCACTCAGAAGAAAGCAGATAAAACCGCAACTAACTTATGTAGGCACTTCTACTAGGCTTTCCATATTCCTTGATGAGGTTTAAGGAATATGTTGACCCTGACAGTTGTCAATGGAATTCCTTTGCAAATTCACATCAGGCAGAAAATGCACAAGAACGGCTCTTGGAAAAATGCTCCAAGCAAGACACAGGCTTATATCCAGCTATCCTCATGGACAGTATTTACAATTAGGTTTAGGCTGCCTTTAAGGGTAAAACTTTCCCCAAGTGGCATACATAACATAAGCAATACAGACCAGTAAAGAGCCATAAAAACAGAAATTATAAATACAACTGGCAGTTCAAGGCTACAATTAAGAAAATGCCACAGAGAATAAGTTGATCCTAAGGGCTTTCTGAAAGACCTGGAAAGGACTCCCATTGGAAGCTCATTCCATGGGTGCAGGTTCAGGACCACCACTGAATAGGCCTCTGGACTTGCCAACACAACTGCTTTTCCCAGTGGGAAACAAAAAGACCCTCTGCTGATGATTTCTGTATAAGATGGGCTGAGATCAACCATCACTTTGTCTTCCACCAAAGTGATAGTTGATCTGACTGGCTTTCATAGCATTGATCACCAATTGGAGGGACGCAATGTGTCTTCCCAACAGCTGACTGATGCTGTCTGCATTCAAAGGGTTGACTGTTTTGCATAGAGGATGCTGGATCCATTCCCCTTAAATCATTCTTTAGCATACATAGGAGGGACCCGATCTAGATGACCATCTTCAAGGAGAAGACTGTTTATAAGTACTGATTACTGAAGGCTCAGGCTGTATGGATGAAAGAGAAATTTGTTTTAGTTTGCTTTTGACTAGCATTTATCCAATTTGCATCTGCCAGACCATTTGCATGGACCATCTGGCAATCAGTGGTCAATCTCTACATTTCTGCTCCAGCAATGAGATTCACAGAATAACAAAAACCCAGGCAAATGATGAATACATTTGAAAAATGTGCCTGAAAAAAAGTGTACTTTTGAAAAATGCACACACCTGATGTGCACATTTTCAAAATAAACACAAATTTTGTATGAAAAGAAAGAAAAGGAAAGCTTGCAATTTGATGCAGGCACAAAATGGGACAAACTTTGAAGGGGAATTGAATGAATGAATCCCTAGCAGTGGTCACTGCTGTGTCATATTTTTCCGTTTGGAATAAAAAGACATACACTGAACCTATGCATGTGGGAATGCAAGTATTCACATTCTTTCCATATGTTTGCACCAGTCCTGCTTGCCCTGCAGGTCATATGCTTGCCCTGCATTTTCCTCCCATTAGTTGCCTAAGATTAGACTGCAAGTTCCTTGGGGGCAGGGACCTGCCCCTTGATTGAACCATCAAGAAAGGCAGTGATTAGCACAGAAGATGAAAGTTGTATTTTTGTAGTCTGGTCCCACATTTCTAGGGGATACAAAGTAAAGCACAAAATGCTTCAAGGAGCCAAAGCTCAGAGGGAGTTCAAGGTAAACCCTGAGTGGGACCTTGGGCAACAGTGAACTTATGGGCCCTTTTTGCTGGCAGAGGCTCCTCCAATCTGTTATTTATTTAATCAGACAATTGATCCCTTTGCAGTGCAAATATTTTTCAACCACTCCATTACCCGAGTCTTCTTTTGGAATGTTTCGCAGGGTTAGGCACACTGGTGGCTTCAGTAACCACAATCTAATTAAAGTAATTGTTGGCCTGCATTTCGTATTCTGTTTCATGTATAATTATACTCCATGGGAAATCTGGTGGGATTAGAAACAGACTTTTAATCTATTCCACGCAAATCAAAAACCACTCCCAAGAAAACAGTTTAATAGCAATATTTAACAGTGTGCCAGTTTCTCTCCTCTGGAGACATAGCAGGCAGAGGGCTACCACGGAACCTTTCAGCCACAGAGAGATGAGAAAAAGACTCCCCCCAAAGCAACACAAACATTTTTTAAAATCTTCTTTTTTATTTTGCTAAGTTAATTAACTCCATTTATCGGGGGCTTTTTCTCTTTTGGGTTTCTGGAGTGAAGTCTCCTGGTGCTGTTGACAGATGCTGCTCAGCCTGGATCAACAGCCTGGATGATTCTCTAGATTTTGCCTTTGCTTGGATTATTTATTTGCTACCTTTTATAAATACCAACCAGACTCCACCTTGTATTTGCATCTAAGAATGCCAAATCAAAAACAAATCAACAATCAAATAAAAACAAAGGCACACTCATCCCTTAGGATTCTGGCTGTTTGTTCAGAGAGCAATCAAGCTGGTATATTCTGAAATAGATAAGGAAAATTGTTGATTATGTTCCATGGGGCTGAAATAGATGAGGTAACCCCATCTGCATGTCACAAGGGCTATATCTAAACAAAAATGTATTTATATGTTTGCTTAGCCAGCCAGCCATCTAGCTAGTCAGCCATTTTACGTAGCACCCTCCAACATATCATGATCAGGCTGTATTATTTACTGAAGCTGATTTACAGATGTTGATTTAACCTATTTGCCAAACAAAACAAAACAAAACAAAGCAAAACAAAACTGCCCTTTCCTGAAATTACATGCAAATTATTTACAATTAAATAAATACATAAATGAAATAATCAAGAACTCCATGAGAATGAAATGGTGCAGGCCTTGCAAGGACATCCCAGGGTAGAACAGACTGTAACTTCCCCTCTGCCTATGGGAGAGGAGATCTGCCCATCATCAGAGTTGGAGATCTGGTCCACCCACACAAGTCTCCTTGTAACAGGAGCAGAATTCACCATCAGTGCTAGGATGGGGCTAATGAAAAGGGGGCATTATAGGGACGTAATGCACATGGACTGGGGAGAGTGGCTGACAATCTACCAGAACCAAAGCCCTCCTGTTCTGCTAATGATCCCCCAGAATGGAAAAATGTGGCCACAGCCCATAAACAGAGCACTTAATGGAAAGGAAAATTTGGTGTGGAGAGGGGGGCAGGAAAGGAGTTCGCATGGTAACATGTTGCCCACCACCTTCTGCCTTGCCCCCAGGACCGCAGCAGGGCTTTGAATTATGACAATTCATTCCTCTTCTGCCTTCGACTCCTGACTTCTATAGGAGCTGAAGTCAAGAAAATCTCCCTGGAAGGAAAGCTATAAAAATGGGATGCCATGACTGAAAGTTCCTTTACTCCAGTTGTCACCACTTCATTTCTGGTGATGGAGACTCAGAATACGGCCTCACTCTTGACAGAGAAATAAAGGCCCCCTCCTCTTCTTTCTGTGTTCTGTATCTTTTCATACAGACTCCTTTTTACAAAGTGCCTTCAATAACAGGCATAGTTCAGTCCAGGGTTTTGCTCTCAAACTTAGCAAAGAGAAGATTCACAGACAAGGTTTCCCAGTAAGATTTGTGAGAGCAAAGCATTGTTATTGCTACGCATGTCCTTAAAGCATCATATGGGCTTCTCTCAAAACTTTTAGAAATGCTGTATTTATAGTCAGCATTCCAGCTATAAAATGTCTGTATAGGTTTTTTTCCCCCCTAGCATACAAACAACGTTACAATCTTTAAAGCATTCATCCTCACAAGAACCCTGTGAAGAAGAGAGGGTTACTGTTTTTATTCTACAGACAGGAAGCTGAAAGATTGCTGGAAGACAGCAAGGAATTCTCGGAAAACACACATTGAACTGCTGTTTGTATAAAAAGAGGCAGTGATGCTATCAGAGAAGGACTGATAGCAAGTGAATTCTATAGCTTAACCATGTGCGGTATGAATGAACATCTCCTCTCATCTGTCTCAAAGGTCCCATCATCCAGCTTCATGGGAGGATGCCACTGGATTCATGTAGCGGTGAGAGAGGGAGAAAAAGTTTCCACTTTTTCTCCCTTTCCACTTTTTCTAAGCCGTGAATATTTTGTCGAATATTATGGAGCAGAAGGTGATCTTCAATTATCCCCCCCCCCGCAATGCCCCCCATGCTCTGGATGATGGGAAAAATGCTGCAGGAGACCTATAAGGAGAGAGAATCAGCAAAGATCCGTCACTTTTCCAGCAACAGGAGCATTTATTCATTTAAGTCATTTTTAGACCACCCAGTGACCAAGACTCTCTGAGCAGAACTCAGTGCAGTGAAGGGCCACTAGGATGGTGGCTGGTTTGCAGGGTAAGTCATATGAGGAGAGACTGAGGGAGCTGGGTCTTTTCAGCCTTGAGAGGAGGACACTCAGAGGGGACCTGTTAGCGACATACAGTTATGTGAGGGGGTGCCACACAGAGGTGGGTCATGACTGTTTTTCCCCTGCAGTAAAGGGCAGGACACATTCCAACAGAGCAAAGATCAGGGAACCAAGATTTAGGGTGGATGTCAGGAGATTTAGGGTGGATGTCTCCCCCTGACTCCCTGCCCATTGAGCAAACACCGGAGCCCACACCAAAGCAAGAGAGCCCTGAGGGAAAAGACACTACGAGTTCCACTCAGAAGGAGTCAGAGCAGGCTGTCTCTCCTCCCACTGACGCTGAACTTCCTGAACATGACACAGGAGACACAGAGGGCATAATAGACTTTTCCCTAGCAACCAATCGTAGAATTCTGAGGAGGTACGAACAAAGGCAGGACTTGTTACGCCAGAGGGAAGAAAGGCGTGACCAAGAAGAGAAGTCCCACGTGGGCTCGGGGGAGAGACACCACTAGAGGATTAACATCTGCATTCCAAAGAGCTCAACAGAAGAGCTTATCTATAGAGCTGTAAATCTTGTAGACAAGTAGCAATATAGGACTTTAGTTTTATTGCTCGTGAACGTGTGGATTGTTTACATGTTGAGCAGCACCTCGACAGCACCCTAAATAGCTCCTTTAATGTTCAGACTGAAATCCAGAGTGGATACACCACCCCACTACCTCGAGGGCACCACCCGCTGCTGGATGTGCTAAGGAATGGTTGCACCACCATGCTTGGTAAGACCACATTTAGAATCCTGTGTTCCATTCTGGTCGCCTTACCGAAAAAAAGGACGTTATTGAGTTGGAAAACGTACAGAGAAGGGGAGCCAAAATCATCAGGGGGCTGGAATGGCTCCCCTGTGAGGAGCGGCTACAAGAACTGGACAGATGAGTAGGGGAGACATGATAAAGGTACGTAAAATAATGCACGTTGTGGAGAAAGTGTAATGGGACACATTTTTCTCGCTGTCCCATAACACTTGAACCTGGGCTCATTCCATGACATCGATTGATGGGAAGCTTAGGACAGATGAAAGGAGGTATTTCTTCACACCGTGTGTAGTTAAACTGTTGGTGAAGTGGTGATGGCCACCAGTCTGGGTGGCTTTAAAAGGGGACTGAACAGATTGATGAGGGAGGGCGCTGGCAGGCTCTGTGCTACCTCCTTTTGCGGAAATGGCCTGCCTGCATACACCAGTTGCTGGGAAGCCTGGGGCGGAGGAGGGCTTGCACCCTCCTGCTTGAGGGCTCCTGTGCGCAGCTGGTTTGCCCCTGACTTTCCATTCAGATCTGGCTTTCTCCTCTCATCTGTGAGCTTCTTCAGGAGGTCATGCTCCTTCTCTCTCTCTAGCACTCAGCTATCTCTGGTCCCTGACTGGAGAGAACGCCTGCAATTTCTCTGCTTAGGGCAAAGACACGCAGCCTGTCTTCAGTATTGCACAAGAAACCCTGATTAGAGATAAAGAGGCCATTTAAAGGCGGTTAATCTTTAAATACTTTAAATACCCTGCTCTTTCAGTATCTTTAAAATTTAAAGAGCCAGGTTTTTAAACTTCTGACTACTGTGGTACCTCTGCTCATGAATGCCTCAGTTCACGGACAAAAATTTCATAAAAATTTTGACTCAGGTCGTGAACTCTGCATTGGGAGGCAACCACGATTGTGGCCATCTCCCCCCTGCCCCCCGAGTGGGCAGATGGCCACGATCGTGCTGGGGGGGTAGATGGCCGAGATCGCGCCCGTCTTTCCTGCACGAGTGCAACCGCGATCTTGGCCATCTCCCCCCCGCAGCATGATCCCCCCCATCCCCCCCCAGTGCGCCTGCATTCACGCCCATCTCTTCCCCCCAGCGCACCCACGATTGTGCCCATCTCCTCTCCCCCCCGCCCAGCACGCCAGGATGACGGGCGTGATCGCAGTCATGCTGGGAGGGTGGGGAGATGGCTGTGCTCATGCTCGGGGTGGAGGGGAGGAGATGGCTGTGATCTTTGTTGTTCTTTGTCACTTTGCTTCACATTTTTCTGATTAAAAAAACCAGTTGCAGAATGGAGTAACCTTATTTACATTGAACCTTATGGGGCAATTTAACTTGGCTCACAACCAATTTGGGGCACAACCAGAGTCCTGGAACGGATTAAGTGCATGAGCCAAGGTACCACTGGACATGTGTATGGAACCGAGTCATTCTTTGCATTCCTGAAAGCTGTTATACTGGAGCTTACGTCTGAGTAAAAGCAACAGGACTGAGCTGGGAAAAAGTCCACAATGGTATGAATTGCATCTCTCTGACTCATTTCACCTTTGACCTTGCCCACCACTGAGGTTCTCTTGAATGGGACCAGGCCTTAAGGACTTAAAAAAGTTCACCATTCCCTGCCTGCACCTTGAATGGGTGTTGATTGGCAAATGCAGTTGCATGAGAAATTCGTTCCAGTTCCTTTTTGATGCAGATTTACCTAATTTGCATCTTCTGGACCAAACATGGACCTGGATGCAACCTGCAGTTCAATTCCATCTCTTTCCAAAGTTGCAGTGTGATTCATGGGCCTAAACAACCACACAGATATGCTGCAATCAATGGGAGAAGGATGCACATGCTGAACATGTGTTCACACATGGGAATGCATAGAGATTTCAATATGAAAAGAATAAAATCAAGGCTTGCAATCTGATATGGACTCAAGTAGGAGCATGCTTCAAGGTAGCAGTCTGAAAACTTTGGAAAGCTCAAATTCTGCTGATTTACACATTGCTAGCCACCGACACCATGCACAATGACTATCTGGGTCTGTGCGTTGGACTGGGCCAAAGCAGGACCTACCCATCCATTGGCATATCTGCCAGCCTTCGCATGCTATGCTGCTGTTCAGAAAGGCCTAAATAGTCACCACCAACATGGTTGTGCACGTGTGCTTGGATGAGCTTCCCATGCACGCACAAGAGAGTGCGGGCTCTGGGAGAACCATGGCTCAAGCTCAGAAGAAGAGAAGTTAAGTATTCTTCCAGCAGCAGTTCAGAGTTCTCACCCTGATACTGTAGATGTTGAGGCTAGCGGCCTGCCAGGTGGCGAACTACCCCCTGAGGGGCAGGCTGAGACACGGGTCCTGACACTATTCTTAATTGTGAGAAAGAAGCTGATAGAGAGCAGGCTGGGGAGGTTCCTGAGGCTATTTGGGTTGCTCGATCTGCAGGTGCACTTGCCAGCTGGGGTAACTGGAGATGCGATTTGAAGAACGGTGGCAAGCATGAGTCCAAAGTGTGCCACCCCCACGAGACAGGCCCCAAAGGGTTCATAAGCAAAGTGTGGGGTGACGTTAGTCAGAGCTAGAGCTGAACTTTCTATCTTGAGTGTATTTTCGGTGTTTGTGAATACTTTGTAGCCATTTGGAGTAAAGACTCTTTTAGCAATTGCTGGAGTGATTGCCTTCATTGGAAAGGGACTTCTGGCTCATGACGAACATGGATGAAAAATTCCATATATTCTAGAATATGAGCCTCATAGATAGAGGACAAGGTGAAATGTGGAATCATATATAAACTGTTATGGGATACCAGGTTCCCCTTCAGCTACTCCACAAAACTCTGGTATTGCCCACAAGAACAACACCTCTTGTTATCCCCCCTACAAAGACAGACAGTTTTTACATCTTTAAGTGGTTAAATAAAATGTTTCTTAACAAATATTTCCCCATCTTTTTCTTCTTCATGCTCTCTCCTCATGCAGACTCATGGCATCGTTCCACCATTTGACTGGACACCATTGGCCAACTTGATTCCCCCTTCTTCTGCCTCCCCAAATCTTCTCTGCAGGGGTGAGGAAGAAAAGGAAGGAGAATCCCACAAAGCACAGGCACACGGTACTGGATGCCGCTTCACACTCATGTCTATTTCCCCCATGCTTCATTTTTACTGCATTCTTCCCCTTTACAGATATTCATACTGTGCCTTTCTTGCTACAGAAAACATTTCAGAGGCATTGTTCAGCTATGTCTTTTTGACTTTTACACTTGATATATCCTGGTTGTAAGTATAGGTCTGAAACGCACACTCTGCATTCATAGTTATCTTCACCTGCCAGCTAATGAGAAGAAATATTTTATGTTGAGTCCTTGCAATAGATTTTCCCTCAAGCAATGGTGACATCTTCCATCACATCACTGTATACTGCAACACATCACTCATTAGTAGGAACAGATATTTCAGGAAAAGGGTCTGCTTTTCGAAATCACTACCTAGTCATAGCCCTCCAGCTTTTTCAGGAAGTGTAGCACAAAATGAAATAACAGAGAGGGGAAAATATGGATGAATTCATCAAGAATATAAATGGAGCCCTCTGTGACTGATCGTTGTCGCTGACCTTATATGGACCACCTCTGGTGTATTCAGGAACATTTCTGTTCTGTCATCCAACCCACAGCAACAAAATCTTATGCTGCTTCCATTCAATGCAATATTTTGGGAAAGTGGGAAAATAACAGTCACTTTTCTGTTGGAAAGGATGGTCCTAGATGGTCCTAGGACCTAGAGGTTAATTTAAATGTCTGTCTGTCCATCATCTACCATAACAGAGCCTTACTGCAGGAGGATAATAGCCCCGGAGTATCATAGCATCTTTGCCTCATACTCGATTTCTTGGCCAGGTTACTTGTCTCTGACTTTGCCTCTGTCAGTCTGGCTTCTGTGAAATGGGTGCTGAAGAAGAAAACTGCAGGTTCAAGAATGGTTTTGTGTTTTGGAGTTCAGAAAACCCCTTGGCCTTTTTCTATGCCAAGTTCCTTTTCTTTTAGATTCACCAGCTTGCCTTGCATGTCTACAAGGTGGTATAGTTCAAGGGGTGAGTATTTAACAGGGGAGGAACACACTGCTTATTCCTGAAATGCAGCCAGAATGGTTTTGAGGCTGTTTAGATGCAAACATTTAGAACTTTGCATTAAAGTGCCTCTGGGGGAAAACACACACAGGCTGGGGTTTGGGTTAGGGCTAGCATTGAAGGGATAACCATGAATAACTCTGCTGGCATTATTAACCTTGACAAGGAGGTTTTCAAAGGTGCCATGTTTGGATTTGGAATGACTTTTCATTAAACACTTTTTGAAGAAAAAGGATTAAAAAAACCTGGCATGTTCAAAAAGCTGTTTTTGAAGAAATGCAAAGCCTACCACGGCAGTATTTCTCAATGTTAATAATGCTAATATTTTTACATATCTCTTAACCACAGTGTGTTTGCTTGCATTGGGGAGAATTGCAAGGGGGAAAATGGCTTTTTATTGATAATGCCTGCACAGCCCTGGCAACTGTCATTAAATAATGAGAAACTGCTGGCCAGTTTCCAGCAATAGGCTGGAGGAAAACGCAGTTCATCTGCTCTCTAGATGGCAGAAATGGCATGTTCTAGTGGATTGTTGCATAATATTTGTTAATCTCTTTTGCATTTGAACAATAAGGACAACACACTAACAACAACAGGATTGTTGGTGATCAGGATTGCTGAGCGTGTCTCATGTCAATGTTACTCCTTAGCACTGGGGAATACACATTTGAAACACCAACAGTCCACTTGGCAGGATAAATCATTCCTAAGTTACTTTTCTAAGAAGTAGCAATACCATTGGCACATGAAATTTGGCAGCTTGTAAATTGAATCTGCTGTTTCCATGGCTCATGAGTGTACTGAGCTTGGAAAACTGTCTAACAAAGTTTTTTATTTAAATCAAAAAGGATTATGATGCTTGCATATTCTGCTATAGCTTCTTTCCCTCATCCTCCTAATACACGGATGCTGATCCGTTGTGGAAAGGCAAAGTGAAGTGAATACAATTGCTGGCCTCCACAGATTGAATGCATGCAGCAGAGGGGACCATGCATGCTGCCCCCTACCCAACATTCGTGTCTCCACTTGCTCTGGTCACCAAAGCCTCATACCCTTAGCTGTGCCTGTCTAAAGTCCTACGTGTGGAGCCCTGTGCAACATTTGCCTGTTTATCTGTATCCTTGCAAATTCTCCTGCCACACCTTTACTAAAATATGTGGAGATTTGGGTGTCGTGAGCAATAAGGATGTTCATTTTAGGTGCAGGCACAGAACATGCAGTCCAGAGAATATTTTCAAGCAAAATGCTAGCAAGAGAGCTATTTATCAGAAGCTGACATCAAGTGATATTCCAGAGCCCAGCCTGGCAAAATTCTCAGTGTGATTAATTCTCTTCATAGCAAGTGGGCACAGCTAGAGAGACATGATAATTTCATTTCACTTCACAAATCACTCAGAAATGCTCCACTTGCAATCCCAACTGCAAGCAGGAATGCACATTCTCTGAAAATGTTTGCAAGTTCCTGAACTTGCATTTCCATTTTAAAAACGTGCAACTTTAAAAATGTGGAACTTTAAAAATATGTGACTTTGAACATGCACAATATTTAAAGATGTGAACTTTTCCTATTCAAACTATCTGAAAAACAAGAGGGATGGGAGCAAGCCAGCTAAACCGAGTCAAGAGAAAAACAGAGAATTTAAATGAGCTTGGGCATGCCTGGTTCTTGGTACAGTTGGGAGTATGACTTGCTTGTTCTCTTCGTTTACTACCCATTGCATTTCAGTTACCCTCTTTTCTACCTAGCCATGCACTGTATAGCAATGTTGATGTGCTTTTGATAACACAGTTGTAATCTGATTTCTTTTCAGACTGTAGAAATCTTTTTGCCGTTACCTATAATTCTCTTGGCTTTCTATTTGTGCTCAATTTTCTTCCTCATTACAGCAAACCTGATGCAAGATGTCCATGTCATCTCATAAAAGCAATGATCAAAATGAATCCACCAGTCCTCCCACCCATCAGTCTGTCCCTCCCTCCCTCCCTCCTCCCTCGTCTATTTATCACAACTTTCTTAAAGCAGCTCTCTTTCCTCCATATTTATGGCTTGTAGGACATAGGCATTAACATGGTGGGTACCCTGGCTATCTTCTTTTTAGCAGGAGAGGATAAAAGCTTTTCTTTCTGTGAAACCCTACAGAAGGGCAAGTCATGGGTGTCAGTCCAAATTCTTTCTTTTCCTTTCTTCAGGCCAAAGGGAGTCTAGTGGGAGAAGTGTTCAAGCGTGATCTGGTGTCTCAAGACCACTTCAGCAGCAGAACTTAATTCAATGTAGGAGGAAATAGTTTGAATCATCTCACATCGGTAATGTGCTCTTAACATAATTCCTGTTTTACACAGAGCCAAGCTGAAATTTCTCAGAAGTCAGAAGTCGTGACAATGGAAAGTCTTCAGAGTCACTTCAGGGATCAGAAGACCTTTGGACAATGGGGGGGGGGGGCGGTGATGGAGCTGGATGAGCCAAGGTCACAGGAAGGGACAGATGGACTAGAAATGCAGAGAGATAAGGAAGGCTTTGAAGGTAAGGGCAAGACACTTACAAGATTCTGGGCACAGTCAGGATGCTAGTAAAGGGATTAGTGGAGTAGAGTCACATGGTCAGAAAGATATAACCATCTTTTATATCTCCTGAATGATATACAGGTTCAGACCTTGGATGGCCTCCAGGAGGGAAGAAATGCAAACATGGGAAGCAACCAGTGAGAAAGTCCAATTATCACTGCTGCAAATTTAATGGATTAGTTTGCTCAAGAATTGATTAAAACATTTAAACTCACTACCAAGGTGTCCTAAATTAATTGCACAGCTTATTCCTCCCCGCCCCCATTATTTAATAATGCACACCTACCTCTAAAAAGGCATTCTGCCTTCTACTGTGTGCAGTGGGAATAACCTCTTAGAGCACAAGCCTAAGGTGTCCTGTCCCAACATTGTCTGGGGACCATGGGATTATTCAGACCCCAGCTCTCAACCCTGTTATTCTGAATAGGGAGGTTGCCCCCACCCTGCTGATGGTACAGAAAGAATTGTGCTGGATTTGACTCTAAAGAAACCTATTGGCTTTGGAGAGGAGGAAAGAGGGTGTGCCAGGTGGCAAGGAGGAGGCCGGATGCAATGGATTGCACCATTCCCAGATGAAACCTCCTTTTTACCCTCTTTGAAAATGTGCATCTGGATGAAACGTGGGGAAAAGGTGTTGCTGCAGGGGAGATCATTGCGCCTTGTGCCTGGCTCCTTGCACCTTGCACTGGATACGTGTTGGAGGCTTACCTGCATTGCGGGCAGAAGAAGGCCATCTACTGGCACCTTGTGAGATGTTGCCCTGCTGTGTTCCACCCCAAAATAAAGAATGTGTCCTTTCCTTTCCTTTCCTTTCCTTTCCTTTCCTTTCCTTTCCTTTCCTTTCCTTTCCTTTGCTTGGGCGATACTGTTTAATCATAAGCCCTTTTAACTGATGGATGGACAGATTCATTGAGTACAATTCAGAGGATGAATCTGGTGAAGTTCCTGTACTGCAGAGAGGCTGATGTGACAGAGCAGTTAGCTCTGTCAGGCTCGAACGCCCTGAAGCCATGCCAGCTGTGGCATCTGGAGCAGTCCCCTGCCCTGGGAAGGAGCCCAAGGACTGGGGGCTTCTGTTGCCTTGGAGGACCATCTGGGATCATTCTCCCAGAAACACTCCTGGGGCAGCTCAGGTATAGGGAAGATTGCAAGCAGGATGAGCTCATGCAGCCCAACAACACCACTTACCGTGAAAGCAGCACAAAGGAGATGTGTCTATTGAAGCATTACAACTACTTTTTCCTTTAACTTTTTAGTATTTGTGATTCCTAGATTTGCATGGTTACTCCAACTAATACCACTTACACTTAGACTAACACAGAAGGACATATATATATATATATATATATATATATATATATATATAGCAGACTCTGATAAAATGCTTTGTTTTCTGTGTGTATGTGTGTGTTGTTTTTAAAATGTAGTCATTTCTCTCACCTGCAGCTCTACAGAAAGGCAGTCAGATTTAATAAAGTCATTTCGAGGTCTCATAAAAGCAAACCGAGCCAACAATTTCAATTGTGCCTTGTTGCTCTTTTAAAAAGTGCATATCCCTTTTTAATTTATTTCTGATCTTTGCATTTCTTCTTTGTTTCGAGATGAATGAGCTTCCACTCACTGGGAAATAAATAAACATACTGGATGGCAACTGGCTGACATGTTAGCCAAGCCAAAGGAAAATGAAACTGCAACTCTTGGAGGGCATCAAAGCAGCTGCAGAAGCCACACAAGCCGCCCTACCAGCAAATTGCGGGGGTGACTCACTTTAGTGCATAATGCATGAGAGGAAATATGAGCAGGGGGTGACCAGGGACACTGCAAAAATCATTTCCAAAGACGCAGATGCAGCTGTTCCTATGGTAGATTTCGAGCACAATTGATTCATGTCTGCTATGATGTCTGATTTGTCATCCTCCCCTGTCCCCACCAGACTCTGAGAGCATCAAGGAACAAAGTTGCTCCTGCCCCTTTCAAAGGACAGGCCCCTCCCAGCCAGGAATATGTTTGTCTCTTTAAGCTGTAGGACATTAATGCTCAAAGGCAGAAATCCCAAAGGGAACCACTAACGCGATTTGATAGAACGGTTCCCAGAAGGATGGCTGTGCTTTGTGGTTCCTGCAGCTCATGGATGGGAACAACAGTGCCCATAATGGACTATGGTGCAGTTGTATGCTCAGTGCATCGCTTTATGAGTAAAGGGTGCCCTGATTGCTGGGCCCACAGCAAGAGATTCGTTTACTTAAAATATGTGTATCCTATTTTTTGACTTCGGTGGTCCTCAAAGGGTCTTATTGGAAGAAAAGAAAACAAAGACGTCCAGGGAGATCTACATGCAACAGGTGAATCAGTACAAATAACAGCTGTCACACAGCTTCAGAAAAATCTTCATACTTCTTTCCCCTAAGAATTGAGCAAATAAAACAATTTTGGTGTCCTTCAGTGTTGGTGCCACATAATTCACACCTCAGGAGACCTGGGTTCAAGTTTCCACTTGGCCATGAGGTTCCCTGGGTGGCTTTGGGCCAGTCAGTGACTCTCAGACTCATCTGCCTCACAGGGTTGTTGTGAGGACAAAATAGAGAGGAGGAAGATTGTGTCCATGCTGTGATCCATACTCCTCTACTTGGAGAAGGAAGAATACAAATATGTGTAACACATAAATCTGGGGAAGCATTAGGCACAACAGAGAAGGGCCAGAATCTGGTCACCATACCCTGCCCTGTGAAGTTGGGGGCACCTGGAAGAGAACTGCTGATGTGGATTTTAATCTTATATGGAAATGAGATTCATTTTACATGGTTCTGATATGCAAAGGAATCCAAAGCATGTTTTATTGAGCAGTAAATTCTTTTGTTTTCCATGGTGCTTGTCCTTGCAGGTCTGCTGCCCTGTTCAGGCATTAAGCCTGATAAACCTGACCAATATCCCCGTGCAGGCTGTCGTCCCCCACCTTCAGCTGCCTTTGCTGCCTTGAATGACCACTTCCTACTCCTGTTTGTTTGAATGTGAGTGGAGCTTTCTATGTGAATGGGAACCCTGATAAACCCAGGCCCTAATTGCATGGAGAACTCTATTCATGTTCAAGGAGACATGAGTAGAACTAATTTTATAACTAGCTTCAGTTCCAGACTTTTCTATACCAGGAGAGATCTGGATATGATCAATATGGCGGTTGTCTCCTTCTGATGCTTGCCTCATTAAAAAGATGCTCTCTTATGTTTGGATTGGTTGGGCTGCTATTGTAAATGGTTTGCCTATTGACAGGGGCTAAAATTTTAGTCTTCATTTTTATTTAGTAAGCATTCTGCCATAAACTAGCATAATAATAATGTCCTATGTGTACTGGCTCAGAAGTAAATACCAATGTTTCTTCTTCATGTTTCAGTGTTCCCTTGTTTTTAATGTAGTGTTGTTATTATTTCATCTATTTTAGCTTTTTAGTGTTTACCACTCCAGAATCTGCCCAGTTAAGGAGTGGTTTACAAGCAGTTTAAACAAATTCATAAATAAATCAATAAATATTTTCCCTGGAGGTGGGTCTCTTCTCTCACAACATACAATTTTTTTGGCTCCCCCTTGATATGGAAGCTAATAGAGACATCATTCCTTTGATTTGCAGGGTAAGAAAAAGCAGCACCCCTAAAAGTGGCTTTATCAGGACTTTATTTTCCAAGTCACTTGGATGAGATTTGAATATCTCCTAAGAATAGAGGGATGGAAGAAAAATTAATTTGCATTCATTTTTGTCCAGAATTAATTCAGTTTATGCTTCCCAGAACCAAAACCAAGGCCAAACATCTGGGCTCCGAAGTGTACCCATTTTTAAGCTTGCAATGCAATTCGCACAACAGCAAATATGTTTGATAAATGTGCCCATTTAAAAAATACACACAAAATGTGTATCTTTGAAAATGTGCATGGAAACACTTTAGCCACTGGGAGGAAAATGGGTTGTTTTTGAAAGTGTGCATAATTGAGACCTATATTTGGAAAAGTGCACATGAAAGTACATGTACATTTTAGGCAAAAAATCAAATGGAAAGAAGAGCCGGCCATCTGGTTCAAACATGAATCTGAATGAGCTTCATGAAAGAAATTAGAGAATTTTGATGAGCTCAACGTCTTCTGGATCTTCCATCCTTACTCCAAAGTAACTCATTTAGGTTTGGTGTTCAGTAATAGTCTGAAGTGGGTGCACATGGGTTGGATTGAACTTCCTTGTTGGACTTGCGGAATGAATGGCACTGCTTGAATAGGACTTCCTCATCTTCGACCCTCTGCAATCCCCGTGATCCCTCCAGATCTCCTCCAGAGGTTTCCTGAACCCACCAGGGCAGATGTGCAGGGTGAGCTGTTGGCTGAGGGAAGAGGAGATGATGCAGAAGTCTTGCAGCTGCAGCTGCATCTATTTTGTAGGTACAATGTGGATCCGGCCCCTCTAATTTTACAAAGAACCAGCCAAGAATCCCAAGGCTTTTATTCCCAGAATTTCCTTTGAGGTGGGCATAACAAAGCTCATTCTCAGACTGGAGCACAGTGAACTTCACCAGCATCTCTACTTTCCATATTGACAACCAGGAACACTCCCAGGATAGACAGATATGCAATCCATATGCACAGAAACCTGGATGTCAGGATTAGGGATCTTGGTGAAATCTGCAAGAGATTCAGATGTATTCCTATGTTCGTGAGTCTGACTGTGGATTTGGCCTCAGAGTGGCTTCTTTTCAAACAGCACTGCTTCTGTGGACTGGCAAACTGGTTTTTGCCTTTTGGGAGGGATGTGTGCAAATCTGCACTTGCACTAAAGGTGCATTTGTAAAAGTTCACATTAGCATGAATACACATTTGTACAGTGGAAAAACATTCGAAGAAAGTCAAATAATGCCAATGAGCAGATGATGGAACATAAGGCATCCGACTATGTGAAATAGAGATAGAATGAATTTAATGATTTACATACATCCCGAGTCAGAAGAAAAGGCTGTGGTCTAGATTTCTACTCATAGTCTAGTTTTCTACAAAGATTTCCTGGAAGTTCCCATCTCCATCATCCCCATGGGGAATTGACCCTCTATCAAAATAAGTGATTTGGTCCAGAAACAGTTTTATGAAAGCAGACAACTCTACCTAGCTGTTGTTTGTGTAGGATTGTTGTTGTTATGTGCCACTAAGTTGTCTCCATGACATCCCTGCTCACTTGTTCTAAATTCAAGGCTGTGGCATTACTGATGGAGTCAATCCATCCTTATTTGGCCTTCTTTTTCTTCTTCTGCCTTCAATTCTCCCTAGCAGGATTGCCTTCTCCAGGGAGTCTTGTCTTCTCATGATGTGTCCAAAATATGACAGCCTCAGTTTTGTCATTTGTGCTTCTAGGGAAAGCAGTGGCTTGATTTGATCTAGGACCCACTAGTTTCTCTTTCTGTCAGGGTGTTCACAAAGCTCTCCTCCAGCACCACGATTCAAATGCATCAATTTTCTTTCTGTCAGATTTCTTCACTGTCCAGCTTTCTCACACATACATAGTGACTGGGAATGCAATAGTGTGAATGATCTTGGCCTTGGTCTCCAGTGAAATATCCTTACATTTTATGATCTTTTCAAGTTCCTTTACTGCTTTCCTTCTAAGTCTCAGTCTCCTTTGAATTTCTTGGCTGCAGTCTCCCTTTACATTGGTGACTGAGCCAAGGTATACAAAAGCTTTCACAATTTTGACTTCTTTCCTGTGTAGAATAGGCTTAATACTGTTAAGACAAGGGAATTTCTAGAAAGAATTCACAGTGAACCTACTTTGTGAGCATTTAAAAAAAAATCAGCAGGACCATCTGTATGACAAATAGAAATTAATTTCACACTTTAACAATTGCTTAGACCTGTGTCATTTAGTCCAGTTGAAACAGAATCTAATATAATAACTGTACAGAATAAACATCCCTGAAATCTGTATGTCAGTCAGCATCTCCCTTCTGATCATTAGACAGTAGAATGTTAGTGGGTGATAGAGTGAGAATATTGGCTAAGAAGAATGCGTATACAGATCATTGCAACCTTCTCTGCAGATGCTAGATTGCACAAACAATGTAGAAAAAATAGTTAATGGCTTCAATTTCTAAAGGCCATTACACAGACACATGGTTAACTGGTGATCAAGTAATATGGATGGCAATGAACAGTTATACAAGGACTTTGCCAATTTCAAGTAGCAGCTCCCACAAATGGTATGATGGAGAGCATTTACAGAAAATAGGTAAGAGAGGTTCAGTGGATGGATGCCATGGAATGAATTGGTAGAATCCTAGCATGAAGGCATGAACTGCAGACTGTACTACTTCAGATTGAAGTTGGGGGTTTGGGTACTTTTATTCCCCCGCACCTGGTCTGAAAGTAAAGGAAACACCTAACTCTGGAACCCTTCCTTGTAACAGAAGAGGAATTCAAGCCAGTCCGTCCCAGCTTAATTGTTTCTGCTTCCCTTAGCTTTTTGTATCAAGGTGAAGCATTTAAAGGAAGACCCACTCCTAGCCCCACTGAACCTGAAATGCTACAATCTATGCCACCCCCTTAGGGCTTGCCTAGTGCATTCTGCTGAATGTATAAAACTTACCAGATGAAGGTAAGACAGAGAGGAGGCAGGGCTGGGCATTCAGTGAGCAAAATTCAGTACCACAGACAGAGTGGCCACTAGGCAAAATCCCAACCCCAAACTGAAGCCACTGGACTCACCCATATCTGTAGCTAAGACCTGGGATCATCAAAGGTAGTGGGAGAGGTTGGCCTTCCCAAACTGATTTTATGTTGGCATAGTTGCATTTCAGTGGATCATTGCTCAGCCCTTTTTAATGAACATGCTTTGATTTTGTTCTGAATACCCTTAAATCTCTTTTGAGAAAGGCATCTAATGGCACACAAACAACAACAAGAAAGAAGAGTTTTCAAAACATTTTGTCTTGCAGTTCTGAGACTCCCTGCATGGGTTCACGTGAGGCGAGGCTGGTTCATATCACTGGCTTGTTAATGACTCTGAGCAGGCTAGTTGCCTGCCAGCCCACTCTGAATAAATTACACCAGGCACAGCTTGCTGGGTTGTCCATGGCCAGCAAGGGTGGCTGGTTGGGTGGTGAGCGCACTATCCAGGACCATGGCCTCTTGCAGGGCTGTGGACTGGCTTACTGACAACCCAGCAAGTCACCCTCACCAAACTGGGATGACGTGCAACGCTGCAGCCGAGGAACGCAACTAGGAGCATGGTATCCGCAGGTGTCACAACCCACCGTGACCTAAATAAACCACTTTGGCCTGTGGCAAGCATGTGAACCAGGTCAGCGAGAGGAAGACAGCTTATCTCCCTCTCTCCCTCTCCCTCTTCTCTGCCTCCATACATTCAGCAGTGATGAAGAGTTTACATATGAAAGCTCATTTGAACAGCTCTGGTGAGTTAGATTCCCTTGGGGAACTCATCTGGACTGAAAAGCGCTTTCTCTTTTCTGGCTTCGGTGCTTTGCTATCGAATATTTCATCAGACCTTCAGCAGCTCACTGCTGTCATACTTCAGATTCAGCATTCAGTCAATACACTTTACAACAAAGAGAGAAAGGGAAAATCAATGAGAGACAGTGGGATTCCATAACTAGGGCTCTGAGATTGTCTTTTAGAGGTGCAGCAACAATTTCCCCATCTTTAATTGGGACCCAAACCCTTTCTTCTTCTTATCCTGAAAGGATATCAGTTGCTTATTTTTAAGCAATTGCTCTTGCTTCTGAAAAATGAAGCAATCCTCTGATCTTTTGTGAGGAGACTATAAACCGACATAGAACTAGAGACCAGATTAGGAAGGAGAGCTTAGAAAAGAAGTTCATTGTCACAAAGAAGATAAGGGTGTATTTTTATGCCTTATCAAAGCCAAATGCATTGCATGCACCAAGTAACCTTTATTTAACATTAAGGCTGAAATCCTAATATACTTACTTGTGAATCAGCCTTGTTGAATGCAATGGGGTTTACTTCTGTGTAGACATGCATATAGGATTGCCCTGTTAATTATCTTTGCTTTGATTTTCCTTAGACCTTCTGAGCCTGCTGATTTTCTATGCATTCACTTGCAAGCAGCTTTTATAATTTTGGCTTAGCCCTTGCGGGTGGGTGTTTGTGTACAGCCATATTATTGTCAGCCAAGCAGCATTCGAGGGAAAGATTACCCCTCTCACAGATTTCTGGTTAAAACCTGTGTCAAATATTTCAAAATACTTTTTGATCATTATATTTTGGAACTCCAAAATCTTTCTGTCAATAGGAACATAAGAAGCTGTTTTATACTGAATCAGACCTTTAATCTATCTAGCCCAGTATTCTTGGCTCTCTAGGGTTTCAGGAAGGAATTTTTCCAGCACTTCTGAAGATGCCTGGTCCTTTGATATGCAAAACATGTGCTCTGGTATTGAGCTATGGCCTTCATACTTTCAGCAGGGCCTTCTGGGCTAGCTGTTGCCACATATATTAAGCATTAAGACCTTTAGAAAAACCCTATTTGCACTTGCAGCAGGGAAGTTGTATGATCAACTGAACAATTCAGCAAGGAGTGCCAAAGTGCAACACACCCTGAGATGAAGTGCCATACACTTGTAAGCACACATGGCACATAAACTACTGCGTGTATTTTTTGCATGTTAAGAGTGAGCTGAGAGACCACTTGGTCTCTTTGTACAGTTAATAAGCAACCTTCCCACTGGCCACAAATGGGATTTTTTCCCCTGAAGTTCTCTCCCTCTCCAATCTCTTTGAAAGAAAGAAAAGTTTTGATTGTCATCCCACATAAGAAAATGTCTCTAAAGGATAAATGTCTCTAAGCCTAATTCAGGGTGCTGGTTTTGACCTATGGTGCTTGGGATTGCAATAGCTGATGCCAGGAAAGGCACGAACCAATCCATGCATGGCATTCATCATCCAGAACCCTCTACCAGGGGCCTCATTGGAGGGAGGCTCAGAAGATGGCAGAAAAGGAAAGGGTCTTCTCATTCTTGGCCCTCCCATCATGGAACGGCCCCCCTGATGAGGCCCCCCTGGTTCCAACACTCACCTTTTCAGTGCCAGGTTAAGACATTCTTCTCTCAGCCTCATGATGAAGTTTTTGTTCAGGCCTTTTCCGGCATTGATTATTTAACATTGTGTGTCTCTTTGTGTTGTATGTACAGTATATACATATATTTAGAATGAATGAATGAACGAATGAATGGGACTTATATGGGCTAAGCATCAAAAACCTTTAAGGGCTAAGCATCAAAAGACATCTTGCCAGATAGATGATGCTACCAGTTTTACGTTTTTCCACATTCAGCTAAGATCATCACCATATATCATTATCATCTTATGTTCTTTCCTTTTAGAACATTAAAAAAACCCCTGTGAATATTGGAAGCATTCAAAATGCACCGACAAATAAGATTTGGATGTGCAAAAGGGCCAGCACTATTAGATCGTGCTGAAAGTGATTTCTTGGAATGTCAAGGGACTGTGAAATCCAAATAAATACATACATAAATAAATAGCTTCCCAGACGAAAGGAATATGGCATTGATGTAGCCTTTCTACAAGACATGCATCCGATGGCAGCAGAAGCATGCCAGTGGACAAGAGGCTGGGTGGGAGAGGCCTGTTTAGCAGATGCTTAGGCAAGGATTAAAAGGATAATGATTTTAATTCATAATCAACATTTGTTTTCAGTTCGACAGACTATTAAAGATGCTGATGGGTTTTTTTATTGCAGTTGGAAATACAATGGGAAAGTAATTGTTTTGATTCATGTGTACAAAGATTCTGCAGTTATGTGTCATGAATGTTTCAGCACATTGCTTGATATTGTACATGACCATTTGATTGTGTTTGTGGGAGTGTGGACTTTAATGAGATTTCCTCCTGCATAGGAATACACTGGCCTTAAGTGTCAAGCAATGGTGAGACTTGCAATTCAGGCCTTTATGGTTGAGTTCAGCCTGGTTGACCCTTGGAGAATTATGTGTCTAGATGAGAGAGTTTATATTTCCTTCTCTCCATCGGAACTGCTTTCAGTTAGATTAATTTTTTGGTTTCCACATGAGAGCGTGTAAATTGAAATGATCATATCAGATCATTCTTCAGTTTTTTGAACTTGCAGCTTATAAACTGGGCAAAGCTTACTGGTGTTCGGCATTTTAATGTTTATTTGTTACATGATGAACCTTTCAAAACTCAGAATTCCACTGAGCTAAAAGAATATTTGGAAATTGATAAGGGAACAACTAACACAGGCACAGTTGAATGGCAGGGTGACAAAACTTCTATTCAGGGCCAAATTATCACTTATCTGTCTCATAAAAATATGTTTAAAAAAGAACAACAAATAGTTTTATGTGTAAGACTGAAAAACTTTATAACTCAGTTTACTACTTTTCCAACTGTGCAACTTTATCAGGAAATGCAACGTACTAAATATGAGTTGAATAATATTCTTTCACAGCAGGCAGATTTTGCTTTAGTTTGTTTAAGGAAGTCCTATTAAAGAGAACGGAAGATGCTCTAGTAAGATTCCAGCCCATTGGCCCAAACAATAAAAGCACTGAAATATTCAAAGATGACAGCAATAAGATATATACTCACCCTGAAGATATAAAATCTCAATTTTTAAAATTCAATTCATAGCAGTAGAGTTGACGTTCTGAAATATTGGAGCAGGATATAAAAGCTTTCTTTTTTTCATGCTAATCTTCCCTGTTTAGATATTTTACGAGGGCAGTCTTTATAGGTGTGTTTGCATATCAAAGAAATTATGAAAGCAATAACTAATATGAAAATTGGGAAATTGCCTGCGCTAGATAGATTTCCATTTCAGTAGTATAAAATATTTTCCAGCTTTTTAGTTTCTAAACTTTATTGTCTGTATAATTTCATCTTTGAATCAGGTTCTCTTTCATTAGTATTTAATGTTACTTTTATACCACACTTCCTAAACCCGACAGAGATCATGCTTACTGTGCTAACTGCTGACCTATTTTGTTAATTAATCTTGACATTAAAATATTAACGAAAATGTTAGCTAATAGACTACAATAATTAATTGCAACATTAGTCTTACCATATCAGAAGGGGTTCATCAAAACTAGACAAGGGTAGATAATCTCACACTGATCTTCAGTCTGATCTCATTTAATACAGATAGAGGCAATACAGCTGCTGCTCTTTCTTGGGATGCAAAGAAAGCCTTTGATAAAATTCATTGGAAATTTATTTTGCTGACAATAACGCCTTTTATTTGCTTGCAGAATTACAGAAATGGGTTAAAATTCTATATTCAACCCCAGCAGCTCAAGTGGCTTTCTGACTGACTTTTTCTTACTTGGGAGTGGCACCAGAGAGTCTACTTTTTCCATTGATATGTGATTTCACTTTGGAACCCCCTGGTGTGTGATCTGACAAATTCTAATATTCACAGATTTGTACGGAATTGCTCAGAATTTAGACATTCTTTATGTTGGTGGTCTCTCATAGTTTATCTCAGAACTCCTGTGTTCTTTTATCTCAAAAGTGCATCTTTGATGTCAGTGATTAATAAGTTTGGCTAGTATTGTGTAACTGGAAAGAGTCTAAACTGAATTTAATTGGAAATACTATAATCTATATTGTGCTAGCTAACTGGCAATTTAGATTTGGCCCAGGATTTAATACATATCTGGGAAAATGTACTGCTAGAGATCGATCTCAAATGATTATGCTAAAAATGAGTAAGTTGATTAATAAGACCTCAGGGGACAAGGATAGATGGCTGCCTTGATCCTATTGAGTAGGATAAATACACTACAGGTGAATGCCTCAAATTGTTACATGGTATTCCCCCATTTACACTTATGGCTTTTATTTCCAATAATGCAATGCTTTGTTTCACGAATTCCTTTGGGGTTTCATTCAGCCATGAATCTTCTAGAAAAAGGTGCAACATTCAGTGAAAGAGGGTGGATTTGACTTCTCTGAGCTCTCTTTATATCCTTAGGCCTGTTTGTTGACTTGAACTGAAATGTTGGTCTTTTGCACTCAGATTAGGTAAGCCTTGGAATTTTTGGTCTTGGTACCTCTCTGACAGTGGATTGCCTTGGGGTTCTAGATTCTAAAATAGGGCAGCACAGAAGGTGTAGAGTGCAGTTTCATGTGAATTGCAGCTTTGCTTATTTTTGCATGCAAAATTAGCTCTATGAAGAAAGATTGGCAAGAAAATGTGTTTGGAAGAGCTGGACAGACAGGGTGATTTTTTACTTTGCATAAGCTTGTAGGTTCCAATGATAACTTTCTGCCATTCTCTATTTTGCATGCTGAATATGATTTGGCAGCTACAGCTGAATGGCAATATGGTCAAATGAATCTTGCTATCCATCCAACTATTCATCATGGCTGAATGGAAGCTTCATATTCAGAGGCAATATTCCACTGGATACCAATGTATAGGGGGCAGCAATGGAGGAGGGACAATTGTCGCTAGGGATGGTTGAAGACATTTTGCTACCTGAAGTAAAAAACAAGAAGGTGACTTCTTCTCATGCCATGTTAAAAATGCTGACTGGACTGGCAGATGAATCGGTTGGTCTTTAACCCTGATGATGGGACAGCATCCTCACTGCACCTGAAGGAAGCAGAGAAACTTTGCGGATGAAGAATATGCTGCGTGAAACACAAGTCTCTCCTCCAGCCTCTTGCATTTCCCTCCCAGTGTCTGCTACCTGAGGTGCCTAATGGTGGAGTCAGCTTTTGATTGGCCCAGGTAAGCAGGGAGAGCTGGGGTGCGCGACATTTGGCCTGAGGGCTACATGTAGCCCTTGCTGCCACCCATTGTGCCCCCCACGAAGTCCTGCCAATGTTTACTGTCAACCCCACCAAATTCGTGATGGTACCAAAATAAATAAATAAAACTGTCTGTTTACCACCACGCAGTTGTAATTAGCTTCCCAGATTTAGTTTCCTAGAGTTCGTGGAGCAAGAATTAGATGACATTTAGCTTGAGACCAAGGTGAATTTAATGAACGTATTACTCCGGTGGTGTTCTGTGCTAGATTTCAATGGTGAAAATGCCAAGTTTTTTGCTGCTGCATGGAGGGAAAGCCACAGGGTGCCAGCAGAAGCACAGCCCATGGGTGTTTCATGGGGAAGACAAAATGGCCACAGCTTCTTCTCAAACCTTATATACAGAAAAAGGGTTAAATGGGCTTATTTGAACATGCACTAAATATAAGCCAGGGCTGGTTGTGAACAAAATGCCTTCAAGCATTCATCAACACCCTCTTCACTGACTTTGCTGGTAATTTATGTGGATGCAACTGCGTGGGGAAAAATAGGTAATATTCAAGGGGGTAGCAAGAGTTTTAAATATTTCAAAAGAAAGAGGCTTGTACCCCTGAGATTAGCTCCATTTATATGGTAATGGTGATGATCAAGGTGATAATAGTATATTTACAGAATTGTCCATGCACCTTTGCAAGAGACTGTGGTCAGGCTGAGCTGAGAAATTCTCTCCTTCTTTCTGCAGCTTTTGTGGACTTGGTGGTGGTAGTATGAGAACATCCCTGAAGTTTGGGGAGGCAGCCGGCTGGGGTGCATTCACAAGCATGCTTTTGAAGTGTGAAAACTTTCGCTCCATTTGTTTAACACTTTGAAAGAAAGCAGCCTGTTTGTCATATTGTTCTCTTTCGGCTCTCTACAGAAATAATTTCAGTCAGACTTGTGGAGACACTCAGGTTAAGACAGTTAATATGTGATACTTTTATCTTCTAAAAACAAAGCTAGATCTTCTCCTTAAAACCAATTTTTACTGATTTTGATTTATTTTTCCTGGTACATGTGCATGTCTCTGAAACTTAAGGAAGGAGTGGGATAACCTCTGTCTTATTTTGCAGATGAAAACATTATGGAGAACTTAATAATGTTGAGCATGGTGACTGAAGAATTGGGAACATTTTAATAATAGATGCAGCTTCACCACATATGTTGTCGGATGTGGCCATACCAATGCAGAAACAAGCCAGTCAAATGCAAGATCTTACGGTAACAAAACCAAATTAAATATTTAACACAATCACAAAAAAGAACAGAGATGAGTAAATGAAGAACATGAACTTGAAAGAGAAGAATGGAAAACAGCATACTATGGATGAATGAGAATAAGCTGAAGCAGTCTGCCTTGATGTTCTTTCTTCCCCACTTCTTCATTGTTAGTAGACATGCAGGACTGCCATTACTGCCAGAGATGTCTAGCATCTCGCCCACTACCATCTCCATCTCCGTCTCCGTCTCCATCTCAGCGAATGATGCTGATGCTGAACATGCACACAAGTTACCCACACATTCACTGAACAGGTTATAGTGGAAGGTGTATGACGGCATGCTATGGCTGTGCCCCACAGTTCTGACAGGCACACTGGCCATGCCTGTAGTCCACACACGTAAGGTGAAATGGACCATCCCATTGAAAACCTTGATGGGCTGCCATTCCAAATGGCGTGATGGAACCCTGTGTGTGTAAACCGTTTTTCCACCAATGTGGCTATGAAGAGGGGCTAGGACAAGGGGTGACTGAATGTGGCGCAGGGGTCTTGTCTGGTTACTCTTAAGCTGTAACACTAGGGCAGGTTGAGCTCTACTGTTCTCACTCAGCTTTAATGCAGATTCCTTGCAACGAGTTAGGCCTTTGCTCCATTTAGCCCAATGTTGTATGCTCTGCTTGGTAGCACCCCTTTAGGGTTTCTGGTAGAGGCCTTCCACACTTCAGCACCACTTGATCATTTCACTGGAGATGCTGGGGATTAAAAATAGGGCAGACCCTCCTTCAGCCCAAGGGCAAAATTCCATTTGCCAAAACTCTTGGGAGAGGCAGTTCCCTTTGTGGGCAGGTAAGGAAGAAGGCAAAAGGGATGGGACCAAGATGTCAGCATACGCAGTTTAAGGCTCTGGCTGTCAGTAAGGAGAGCTGCGTTTCATCTCTGGGCCTGAGGTTTGGCACTCCTAAACTAGCCAGATATGTGATCCACCACCGAGCTTTGGCTCTCCCTTGCTTTCATTTGCTGGAAACCTAAGGGTGCCATGTTGTCATGGCACTACATATAGTTTATTTTCCTATATTTAAATGGGGGAGGGAAGGGAAAGAGGCATACGCGTAGGACTGCTGTCTCCAGCAGTAGCTGCACAGTTCCAGTGAAGTCTCATTCTGAGTTCAGCACCCAGTGTGTTTGTTTGTGAACTGGCAATTGTTTTATGAACCTTTTACAGGTGATGGTTAAAAGGCATGGTTTGGTCTCCCTCCAAACAGAGAGCAGTACTCCAGAAATGAGGAAGCTCATATCAGAAAAGAAGGGGCAACTAAAATGACTCCGGTACGGGTACAGCCCCTGGGAAGGGTACTTTAAAATGTCTGGAACTATTTTGCTTAGAAAAGAAGTGACTGAATGGACAGTACACACGGTGTGGACCAATGGAGGTATTTTCTTCCTGTCTGATATTACCTTGAAGCGTTTGGGTGATGAGGGGACTTCACATCAGGGCAAAGGAAGTACTTCTTCAGTCAGCACGTAGTTAAACTATAGAATGTACTTGCGCAATGACCATCACTGAATGATGACCATCGCTGAATGGCTTTAAAGGGGGATTGGAAATTCATGGAGGGGTGAGCTATCAATGGCTACTAGTCCTGATGGCTACTAGTCCTGATGGCACTATGCTACTTCCAATAATGGAGGCTGTATGTCAGTGCATACCAGTGACTGTAGAACACGGGTGGAAAAGATGCCCTCATGTCCTGCTTTCCCATGACCAGATGATTGGACACCGTGTGAACAAAAGACTGGACTAGGTGGACTCTGGTCTGATCCAGTGTGGCTTTTCATGTGCCTTTATCAACCCGCCCATGTACTAAGGAAAGGAGATGAGGCACTTCTCAGAAAAATAAGTAGAATTCTCTCCCCACTCTGGAATCCCCTCGCCCAGGAAGTGTACCTGGTGTCAGTGTTGTAGTCGTCTTAGTGGCAGAGTAAAACCTGCAGATTTACCCAGGCATTTTAGAAAAGCAGAATGAAATGGCTTCTTGGTCTCTCTGTACTGTTGTTTAGGCTTTATTTTTTCCCCTTTAATTGTATAGGATCTTTGTTTATTTTTGCAGATGATACCAAAATAGTTTTGGAGCAAGGGCTCAGCTTGAACATTTTTACATACAGTACCAAGCTAGGCCACATATAGGAATCCACATGGGTGTAGAACAAAGTCTTTCACAGGACCAGGCCAGCCTTAGATTTTGGGAGGCAGCCATTTTCAGTAGCACTAAGGGCTACATCTGCTGGCACACATTTTTCTCCATTAACTTGTGTGAGCTGCTTTGATCACTATTGAACAGTGGATTATATATTCTAAAATTAATAATAAATCACTAAATAAAGGGATTCTTAGCTCATCCCATCCTTCAACCACCTGCCAGCCTTTTCTGAAGGGAGATGCAGATTATTCATGCAAATAGTGTCAGGAAGGTATTTATAATTTATTTATTGAGTACATTGCCCCTTCACTCAACGAGCATTTGAGGTACTGTGCAATTCACGTAGCTGTATTCAGTGTTTACAGAATGAACCCTTCACTGGCCTTGGTGAAGCTCTCTGTAAGTGGTGATAACACCATGTGGCTATAGATCAGCCCTTCTGACCTCACAATAACAACCACCTTGCAGGTAGTGCCATGGAGGGATCTGGACTGGGGAAGGCTGCTGTAGACACTATATGGAAAGCTTTTATGCATGTCCATGCAGGTACCTACTCCTAGAACAGTGCCGTATAAACCTATCCAACAGTCCTTCTTTTCAGATTGCCTATCACATTGGTTCCTGAAATTCAGAACTGCTTTGTTTACTATTGGTGAGACCTCCGATATTTTTCAGTGTTTGAAAAAAACCAAACTCTTTATAATGCTTCTAACCACATTTGAATGATCTCATACATATGGTGCCCCGACTAGTATATTAGGACGAATTTCCTTGCTAAGCTAATATCCTCATTAAACGAGCAATTAAAATGGCAGATGTGATTGCAGTGAAGGATTTGGCTCCCATTGTCGTGAGTGCATGCTCAGAAGAGTCTCGTACGTGCGCACAAGAGGAGGAACCTTCTCATGGGAACCAGAGCATCTATGAAGAGCTATTTCTGGTTTCAGCAGAACAGGCATTACTCCCCACTCTCACAGATGCTGAGAGTAAGTATGGGTCAGATAAGGAGGTGCAGAGTAGACACCAAACAGGGGTGAGAGAACAGGATGATTTGTGAGTAAACATGAAAACAGACTCAATCTTCTGATATAGAGTGTGAGAACCAGATTGATACGGGACAAAGGGGAGTGGAGGATCTCGTTCTCACAGGTGTATGCACAGACTGGGACAGCTGGAATCCAGATTGGCTGAACATCGGGACGAGAGGGGACACAGCGCTCTGCCTTCGGGGGGGGGGGGGCACCATGGAGGGTTCATAAACCAAGTGTGTGTTGAACTTTGTTAGAACGAGAGATCAACTTTCTATCCTGTTGTGATTTTACATGTGCAGCTGTTTAGAATAAAGACATTCGTAGTATCTGCTGAAGTGATTGCTTGCATTGGGAAGGAGCGCCAGCCTCACAACACCCATATAACTGAATTTGAACAAGCATGATGCCTAAGCAAATCTATGCCCAGGTGAATGAAATGGCCTTGATACTGGGAAGGAAAATAGGGTGAGATTGTTCAGCAGATGGATGCTCAGAAGATCCAATTTGATTTAAGAGACTCTGGGGTCCCCCATACTCAATCACAACTGCTTGGGAGCCATATAATCCTTGCGGGAACAGCGCAACTGGTTGTGCAGCAGTGCTTCAAGGGCATGGCTGCAGGCTGGGAGTTCTTTAGCACTGCAGTGTCCTTAAGTCAGAGCATGGGCATGTGAACCTGCGATGTTAGGTCCTCAGATCACATTGCAACTAAGGAAATGCATGGACTTCAGCTGCAGGTTGCATCCAAGTGGACCTTTGATCCAGAAAGGGCAAACTGGGTCAATGTAGACCACAACCCCACCCAACCAAATTTTTATACATACATATGTGATTTCTACATAAGTACCTTTGCACAGGATTGTTGCCCAGGTCTCTCATTTTATGCTTTTTCTGTAGAAGTCCCTTTAAAAATGATCAGGCAACTGCTTGAAAACTGTTGTTCAGAACTGAAAATAACCCTAATGCTTAGCTTGATATTTTACCATATATGAATGCAGATGCATGGAATTCCACCTCCTTCCTCTTCAAGTGGCGTATTGTGTGCCTTTCCCCAGGAGAGCGAAGGATAGCTTTTAGTTCTTGGAAAGGTAATGCTATTCAGTGTGACAATCAAAATTCTTAGCTTCCGCTGAGTCATCACAATGTTGTTTGTTCCAGTCCCCCATTTTCCTTGTGTTAAGGTCGTCAGAGCTGGTGGAAGGTTGCCAAATGCGGCATTTTTTCCTTGGAGGAGTGGCAGCCATCACTGTGCTCCTGATTGCTTCAGATCCCTACAGTGGCTTGGATCTGTTTGATACGGAGTGGAAGTAGGCATTAAAGAACTCTGTTCTCACTGTGCCTAATTAGCCATCTGACTTATTTGGCAGTGCGATGAGCTCGGGAGGCAGGCTGGGTAAGTGCGAGTGAGACTGGGCTCTGATGAAGCTCCTCAAACACCCGCATCAGGGCATGGTGTCGAAGTGTGATTGTGGCACAGCTGGCACTCCTGTTTTGAGACTCAGCCAATCTGCCAAGTGGAGGAAAGAGCCTCAATTGCAGCAGCAAGGTTTCCCTTCCATAGGTTTCCGGCTGACTCAACAGAACGGAGCCATGAGGCCAGTCTTGGGTAAAGGGTCTAAGCTCCAGTGCTGTGCCCAAACTCCACATGGCCTTTCACAGGTTCTTTGTTTCCCTATGAAAGAGAGTCAGAGATTTTTGCCTCTTTTGCAGGTGCTTTGCAAATTCTGGGGGATCTTTTCCCATCATGCTGGCCTTCAATGCTTATCTTTCTGGAAGAAGGAGGCTGAAGGTGGGGGTGTTCCTACTTCACAGCTTTTTCCTGGATCTGAACTTTGCCGTCTCCTTGGCTGCTTGTATGTCCTGGAAAGCCTGGAAGATTTAATCTTGGCTTTTCCCCTTGGGACTTTCAAGGGCTGCTGCCTATTGAATGTCGGAAAGCTTAGGGAGCCCTCTTCCTCCTCCTCAGAAGAACTATAAATGACAACAAAGCACCCCCCCCCCCCCAAACATGCTCCTGGCTTCTCTAATTACCAGCATGGCTCAAGCTGAACATGAGCTGAAAGAGATGAACAACCCGTATAGTTCAAGCAGAGTACACACAGTTATGGGCTCTCATCTCCCTGTGCTGCTTTGAGAAAAAGGAAACTGGGAAAAAAGGCTTTTCTTTCTCACTTTGGCCAAAACTACTAGATTCCACTTCAAAGAAATACTACTTCAAGGTAAACCACTAAGTCTTAATATGAAACACAGGGAATTATATCTCTGGTGTTACTGTTACTGAAGATTGTATTATGTGGTGTCAAGGCTATCTGCCATAATTAGGCTGCAGAAAGCCTGAAATGGACATGGCTGGTTTTAAATGTTGGGATCCTGACCTGAACAGGAGCATCTTGTTCCTCAGGCATGCCTGAGATATGCTGATGTACCCCTGTCCTGAGCTTTGGTCTTCTTCTTGTTGCCCCTTGTCCTAATCCATTCAACTCCATTGTTTCTACTCTCATGTGCCTCTGGCAAACTGCCTACATGATCCCACACACTCCAAACTGCCTGTGCAACCAATAGATTATAAAAGTTTCCTGTACAGAACCCAGTTTTGTAGTCCCTTCTGGGGCTACTGACATGCTGGATGAATTTCCTGAATGTCTGAATAAACATTATTGTCACATTTTGATTGTACATCTCAGCATACGTGTTGCTCACTGTTTCTTGGTGGTAGCATCTTGTAAATCCTTTGGATCAAAAGCTGGGGTATAAATACTCTCAATAAATGAAGTAACAGGAACTATTAACCCCCAAATCCTGTACTGATAAAATGAAAATATCGACAGTCTACTTATTTAGTGGAGAACAATGCTATCGGGATACTAGAGTCTCCCATTAGCTGCATCTCCTACAGGGTCATCCAAGGCAGAATGGTCAAAGCTGGGTCACCAGACTAAGATGCATCCATCCTCTTGAGGAGTAACAGTCACATCAGTGGTGGAAGAGACTGGATATCTTCAGTTGTAATTGGGCTGGAAAAATCCAGAAGGGCATCTACTGGGCCGCAGTGATGGAGGATCTTTTGCAGTCAATGGCAGTGATGCTCAGGCAAACTCTAGTTACTAAGGCATGGAAGAAGGCAATAGTACACCTCTTCTGAACATTTCTTACCTTGTAAACACTATAGGGAAAGAAAACCTCACCTCTCTGGTGTTTCATCTGGATGGCTGAAAACAGTTGTCCAGGCAAAATGCGTGGGGTGAAGGGCAGTCATGGCAGGAGGTGCTGCCATGCCTCACTCCAGCCATTGGAGTTCTGGGAGCCTGCGAGTCTGGAGGCTTCTGTGCAGCAAAGGCAAAAGGAGTGCAACCCAGCCAAATAACAAAATACATCCACTAAAAACACGGTGAAAGCACAACAGTAAAAGGAGGGACCTAGTGGATTAATGTATTAAATTCCAAAAATTATTCAAGTAAATTTAAAAGTAAATTAAAAGTGGTTGATATGCAGAGGTTGATATTATTACTGTACATGCTCTGTTGCTGAAAATATGATCTGGACAGGTGCTTTGGCTCAAAGTAAGCCCTGTGCTACGGAAATGATAATAAAGATGCAGATATAATTGCATTTTAATCGTAAGTGATGCAGACATACACACATATGCACATGGTAAAAGTACTAATCATGTTGGCTTGCGCTATTATCAGAGAAGATATTTGGAACCATTTATCATAATCACATTAGCATTAGCAACAAGTCACTGCACTTCTGAAACTGGACCAAGCTTGCAGAGTGCGGAAACAAATTCACCAGAATGTTGACATGGTAGAGAGCACCAGCAGTTCTCTTGGTAACATAGCCTGAGGCTAAGTAGTCTGTCTGCTAATGGGCAACCAGAAGGTTTAGAAAATCACCCATCCAGCTTGCTTCAATTATACTGAATTGCAACTGAACTGCAAGGTTCCCATATGGGTAAATCAGAAATATCTCATCTGCCTTGTTGTATGACCGAGGTGTTAATACCAAATAGGCTCCCTTTATTAGGTGGAAAAGGAGGACCCAAATGGAGATAGATAGAACATAGCTTACTGGTAGAGCACAAAAAGAAATGTATTAAGGAAAATTGCTTATATTTAAAACTAAGAAAGGCATAACTTGAGAAATCATGTATTTGTGGCTGTTCCTTGAGACCAAATGATAGAAGAAAATGGGATATCAGGCAAATCCACAATGGATTCAGACATGTCTGGATATGTATGACTCCATTCTGTGGATTCTGCAGTGGACTGGCTTGTTCCAAGCTGTGTGGATTCCATAGACTTATGTGCACTTTCTCTCCCCCCACCCTTTTCTCTTTCTTTCTTTTACTTTTTTGGGGAATTTGTGCAAATTCACTTTTTCACTAATGTGTATTAGTACTAATGTGTCTCTACAGAAGTGGAAAAATTGCTCATACTGAAAATATGAGCAACCCCACCCCCCATTTCATTTATGACATGATAGTGAAATGAAAAAATCATAAGAATTCATTAAATAAAGACCAAATATATTTAAGAAAATCTGTAAATGCATAGCTTTGCCTTCCTCCAGGGAGGCTCTAACATCTAGTGTTGGGGGAACTCTTTCCTCACCATTTTTAATCCTTTTCCAATATCCCACTAGTACATATGAGCTTCACACAGGTTATTTCCTGTGCCACCACCTTTAATACGTTGGGATATTCGCTTACTTTCAGATCTTGCAACAGAAAGAATGCATTGCATTTTATTTTGAAAAATTTATCTAATGGTCACATACAGTTCTGGAATCTGTTTCCAGCTCAGTTAAACTGTCATGATGTAAAGAGAGGACTAAACTCTGCAAATCCATGAAGCATTGTTCTTATCGCTAAATGTAGAGTGAAACTACGTGTAGGCATGAATGACTGTCATAATCTTTCCCCTTTAGGAGGAAGAAAGAACCATAGGACCATGCATACAGGCTCACTCCATGCCATGGTCACACTACATTCACACAGCATAGATCTGTTTGAGGAGCAATGGGAAGTCAGGGTGACTTCTGCAATGTATCTTCTAGGACAGAGACCATTCCCGTTCTACAAATTGCTCCTCAAATCCCAAAACCTCCTCAAGCAGGAGTTGTGTGCAGATTTCCCCCATACCATTAGAATATCTGAAGTGGAGCAGAGTGGCAGGTAGGCACTAGCTCTGCGTCCTCATCGGGTGTAGAAAGTGTGTGGCCAAACGGCTCCTGCTCAGTCAATACAAGGAGCTGCTGAGTGGGGTGATTCTTAGTTCTACTGGGAAAAACAGGATCCCTTCACTGACAGTAGGATGTAATAGTGCAGGTAGAGAAATTAGAGGATTTCTATCCTCCATGTTCAAATTTCCCCATAAAGATCCTTTTGTTACGAAGGGGAGATTGGGAGAATTTGTTTCTGAGTATCTGAACACAATCAGTCCTTTTCTCTGTGAATTTTCCTTGTGTAATCCACTTGTTGCCTAGTATTTCCTGGAGTGGTATATAAAGAGTCTCTTGAAACGATCCACCCTATTTGTCAGCAGAGAATTGGAACTGTTGTGACCTTCCCAGAGAGTTTGCCTATCAGAAATTATAATTATTTTGCACAGGTAGGATCATTGGCAGGAGATATTTTGCAGTGCCTTTCCTTTCCCCCTTTTCTTCTTTTCCCCTCATTGCATGTGGCAACAGCCATGGTAGCGTTGGCATCCTGGGTCCCCTTTTGCATCCTTCACAATGCAGGGTGTGTGGGGGAGAGTGGAATCTGCCTTCCATTTTCCTGTAGATTTTTCTTTCCCTGTGAAGTTTCATTTTTTTTGCCATTTCATAATTTATTTTTAATTTGATAGCATTTGAGTTTATCTATTCATTGTCAGTTTCCTAGATTGAAGTGTGGGTTTTCTCTTTCTATTATACATCTCTCCAAGTCCTACAGCTTCCTGGGCTGCTTGCATTTCTTGGTCCAAAAGAGGCTTGTGGGAGGAGTTAGCACAGGATGCCTTCCCCTGGGCCTTAACTGAAGTGTGGGAAGCCACTGGCTAGGGTTGGGACAAACCCTTTGGGAATCCATCCATCCAGAATCTGTGGTCTTCCTCTCATGCTTGGGCCAGGATCCTAACCCAGTCCTGCAAAGGCAGCCATGCCAAGAGGAAGTCCACGAATGTTTGCAGTTCCCCAGTTGTGCAACCAGAAACCTTCCCTGGCAGGAGTGACTGAGGGATATGAGAGAGGAGCACGGCGAGTGGGCATGCCGGCCGCCATTTCTGGCAACCAAGCTTCTGTCCTGCTTGCTGCTGCCGGCAACTGTGGTGGGAGTAGAAAAAGGCACTGCTTGTGCAATGCATGCGACTTGATCTCTAGCGAGTGCCCCATGAATGCTCATCAAGCACTCAGACTCTGGGCCACTGAAAAGCAGACAGAAGTCTGGGAAGCTGAGACCAGGTATCAGGAAATCTCAGAATTGCAGGGCCAGGTGAATGTATGTTTGGATTCACATGGAGGATGCTAATTTCAGTTTCAGCAGTTACTGGTTGGACACCCCAGGAATCCCTCTCTGACAGAGAAAAAAAAACAGTGCTGTTGGGGAGTCAGTATACCAAACCGACTATAAGCTTCCAAAGCACATGCAGAGTTTTTATAAGCTGTGGGTGACATACAGTTTCAGGGCATTGCTGAGATTTTGAATGGATGAGAAAGCAAGTCAATGGGAAAGCACAAAATCATGATACAGAAATTTTAAGAAATCATTTTAGACATCAGGAACAACATCATGACACATTGAAGGCTTGAGTAACTGATAACAAATAAAACAACCAGGAGTTCTAGACATCTAACAGGTTTAAAACGTTGTGGTTTTTGCAATCAGACACACCCGATTCCTTAAGACCAAGCATGAGCTGCCTTAAGACAAAGTAAAGCATGAGCTGGCTAGGTATTTTTACATTACAGAGGAAGCGTAGCTGCTAATCTTGGCTTGCAAAATTGTTTCAATCCCATTTTGACTAGGCAATCAGGAGCTTATCTGAGAGTGGATGGATCATTAGCATAGCCCAAGAAAGAACTAGGAAGGAAAAACCCTGCAGATGAGGAGGGGGAGAGGAAAGGCAAGGCTCTCCATATTTTAACTTACAACTTTTATGAGGGCAACTCCAACACAGGGAATCCGTTGGCTTCCCTCTATAATATGGATTCCTTGCACATCCCTACTACACGTTGCCAAAAACATTGTATAATGAAAAATGACACCATCACACATTCCTTGACCACCTCATAAGTATAGCAAGCAAAGAACCCATGATAATTTCTCTGAAATATTCTCCTCCCTTTCTAAGAGCAATTTCTTTCCTATCAAATTGAATGAGAATGGTAAAAACAATGTTAAATAAATTTTAGCCAAAACACTAGTCCTGATATTTGTTCCTGAGAAACCACTGTCTATATTTTCTCTCAATTCTGCTGTTTGCATAGAGGTTAGGAATACTTTAAAAAGCTGTTTTGCTAATGTGCACATTTCTGTTGTCAACCTTGCATTTTCAGTTCTCTCCTTCAGCTCTCCAAGTATTCATGGGACTGTGTCTGGATTCTAATGAGCATACAATAGAACCCCATGCACGAACATTAAAGCACCATCTCATACACAATTGTGTCCTTTGTAGGTGGTAAGTTCATTCTGAATGGTTGGGAATCATAACTGGTTATGGGATAGCTATTTTCTCCTTAAGCAAAGGCTGGGCGCCTTTCTATTTCTTAAGATGTGATAAGATGTGATGTTTCTTAAGATGTGATGAGACTCACAGCTAATGTTGGTGATGAGAGAACTTACATGTGTACAACAGTGCCTCTGTTTTCATCCCTGCAATTTTGGGAAGTGCTATCATCATGCAGAGGTTCACAGTGGCTCTTCATGCTTACCCAGGGACCACTTTACCTGAGTGTATGAATTAGCTCATTAATTAGATGCAACTCACTAGGCAGTAGCTAACACTGCCAGCTAGTGAGACCTACTGATTGCACAATGAGAAGCTAGCAGATCTGGAAGGAAATGGAGATTAGCTGAAACACTCATTTCTTGAATGGGGCATGTGTGCAAAGTTCTCTTCTGAGAGCTCTTCCGAACTCCTCTGTTCCAGAAAGGAGCATTTCAGCTTATTTCCAGGATTGTTTAAGAAACAGGACTTTTTTGTTGTGCAAGCAATGGGTTGTCCTGGGAGAACAGTCAGTGGAAGTCCAGTGGCCATTGGAGATCCCTGTTGCTTTAACACTATTGAGGGGGGTGGGGCAGAGGAATACAGATCATTGTTTGAAAACCTTTCCAAGAGCAATTATCTGTAAATACACGCACTGATTTGCAAAAGTTGTCAGTGAGGTTAGTTGACTGAAGAGAGGGAGGCAGCTTTCTCTGTATCCCACATCTAATCCTCCTGCTAGAATGGCTGACTGTGGAGAACTAGACTAAAGAGCTCTCCAGTATTTCTGGCAGCAGAAACCTAAAACAAAGCCAGAACAACAAAAAAGTTCCACATTAAATGTCACTGCATACATTGTTATCCACAGTTGACTGTCGAGGGGAATAAAGCATGTCAAAGATTGTGCTCTGTGCTAAGGCTACACAGCTTGACTCGGCTAATAAAGGTTGATTGTATGGGATTAGGCGCAATACAAACCATATTTTAATGAATAATATTTTCAAATAGCATAAGACAGAATCATTACTGGGGTTATGTATTTGCATCAGCAATCTGCTGTGTTTGTAAAGCTAGCTGACTCCTTTTGGGTTTAAATTATCTTTATGTTGGAGATCCATAACACAGCTTTTTATTGCGCAATTTCAAATGTGTTTCATAAGGTCTGAATGTAGTACAGGCCTGATTTATCATGGCTTCCACATTCTTGTAGATATAGGAAAAACTTGAGCTGGGAATGTGAGAATTAAAAGCATAAGAAGGTAATGTTTGAACCATCTGGGTGTGTTTAGCTAGTTTAGCTTTGTTAGCTGCCTCTTGCAGGACTGGTCTAATCCACTGACTCAATGCATGCCAGGCTATGAACCTATATTCACTGGTGTGGTAGTGTGCCCCAACGAACTCAATGGGACTTAGTGTGCTGTAAGTCTTTCCCAGATTTGACAATAGCTAGAAAGCCAAAGGGTTAGGCTGTACAAAAGAGCTATGCATTATGCGCATGACATGCACATGGTGGGCATGTCGTGAGTGGAGCCGGCTGGAGCCGGGGGTCAGACTAGATGGCCCGGGAGACCCCTTCTGACTCGTTCTGTTTCTATGTTTCTGTTATGAGATTGCATTGTAAAATAAGCTGTTTCCCTCAATCTAGCTTCTAAGAATGTCTAAAAAGCCCAATTACACTTCTTTTTCGTTCTATGGAAGATAGCAAGCAAAACTACTGCCATCTTGGGGGCTGGGTGTGGACTGAGAAAGTCATGCGACTTTAAGGTATGCTGGGTACTTGGGAACTGGGCTTTATAAGGGGGACTTTTCATCAGTTTCTTCTTCTTTTTCCGCAAAACTTTCCTTAAAGGCAGAAAATGCACGACGTGGCAGGGCACAGCTCCTGGGACAAACTGTCAGGATGGGGTCCAAAGAATGGTTCAGGTGTTGCCCACTTGCTTGATCATGTAGTGCCATTTTTAGGGACTTTCCACCATGCCCATTTTGAAGCCTCGTGGCAGGAGCCACACTTCCTGCTTGATTGCAATTCTATACCTTCCCACAGACTCAGTGTGGCTTTCACAAAGATGTTGAAAAATAGATGAAAAGTCCTTGGACCACCTTGCATTGTTGCAAAAATACCAGTATACCCCACATCTGAAAGTTCCTCCACAAACATCTACCATTCTATCTTTGCCATGGGTTGCATCCTTAAATACACATTGCCTGTGTTCCTCTGGAAACACCCATAGCTTGTAATCCTGCTCTCCATCTTAGCAAGATGTCCTTGTTTTAATACCCAATATTTCTATCACACACCCCTTTCTCAGTTATTACTTATACGGTGCCACAAGTATCACTGCACATCATCATACTTTTCAAAGTCACAGCCCTCCCCCCCCCCCCCCCCCCCCCCCCCCCCCGCCTCCCCAGTCTAGGAACTTACATTTTCCTTTATAATTTATTTTTATGCAGTGTAATAACCAAAGCAATATGAACAGTTTACAACTATTCATAAAATACAGGATAAAATGCAAACACAATTACAATTATAAAATCCCACTATAGAAATTTAAAAACTTAATTTAAACAACTAAAACAAGTTAATGAAAGCAGATCTTATAAAAGCAGCTGACATCAGTGCTTGCCCCATGCCATGAATTGCCACTGAATACCATTGAATGCCTTGGCAGAGAGAAGCCGTCTTAACCTGGTGCTGAAAGGACAGTAGAGCTGGTGCTGGAAAAGCCTCAGTGGGGAGCTTTGGAGGTGACACTAAGAGGGAGGCCCCAGATATTGAGTGCAGTGTCCAGGTAGATGTAGTTCTACAGTGCTATAATATTTCTGCAATGGTAGCTTCCCTCTATTTTGTCCAGCCTTGCCGTGGCTGGAGAATGGTAGGGTTATTTTAAGTAAACTTTGGGGAGGGGGGTTCTTTTAAAGGGTTTGCTTTTAAAATGGCAAATGTGTGGTGCCAGGTTTTTGCTGGTGTTTTGTTTTTCTAAAATACATTGCTTAGAATTTACTGGACTTCAGCCCTTTCTTTTACTAGAACCCAGAGATCTACCCATTGGAGCTTGTTGCAAAACACATACATTTCGGTTTAAAGAATTCTGAATCTAAGTATTTTCTGTGCAAGCTGGAACTGAACACAGCTGCTAGCTTCTCTGCACAAAAATATACCCTTGGTTATGTCAGACATTTTTGTTTCAGAAGTATAATTTGGAGGATGGAGTTACTCTGTTATTGTTAGACAACTGGATGTCAGAGCTCCTAGCTGTTCTGTAAATTCAGATGTAAATGTAAATTCAGATGGTGAATTCCATCTGTAGGTTCAGAAATCCTTGGCACTTGCTAATACAGATTAATTGCCCATAGTTTAATCTGGTTTACCTTAAAGTTCATCAGTCTAAATCAAAGATCATAACATGATATCTTCCCTGCCAGCAGCCCAACC
This sequence comes from Varanus komodoensis, assembly GCF_004798865.1. Lineage (NCBI taxonomy): Eukaryota > Metazoa > Chordata > Lepidosauria > Squamata > Varanidae > Varanus > Varanus komodoensis. Next base: position 12,605,472 of record NW_025335268.1, on the reverse strand, counting down.
AAATAAAAAAAGTAAAGAAATGCACAAAAAAGAAAGTAAAGAAATGCCAAGGGGGCACAAACAATAGGTAGGAAAAAATCGTGAAAGGGCATTTTATATTGACCACATTGCATGCATAGGTTCATAGATTCATTGTTACGTTAGCCCAGTGACCCAGCCCCAGAAGAGAACCGAACTTCTTTCGAATGAAAAAAGTATCATGCCCCAAGTTCAGTTTCTCTGTGGAGTGTGTTATGCAAGGCGAAATGATTCAATGAAGAGAATTCTGTTCAGTCTGAAGATTTCCTTGTGGGGGTGGTGAGGCTTGTGTGACTTCACCACTCCAAGAACATGTTAAAGAGTAGCTCCCTTCCATTTGATCACTGCGCTTATCTAACAGTATCAATGTTCTTCATCTAGCAGGATACTAGGATTGTTTCCAGAAAACGAGAAAGAACAGAGAGAATCTTAGGCTGGCAGTGAAGGATGGTTTTATTTTACTTTCCTTTTGTTGCTGTTGCTTCTGCAGAATGTACAAGTTCTCCATCCATCCTAAGCCTGGGAGTGATAATACAAGGCTTTTATATGCAAATATATCAATTTATTTCAACAATAGAAAACCACTGAAGGTTGAAAGGGAAGCCACTTTAATGCAGATAATTATACTGTCCTTCCTAGCAAAACCTTCTGCTCTCCTTCCATTTCAGGAGACAAAGACGTGCAAATCTCAGCGCTCACATGGTTTGAGACATCAGCCTTTCGACTTGCTCCAGCAGCTCTCTTCCTGACTAGTTCTTCCTTTCTCAGCTCCCTTGGGCTGTGATTTTCCCGCTTCTGCAGCTCATCCTTCTTCACTGCAATGTGTCGACTCATGTTTTGCTGGCAGACTTGGTGATGGAGGAGGAATTTGCTCCTGTTGGTTTTAGTGTAGTGTGACTTGGGAAATGGGGAAGATGGCCCCAGATCAGAAGATTTTGGTAGGGAAAGCAGTGTGTGGGCTTTGGATGGCTTCATGCTGCCTCTTGAGCACTTCTCCACTAGCCCCTCCATTTCAGGGGAAGAGGAGTTATTTGTCCCAGATTAACTCCATGCATCAGCTTTCCTTTAACCTGGTGCCCTCCAGATGTGTTTGACTATGACCCCCTTAACCGCCAACCAGCAATCCCCTGCTGTTTGAGGATTACGGGAGGGGGAGTCCAACAATCGAAAATACCAGGTTGTGAGAGGTGGCCCTTCAAAGTTCTCCCTTTAGTATGTGCAGAAGTTCATTTGGGAGAGGCTCAACAGGTTTGGGGGCCAGAACTAGTTTTCAAGGTCTGTCTGCAGGTGACCTTGACCAAATAATATCACAAATTTTGAACCCTTATTAGCCTATAAGCATCTTGGCTGGGCATGTTCAACCCTGAGAAGAGAAAACTGAAGGGGGACATGATATCCCTCTAGAAGTACCTCAAAGGTCAAGATCTCTTCTTGCTGATGCCAGAGAGTAGGACATGGAACAATCAGTTCAAGTTGTGGCAACCCAGATTCAGGCTGGACATCAGGGAAAGCTTCCTCACAGTCAGAGCAATACAACAGTGGAACCAGCTACCTGGAGAGGTGGTGGGCTCTCCCACACTGGAGACATTCAGAAAGAAACTGGAGAGCCATCTGAGTGGGATGGTATAAATTGGTGTCCTGCAACAGCAGGGGTTGGACTCAGTGGCCTTCATGGCCCCTTCCGACTCTACTATGATTCTAATGGTGTTGATGCATGGATTGCATCTGGAACCAGTCCATGTAACCTGAGACAGACAAGCAAAGGCTGTCCTTCCCACTGGGCCATCCCCTCCAACCATACCAGGGTAGGTTCTCCTGCTGTGATCTCAACAACTCACTGCCTTTCCCATCCAATAAATGTGAACTCCCCAGGTGGCAATAGAATTGTGGCATCTTGAATGGCAAGACTTCCAAGCAGATGGGTACCATTTCAAATCCTCCAAATGCACTCCCATGATCAGTCCTGGCAGGTTTTTTGCGGCTTTAAAATAGCAGCTGCTTGCTTCTGAGCTCCAAAGGCGCCTGGAAGCAGAAGTTTGCAGGGGGAAGAGGATGGGTATTGTCTTCCCCCCATCCAGCCCATTGCCTGAGCTAAGTGGGGGGCTGGCTTCACCAAACCTCATGATAAGGCTAGTCCTGCTAGCGTGCATGAGTCACTCCCATTGTATCAGACATAGCCCATTCTCCTGGGATTAAAACAACAACTCAGTAACATTGGCCAACCCTGACAATTGATCACTCAATGGCTTGCATCGGCCCAGATGCTTCTTTCTGGCTGGCCACTGGCCACTGCCCTGCTATCATGGCGCTTCTTGCTGCTGCAAGAAAATAGCTAGTGGGGCATTGTGGGGCTCTCCGGAGGGCTCATCCTCATGAAGGACTCTTCCTTTGTTGTTTCACTAGGCTCACCTTTGTGAAGTGCATCACCTTCATGCAGATTGCTACCTGAAAACCAAAGGGAATAAGCTGCCTCCTTTTTGAATATCTCAGAACTGAAAAGGCTGCTCCGCACAAACATTAATACCCCCTCCTGCTTGAAATCTGGCGGGCATCATCTCCCCAGAAATTTGTGGCAACTGCCACCTGGTTCTGCCAAGAAATACAAAAGTTAGTGGCAGATCCCATTTTTAAACAATGCCCCCCCCTGCAAATTTGCTCCATTTCTCCACTCCCTCCTGCACTTATTTGTCTACCATCTGGTAGATGTGATGCTCTCAAAATGGGCTGCCACAACTGCCAGTTTTATCGCATTCTGTCAAGCTACCAAAAATGTCATTTATTGATTTCCAGGGAGAGTTGATGAGTTGCACAAAGCCTTGGCTTTCTGAACTGATTTTGAATATGGTTTGAACTTGATGGGCAACTGCAACATTCATCCAAGCATAACTGAGCTGCTTTCTGAATTCCCAAACCAAGTCCAAATCAGATCGTGTGTTTGGTACTCCCACATGTGTAAAACTTACCTCTTACATTCAGATAGTTTGATGGTACCCAAATTCCAACCCTGAGCATGCAAAATTTTGATAGCCTCTCTAATGATTATTTAGATTATTCTCAAGAACTTTTATGGGCATTGTGTTGTATCTTTTTTTGCAGCCCCTCTAAGCTAAGCTCAGGTCCAGCTGGCTGTCCTTCCCTTTTTTTATTGATTTCACTTCCTTAAAATTCTTCCTGCAAAGTCCAGCATATTGGCTTGGCTCAGTCCCTTCAAATTCGGCCTGTCTATCCAGCACTGGCATTGACTCACGTTGATGTGAGTCAAACCAGCATTCAGTCTGTACCTTTACAGCAGGCCATGATTTGCACAAATAGTGGCTAGACTTTATACAAATTTCTCTGTCCTAAAAAATAAATGCAAATCACAGTGGAAGCTGGGGGGAAAAATCCTGACTTCACCTGGTTTTGACTCTCAAGTTAACAAGGTACAATGAAGACTGCAGAGCACAAGCAGTTCTTCAATGATGCCTGTTGTTGAAAACAAGATACTACAAGTGAACATGTTCTTTTCTTCTCTCAGAAGGTCTTTGCACAAATGAGGAAAATGCTTGTTGGATGTGTAATTCTCCAAATTGCAGCCCAGTTTCTAAAGCAGATCTGGGAAACCCTTTTGCTGCTGAGTTCATCCAAAGCTGGTTCCGTCATGGCTGGCATGATTGGAGTCAAAGGCAGGCCCTGGAGAGTCCAAGTGGTCTCCTGATGGAACTCAGCTGAAGTCCGCACATGGGGTCCTTGGCTGCAGGTTCCCCAGGCCTGAACTAAGCACACTCCCTAATCTTTCTTTTTAAAATGTGCTTGAATGAAGCAGAGAAGGTTCATCTATTGGCGAATTCACAAGCAGGAGCTAATTTTATCTTGTAATGACCAACTTATGCTAATCTTATGTAAATGCAATGGGAAACTGTCCTTTTTGGAAAATGCAATCAGCATTTAAGCATCTCAAGGATTGTGTGTCCCTGGTCTCAAAGACTTTTAAAGCATTAAGCAGTAATGTTTATTCAACTCCCCTTGGACTATTTCTCCATATCAATGTGCCTTGTAGTTATGGGTGAAGATATCACTGAAGGAGTGCCAATTAATGTGCCACCACTAGGGATGGATGACACGGAAGGACTTGAACCCCTTGTGTTTAGCACAACTTGGTAACTGAACAGCCAAAACCAGATTTTCTTGAGTCAGATTTTCTTTTGTGGCTCTTCTTTTAAAACAAGCTGTGATGTGTTTATATGTATATGTGTTTAGGCAGGGAAATTTGCACAAAATGCAGCTGCAATTTGTAGCATTTGTGTAAATACAGCAGAAGTTTGTATAAGTTGTGGCTTATTTTGTGCAAACTTTGCAAATTGTGAGTGCCTTTTATGCAAATTCCCCTGCCTGTAAATAAGCAAGCAAACAAAACCACAGCCACAGGTTCGAAAACGGATGGCTGGAGGCTCCATTCATATCAGCATCAATCCGCACCACTGCAGGGCGGACAGATTGGAATCTGCAGGACTGAGCCAGGCCAATCCATCTAATTTTGGTACCCCAAGCAGATACCTCCCACCTCTATAGCCACAAGGAAAGTCATGTACTGCTGCATCTATCATCCTCTTTTCTTAGACATTCAGTGATACAAACCGAGAACAGCTACATCCAGTTTGCAGTCTTTGCACATGAAGGATGAAATGAAGATTTGCTTTCCTGAAATGATTAACGTCATGCCTATATCATCTCTAGCAGCTGCATTTGAGCTTCCATAAGTTGGTAGCTGAGAACAGGATGCTTTCTTGTGTTCTGGGAGGCATCCAGGAACCTCAGGCCCAGCGTGATGAAACAGGCAGGGACATTTTCTTGAGTGCAAGTAGGGTGCTGGCAGGGCCACAGACTGGTCTCTCGTTTTTTAACCTCTTTTTGGCTTATTTCTGGAGGGAAACTACATACAAAAGCATACTGCAGTCTGGACCAAGCGAAGGAGTCTATCTCCTCTTCCAGGTACCCTTATATCCTCTTTGGTGCAAGACAGACTTAGCCTCTGGGCATGTACACTCATGGGGAAAAATGGAGCCCATCAAACCAAAGGGACTATTGTTAGCATTGCAGAAATGTTAAGTCAGTCAATGTTAATTGACATGCTGTGATGCCTCTCTTAGGCCCAAGTATCATCATAAACATCTGGTTAGCATTTCAACACCATTTAAAATGATATTAAAATATTTAAAATAACATTTTAAAAACATTAAAAATATATTTCTGGTGATGCACTGGCCAACCACGTCACAGTAAACTCTCATTTCTGTTTGCCTGACAGTTCAGCGTGTGGGAGCTGTCAGCTCCACTTTTCTTTGCAGTTCACTCATGGTTGAAGGGCACAGAATGTGTTTGAAGAGCAGTGGAAAAGTAATCACGAACATCAAGGGCACAGAACACCAGCAAACTAGAAAGTATGGCTGAGGTGACATGTACCTGAAAGACAGGAGAGGGAGGAGAATTGCCTGTATTTAGGTCCTTGAGCCTTAAAAATTACCGATTTGGAGAAACAGTCCATTTTGTCTGAGAATATTTCAGGAGCTGCCTGCATAAATAATTGCATGTGTTGTTGATACTTTGTTATGCTGTTATATGCAGATAAAGTTAGACTGCAGAGGCTGGAAAACATCACCTTGGACTTTGAAATGGCATGTAGACTTGTGGGAAAATATTGTCCAATCCATTGGTTCTCCTCTATACTGCACTCCATAAAATTCGAAGGAAATATTGTGCTGTGTGGATCCTCAAGCAGCCCTAATTAATGTCCAATAAAAAGGAACCATTGGGTTCCGAAGTTGCTCTCTGTCTGTCAGTCTGCACTTCCAGTACATTCCTCAATTGCTCTTCAATGTTGAGAAGCAGAACATTGAAAAGAAGAAATTCAGTGCAGAATCCCTTGCTCAAGCTCAAACTATAGGGCCAGCATTTTCTTCTTTCCATATAAAAAGCTGTCCAATTCAATTTGTTACAAAGACACCAGTTTAGTCACATCTAGTCTGTATTAATTTCATCATTATCCTTAATCCTTATTTGACTACATTTAGTGCAACATTTCATTAATCCATTAGCATGCTCAAAGCCCAATTTCTCTTTAATGCACTGAGCCCTCTCCTGCATGTCCCAAATGCCTGTGGTTTCCTCTCCACATTTGAAAAGGAGCCAGGAGGCCAGCATGTTTGATTGCACATTTTATATTCAAACCCAAACAAACTCCTCCATGTCCCTTGCAAGGTTCTCGCCATGTGGAGCGCTCCTTCTGTCGAATCCTGCCCTGGAGATGGATGCTTTCCAAATGCATCTCTTTTTTTTTCAGAACAAACAAACTGAACCAAAGCAAACCAAATCAATAACAACTAGGCAATTTTTAGCAGGAAAAAATATTGGTTACACTCCACTTAATTACTCGAAATGGGGAACCATGTGCTTCCTGCCACAATTAATTAGTCTGCTGGCTGTTTCCATAGTTTGAATTCTAATTATGTGGAATGACATTCCTGCCATGAAACATTAGCATGGAAAGCAAGAGATATGCTCCCATTGCTTTGGCCCCTGACTGCTGGACCAGCTGAGGCAGACTGCAAAAAATGGAACTTCAGAAGATCTCCTAAGCCACCATGACGCCATCTGTCCATTCTTAATTTTTTAGGATGTTGCTCTGCTGGTGCTTCAGTGTTCATTAACAGCTGTTTCTTGTGCATTTCATTCAGCAACATCTTTAACGGGCTTGCACAATTTGTGCTGTATGAGACCCGGCACTACCCACCGGCCATGAATGGCAGTCCCCCAAGGCACAAATAATGTTTTTTCACACTTGTCTTGCATTACAAAATGGATGGAGATGTGTCAGGCAACAGTGATTGGCTGCATTCTTCTCCACGATTTATAAGTTGAGAGACCTGGTCTTTGATTATGCTTGGCCCAGGATGTGGTACAGCTGTTGGCTTACTGAGCTGAAATCTGCCATTGCTGCTAACTTTTCCTGCTGCAGGGCTGTCCCTCCAAGTGTTCTGGCCTATATTTCCCATTGTCCCCAGTCAATATAGCCAGTGGGAAGGGATCAGGAAAATTATAGGCAAGACCGCCTGAAATATCCCAGGTTGGCCACCCCTGACCTACTGCATGGGCAGAAGTATGTGCTGGCAAATTTTACACCAGCTCCGGGAATGATCAGCAGTAGATTGTTTTAAAAGAAGAAATCCAGTTATAATGGGAAAAGGCAACTGAACTGCCGTGTAGGGATCATGTGGTTGCCTCTATCATACATCTGGATGCAAGTCCATTTCTACTATCATGGTAGAGTTGATTCATATGATTATTAGAAAAGTGATAGGCAGTGGAAATTCCAACTTATTTATTTTATTTTATTTATTTATTTGGGATATTTCTAGGCCATCCATCACTATGCATCTCTGGACAGCTCACAACCAAATCAATAAATACAACAGTATAAATATAAATTTCATAAATAGCACAACCAATAATAAAACTAAATAACCACTTTTGAAATAAAAATAATTAAAATCTATTGGGTGAATTAAAAGGTCTTGACCTGGTGCCAAAAAGCATATAATGACGGCGCCAGGCGGACCTCTCTAGGGAGTGCATTCCATAGTCGGGGCGCCACTGAAGAGAAAGCTCTCCTCTGGGTATTCTGTCTCCTGATCTCCTTCAAGGAGGGTTCCCAGAGCAGGACCACTGCTGCTGACCTCAAGGGGTGGGAGGGCAAATAGGGAAAAAGGTGTTCCTTTAGGTATCCTGGTCCCAAGCTGTTTAGGGCTTTAGAGGTCATAACCAGCACCTTAAATTGGGCCCAGACTTCAATGGGAAGCCAGTGGAGCTGACAGGACTGGAGTTATGTGAGAGTAACGGCCAGTCCCTGACAGCATCCTGGCAGCTCTATTTTGCACCATTTGAAGTATACAGACAATCTTCAAGGGCAGCCCCACATAAAGCGCGTTACAGTAGTCCAAATGGGAGGTTACCAGTGCACGTGTCACCATAGCTAGGCAGTTCTCGTCCAGGTAAGGACACAGCTGATGGATCAGCCAAAGCTGAAGGAAAGCAGTCCTCGTCACTGCCGTCACCTGGACTTCCAGGGACAGTTCCAGGTCGAGGAGCACTCCTAAGCTATGGACCCTGTCCTTTAGAGGGAGTGCAACCCCATCCAGGACAGGGCCAAAATCACTTACCTGGAAATTTGAACCACCCACCCAACCATCACACTGGGGTTTTTTTTGCATTGCTGTTGTTAGACGCGAAGTCATGTCCGACCCATCGTGACCCTATGGACAACATTCCTCCAGGCCTTCCTGTCCTCCACCGTCCCCCGGAGTCCACTTAAGCTCACAACTCTGGTCCTCTCTATTCTATTGTTTTCTTCCATTTCTTTGCACTGTTCATTTAAGAAGGCATTCTTCTCTCTTCTAGCTATTCTCTGGAATTCTGCATTCAATTGTTTGTACCTTTTTCTCCCTAGCCTTTCGATTCCCTTCTTTCCTTAGCTATTTGTAAAGCTTCCTCAGACAGCCATTTTGCTTTCCTACATTTCTTTTTCTTGGGGATGGTTTTAGTTGCTACCTCTTGTACAATGTTGCAAACCTCCGTCCATAGTTCTTCAGGCACTCTGTCTATCAAATCTAATTCCTTAAATCTATTTGTCACCTCTACTGTATATTCATCAGCGATATGATTTAGGTCATACCTGATTGGCCTGGTGCTTTTCCCTACTTTTTTCAACTTAAGCCTAAATTTTGCAACCAGAAGCTCATGATCTGAGCCAGAGTCGGCTCCTGATCTAGTTTTTACTGACTGTATAGAGTTCCTCCACCTTTGGCTGCAGAGCACATAGTCAATCTGATTTCTGTGTTGACCGTCTGGTGATATCCATGTGTAGAGTCATCCCTTGGGTTGTTGGAAAAGAGTGTTTGCTATGATCATCATATTCTCTTGACAAAATTCTACCAGCCTGTGCTCTGCTTCATTTTGTACCCCAAGGCCAAACTTGCCTGTTATTCCAGTTATCTTTTGGCTTCCTACTTTAGCATTCCAATCCCCCATGATGATAAGGACATCATTTTTGGGTGTTAATTCTAGAAGGTGTTGTAGGTCTTCATAGAACTGGTCAACTTCAGCCTCTTCAGCACCAGTGGTTGGGGCATAGGCTTGGACTACTGTGATGTTGAATGGTTTGCCTTGGATTCGAACTGAGATCATTCTGTCATTTTGGAGATTGTATCCCAGTACTGCTTTTCCTACTCTTTTATTGACTATGAAGGCTACTGCATTTCTTCTGAGGGATTCTTGCCCACAGTAGTATACCTGATGGTGGTCTGAATTAAATTCACCCATTCCTGTCCATTTCAGTTCACTGATTCCTAAGATGTCGATGTTCCGTCTTGTCATCTCTTGTTTGACCACATCCAGCTTGCCTTGATTCATGGATCTTACATTCCAGGTTCCTATGGAGTATAGATCTTTGCAGCATCGGACTCTCCTTTCACCACCAGATACATCTGCAATTGAGTGTCCTTTCGGCTTTGACCCAGTCGCTTCATTCTTTCCGGCGCTACTAGTACTAGCCCTCTGCTCTTTCCCAGTAGCACATTGGACACCTTCTGACCTGAGGGGCTCATCTTCCAGCGCCATATCTTTTTGCCTTTTGGTACTGTCCATGGGGTTTTCATGGCAAAGATACTGGAGTGGGTTGCCATTTCCTTCTCCAGTGGATCACGTTTTGTCAGAGCTCTCTGCTATGACCTGTCCATCTTGGGTGGCCCTGCACAGCATAGCTCATAGCTTCATTGAGCTACGCAAGCCCCTTTGCCACGACAAGGCAGTGATTGCATACCCAATGAAAATATTAGGTTTGAGAATTTGAGATAGAATGCAAAAAAATTAATCCTACCTTTGGGGACTGCTCTCTATATTCATGCAGCATCATGGACTTTTTGAAAATTATAAGAGACTATAAGAGACTTTTTGCGAAAGGGGCAGCATATAAATGTTCCAAATAAATAAATAAACAATTCATATGATGTTCAGGGGCATCATTTCAAGCCAAAACAATTGTGGGGTTATGTTGTAAATAAATATTGCCTATACCAAATAAATTCAATAGAAGATCAGTCTGCCCTTTATAGACCACAGCAAAGCCTTCAGCTGCATGGATCATCAGAAGCTATGGATGATCCTGAAAGAAATGGGTATGCCTCAGCACATGATTGACCTGATGCATAACCTGCATTGTGGACAAGAAGCTTCTTTTAGGACAGAACCTGGAGAAACTGAAAGGTTTCCTATAGTCAAATATGTCAGATGAAGGTGTATTTGATTTCCCTAACTGTTCAATCTGTACACAAACATATCATAAGGAAAGCTGGATTATGATCAGAGGAAGCAGGAGTGAAAACTAGGAGAAGACACATCAATAATGTAAGATATGCAGATGATACCATATTACTAGCAGAAAGCAGCAATGAATTGTAATGACTCCTAGTGAAATGGAAAGAAGTACAAAAACAGGACTGCAGCTGAACATCAAGAAAACAAACAAAAAAATCACAGTTACAGAAGTGTTACAGAATTTTACTGTCAACAATAAAGAAATTGAAACTGTGGAAATTTTTACATACCTTGGCTCATTCATCAATTCAAACAGAGACTACATTCAAGATTGAGGCTTGGAAGTGTACTCATGGGGGCGGGGGGATAGGAAAGATCAGGAAGTGTAATATTGTTTCGTTGGAGTTGAAATCCACATCTCTTGAAGTCCCAGTTACTATGACTAGTTGTGCAAGCTGGACAGTGAAGAAAACTGACAGGAAAAAAAAAAGGATAAATCTGAAGCATGATGCTGGAGGAGACTTTGCAAATATCCTGGACTGACGAAAATGAATGCGTGGGTCTTAGATCAAATCAAACCAAAATTTGCCTTGGAAGCCAAAATGATAAAACTGAAGCTGTCATACAGGCACATCATGAAAAGGCAAGACTCACTGGAGAAGACAATAATGCTAAGGAAAATTGAAGGCAGAAGAAGAAAAGGATGATCAAATATGAGACCAATGGAGTCCATAAGGGAAGCCCCAGCTTCTTTTCAGCTCTCATCTCTTCTCTAGTGTTGCTGTCTTGGTTTTCTCTTCCATTTTCACTTCTAACCTTAATACCTTCATCTCATCTGTTTAGAGAGCTATTAAGCAAAGGTGTGGAGAGTTGGTAGGATGGGTCTTTCTTCTAGGATTCCATTGAGATCAGATCAGTTCCCTGTTCTGCCATGGGCTTCCTCTGGGGCTTGGCCCAAGAGCTGAGCAGAGCTATGAAGAACAAGAGATTTTGGGACATTCATTCATAGGGATGCCATAAACCAGAGATGACTTGATGGAATGTAACAAAAGCCCAGATTCCTGGAGTCTGGAGTACTACTGGATAAGGGCTGTTTATGGGACCAAAAGCAGAATCATGCTGGATCTAGTCCAGCCTTCTGTTCATGCATTGGCCAACCAGGTAGCTCCAAGCGGGGCAAGAGTTCATCCGTGCTCTTCTGCCCATGTCCTCCAACAACTTGTAGCAATACGATGAGTCACGTCAAGTTTATTTTCAGTCCTTGTTTTCATGTCAATGTCTGCACAATGTATGGGATAGCATTAATAACAGGGGAAGTAATTTTCTATATATGAAAAATCCATTTCCCTCAGTGCTGGGCATCCAAAACCAGTGGAATTAAGGAGGTGGTAATCCAGTACTCAGAATGTAAATTCCGTGTATAAAAATGATACATAGAAATTAAGCATTGCATGTTATTTAGCATATTTATGGTTTACGTGGGATTCATGCATGAATTGTACTTATTTATTATACGTACAATTATTGCTATGTTTTAATGTACGTATTCATATTATGTACAGTTTGTTGAAAGGGAAGCTATGAGATATTCCACCCCCAAAACTTACCCTTTTTGGTGATGTTGAATCAAATAGTGGATGAGAATGTAGAATTAGTTAGATATGTATCTCCCTGAAGAGCTTTTGATGTATTATGGATTTTTTCATGTTGCATTGTTGATTAGTTGATCACTGATAAGTATGAATCTTTCAAGAAAGGAAGAATGAAAGAAAGAAGAGATGAAGCATTGCATGCTGTTACATGAGAAGCATTTGTCAGAGAAAATTCCAGTAGGAAATCAGGTTCAGTTGATTTGGTTCAGTTTATTTTTATAACAGGTATTATACATTTTATATGTAAAAATACATATTTTTAAATTACATTAAGTTTGAAATTCCCATGGTACTTATGTCTGATTTATGTTCATACACAAAACAAGCAAAACCCACTGCTGACAGCTTATGTGCGAATTACCTCTACAGTAATCCTGCTATTCTTAAATGTTTGGGTATTTTCTTGAAGAATCAGGGTCCTCTTCTGAAATATTGTTATTATTATTTATTACATTTTTACACCAGTGGTAGCCCATGCTCTCTGGACGGTTTACATCAAATTTTTCCTCTGTGCTTTGGCTAAACTAAGTAATATGGAACACTGTACATACACAGAGTCACACATGCTTGCGCGCACACACACATACACAAAGACACTGCAGGAAGCTTGAAATAGAACAGGAAAGAGATCAAGTATTTCCTTCACTACGTATAGAAATATGCTCCCTAGGTAGAAGCCCCTGTCTTGTATGCAGTAGGCTGAACCCCGTTATGCTCCCCACAACTGTATTATCTAGATCATAGCAGGACAGAAAAGCTGTCTTGGGTCATCTGCTCTGAGCCTTCATTGTCTGTACTTCATTCCACTCCCTTACCTGCTGCAAAGTGTCTGCTGCAAAGTGTCTGCTGCAATCGAGTCTCCCTCAGTGAGCATAATCTGCAGCACCTTTGCTCTGACTTGTAAGACTCTTTCTCTCATATCTCAGAAAACTTTCCCTTCTTTAGCTTCAGGCAATTTCTTCCTGACCTGCCATCTTCAAGACAGTGCATTAATTCTTTCTTCATTGATACTGTTATCTTGAAGAAATTGCACTGTGCTGATACTCCCCGGGGCATTTGCCTTGCTAGCCCCCTGCCCCCTTCTCTTCTCCGGTATTGCTCTACTGGTTTTCTCTTCCATTTTCACATCTAATTTTAATATCTTCATCTCATCTGTATAGATAGCTATTAATCGAAGTTGGGGAGAGTTGGCAGGATAGGTCTCTCTTCTGGGATTCCATTCAGATCAGATCTGTTGCTCTGTTCTGCCATGGGCTTCCTTTGGGTCCATGCCCAAATCACACTGCTTCTTTCATTGCCTCTTTCTTGGCCTACAAAATGGCCGCCTCAGCACTGTGCAACCACTGGGGAATGTTGTGCAAATACTGAATGGCAGGAGGCCTCCAGCTACAACTCTCTTCATAAGCAAGGTATAACTGTTCCAATATTGCAGTGGGATTCAGTGGAATGGTATTTCACTAGCCTATGTCTCCAGGAAAATACAGTAGGAATGGACTTTCTCTCAGGTGGCAAAGTTTCTTAACTGCCAAAACGGGGGCTTTGTTCATGAGCGCTTCTGAACCCTGAAAAGGTCCCCTTTCAGGAATGAGGGTGGGGCCTTGAAAGGATATGAAAAGATCTTTCATCCGTTTGATAGACCAATGGCCTCCTTCAGTCCATTGTCACGGTAGCATGTCAGTCCTCCTCGTCTTGTTTTGTGCCGAATGTCACACCATCACATGCTTAAAGAGAGAGCCGCTTCTGTCCCCCACACACTTCCAGAGGCAGAGAAAAGGGGTTGGCTCTGTTCACCATAGCAAACATGGCCACAGAGCCAAAAATTGTATTATTTCCTGATTATTTTTATATTTAGATCCCGGCCTTCCTCCATGCTCCACCTTCATTTCCCCATTTTGTCTTCACAAGAACCGTATTGGTAGGTTGGACAGAGAGTTGGTTTTAGTGCAGCACTATAATCACTTCCCCAGGTTGGCTCACCAGTGCATCTTTGGCACCACAGTGCCATCGTGTTCATGATATGAACCCTGATTGAATGAGATGCTACTGAGACAAAAAAGAAAAGGATATTCAAGAAGCAGCAGGATGGCAGACCATGGAAACATGAAGAGTCACAAGCTACAATTAAAGGGCACATTTGTGGGTGGTGGTGGTTAGGAGAACATTGTGTTCTCCCCTGAAAATATCCCTTTCATTTTGCAATGTGCATTGGTAAAAATTCAGTATCTATAACAAAACTTCCCCAAACCAATTCGAGAATGAGTTGGTCAGTGACTGTTAGTATAAGAAAATATGCAGAACAAAAGTCCATCAAAAGCATCATTTCTGATTCTATCTGGTTGCGCTTTGCTGCAGTGTGATGCATGGATGGCTGGATTCTGTCTGCTCAGAAGACAATAGATCAGTCCTTTGCCCCCACTCTGCTGCATAGCTCAAATGGCCCTGTGGTATACATGCTGAGCATGCTAAAACAAAACAGGAAGCATCTCAGGTGCAAATGGCCAGTTATCTGTCTACAGTTAGGAGCAGTATGTAAAGGAGGTGTCAAAGAAACAACATCTCACTGTTCAGAATTTATCTGGCACCTAGAGCAGCTTTTCAGGATCATCTGGGACCTTTTATGCTCAGGTGCTGAGGACATCCTGATCTGTCTGAGGCCTGTTGCAATGTATTTGCTGGACAAAAATCTCTTGCATCCACTGGGGCTTAGACTCCAGTTTTATAGCAGCTGAATCAGGTGACACATGTGGAGCACAGTCTGGTCCAGTGTTCTCAATGAGCTTTGGTTGGCACAACCCAAGGTTGTTGGCTTGGTGCTTGGACAGGTTTGTGCAGCTATTTCTTTACTGAATACTTGCTCCTCTTGGCCTTCTCAGTGGTTGCTCTGAGACTGTCAAATGATCTCCCCATTAGGTCCCTCCTGGCATGAACCCTGTCATTTGAGCACCAAGACAGCTCCCCCTGCCGAGACATTTAAATACATCCAAGGATACCGAATGGCTAGAAGAGGGCACCTCTGTCAGATGTTCCTGACGGGTCTACTCTGTATTAAATATTGCTTTAACTGTTGAATTGATTTTAAATATTGGGGTATTTTTGGATATATTTTTTGGAGTTTCATTGTATGATGGAGCAGCTGTAAACCACTCAGAGATCTTTGACTATTGGGCTGCATAGAAATAAAACATATCTGTTCTTGGCAGTACTTCAGCTGCCAGAATAAACCAGTTCCTCCATGAATAGCTTCATAAGTGAGCTGTTCCTACATGGCAATACGAGCATGATGGGTTTGGAACTTGGGAAGTATGAGGAATCAAACGGGGGCGGGGGGAGGGGGGAATCCAATGGATTTCTATGATTCCGTTGCTAGTCCTGTGCTGGTGCTGACTTGCTGTGGTCTAAGCTGAACCAGTTCACAGATTTACATCTCTAGTATGGAGTACAGTTAGCACATTTTAACAATGCTAATTAAATTTGTACTAATTAGCACATGCCAACCATGTGGCTAGAGTATGATTTGAGCAGAATCAGGAGAATCATGCAAATTTTAACTTGCTCTTTCTAGGATTCTGGACATGTACAGGAACCCAAATTTTCTCAACCTTAACATAATTATAACTTAATTCCAAGTCTAGCATGCATTTATAATATCCATACATCTAGAAATAATGCCCAAAGGCAGAAGTCTAATGAAATGTACTGAAATGTGGCTGTAGTGCGATTTGTGTAAAATCAGCCAATTTGCACAAATTACAGTTATATACAGATTGGCTGATTTTGCAGAAATCACAGCAGAGCCATGTGGTTTTGGAGCACTGGTATGCACAAATTTCATTACCAGTTTTAGAATATGCAAATTATGGACCATCTTAGAGACAGAAGACTGCAAAATAAAAATGAAACCTAACTTGGTATCCTTCTGATCTTGAGCACAAAAAAAGCAGGATTTTGTTGTTTTGGCACATTCCTGTTCAGAGCAAATCATTTTAGGTATTGTGGAGTCAGTTAAGCTTCTTGAGCTTGCCAAGACTCTCCAGATATCTGCTTCTTAGCTCTTGCCAATCCGGTTGCATTGGTAATTGCTGCTGTTACTCTGAACAGGAAAATTGTGCAAACTGAACAGTGCCTGAGTGTGAAAGTTGTGCAAGGTATCCCTAACTTACTATAATTTTCCAAACTTGTTTCTCCCATTGACTAAAGCTAAGTTGATTTAGAAATCTAAGCAAATTGGAAATTTGCACAAATCTGATGGGGAAAGTTGTGCTAATTGAATATGGACATATAGCTGGTACATTTTTTTTTTTTTTTTTGGATTTATATCCTGTCTTTTTCCTACAAAGGGCTCAAGGCAGCTTACATCATTCTCTTCCTCCATCTTATCCCCACAACAACAACCCTGTGAGGTAGGTTGGGCTGAGAGTCTGTGACTGGCCCAAAGTCACCCAGTTGGCTCCATGGCTGAGCGGGGACTAGAACCCAGGTCATCTGAGTCTCAGTCCCATGCTTTTAACCACTACACCACACTGGCTCTCACAAATTTTAGCAACACCCTTTTAAGCTTGCCAGCCAAGTTTTAAACAGAGCAGTTTCATAGAATCGTCAAATAGCAGAGTTGGAAGGGACCAGAAGGCCACCGGGTCAAACCCGCTGCTCAGTGCAGGACACCATGTTAAGCCATCCCTCCCAGATGTCTGTCCAGTTGCATCTTGGATGTTTGTAGTGTGGGAGAGCCCACACCTTCCCAAGGTAATTGGTTCCATTGTCATACTGTTCTAACAGGAAATGATTCCTGATATCTAGCTGTAATCTGGCTCCCTGTAATTTGAACCCTTATTCTGTGTTCTGACTGGGAAGAGAATTGTCTCCTACCTCTTTGTGACAGTCTTTCAAGTACTTGTGGAGTGCTATCATCTCTCCCCCACACTTCCATTTTCAAGGCCAAGCCTGCTCAGTTCTTTCAATGTCTCCTCACAGGGCTTTGTTTCATATGCTTTGTGAACAGAAACAACATTCCCATTCATTCCTATGCTGCTGTTCAAAAGCTGCAAGTGTGGAGGGGAATGGGGTGCACATTTCAGAAGGACCTCCTCCAAGCATTGCCTGGGCAAGGTCCACAGAAGAAATCTAACCACAGTGGTTAGATTTGCTCCATGTGGTCCGGATCCAGCTTATGGCTCTAACAACCAGAGCAATGAACTTGACACAAGAACACACAGATGTTTCCCAGTGTGTCTCACTGCTGTAGCTCTCTGAAAGTTATTCAAAAGGTCACAAGTCTAGCTGGGAGGCAGCCACAGGAGTAACTTCTTTAGACAAGATGTTCACAGGCTGTCCAGACAGGAGCAATTCATGGGAATCATCTCACGTTTTACAAATACATTATGCACAGCAACTTTGGGTAGATGGCTTTGCTTCCTATGTCACCTTTACACTTATTTGCCAACCAAGGGATAAAAAATCTGGAGAAAAAAGGCCACAAGCGCCACGAATAAATTAGGATCAAAGTAGGGGCTCCTTTTTGCATTACTCTCATGTCAGGGTATGTGTGTTTAGAAAGGGAAGTGAGTCCATGTCTGTAGCACTGCCCTCACATGGCTTCTCCTAGCCCCACAGTAGCTGCTTGCAAGGTGGGGAGGAATGTTGGCACAGTCTTTTCTGGGCAGATGCTTCTGTATTCTGGAAACTTGATTGCACCTGTTTCCAGGATCCAGGGAAGTCTACCTTTGGAGATGTCTGTGCAGGCAGGCTGCGCTGCCTCAGCCACCCATGTGAATGCTGGACAGTGGATGCAGGAGGAGGTGTGTGATGGGAAATGTCTGCAGCTCTTCTTTACTCACCTTTTCCTTCCACATGAATAACCCATGAAGGGGGCTTGGATGTGATGACTGAAGCGTGTTTTAGCTGCATTTGCTGTTACTTTTCTGCCAAAGCACCCCAGCTGGTTCACGGGGCAGCCAAGCTGAACATTTCTCAAATTAAAATGTTAGGGATTTTTATATGTGTGCGTTATGTGTGTGTGTGTCTGAAAAGCAAACTTAGGCCTCAGAACGGCTGTAAGCAGGGAGAGATCTATATTTATATTATAGTATATTTGCGATATTTTGAGGATGGTGGGGACCCAGTGTACCGGCCATGGGGAGCAGCAGCTCTCCTGAAGAACAGAATCCTTATTACCCTTGTAGGAAAAAATGTCATCAGTGGTATCAGCAAGAAAGGAACTGGTTCTGCCAGACTATATCCACCATTTCCCATCCCAGGATGCCCTGGAGTATAATTTCAGGGGTATTTGATCCAGGAAGGGTGGAAGCTGCTGACTGTCAGGCACTCATAAAGACATTTTTCCTCCAGACAAGGAAACAAATACGTTTAAAGGATGCGGCCCTCACACTGGTTACCACAGTTAAGTGCACTCTATATACAGAAACACTGTGCATGCCTTCCTTCCCTCCCTGAAATCTGTGAGATACTCCTTCCCATTTCAAGGGGGAGTATTTTCTTTTAACCCTGCACTGTGAAGTAATAGTTTACAATGGCTAAGAGCCATTGTATAACAAATGGATAGGAAGGGAAGAAGAAAGTAGGCCAGTTCGTATACTGGCTCTTTCATTCTGTTATATACTACGAATACCTAAAAGGGATGAATAAACGTGTCCATTTCTTTTCATCCCACATTCAAATTGTTTAAATGTCAAGGTCTTTCCTTCCCATATATATGAAGAAATGTGTAAACTTGGACAAATTCTGATCAAAACTGGACTGAACCGACCTATTGCAAGCCTCTGAAACAGTAACTATTGTAGAAACAATTGTGGGAGTAGAAAGAGAACATAAAATGGAGGTTGTGAAAGTGGTCCCAGGTGAGCTGGTGGGAGGTCTCACTGTGGTGATGTTGGTGGGCTTCTGAGGGAGGGCTTCTGGGCTGAGGAAGAGATAATTTTATAAGCCCTTCAGATTCACTCAGAAGTATCATCCATTTCCCTCTTTGCCTTTTTATTGGATAAATACTATATTCATTCAAAGTGATCATTTATCCTTTCTTGACTATCTACTCAATTCTTGAAAAATATTGTACAAATAGTGTGTCTATGATTGCATTCATATTTCTGTTATTTTAGTACCATTAATATCACTTTCAGTAAAATCCACAGTGGTAAAATGTGCCCTCGTCTACCTATTCAACAAATGGTGTATACACTAGTTGTTGTGATCAGATCCGTGAGCAAATTTATAAACAGCAGGGGGAAATTGCATGTGCCAATCATGCATCAAAGCCATGGAATGGGCTAGAGGGACAATGCAGAATAAGGTGTGCAGCTCCCGAAAATGCTCTTTACCTGGGGAGCTGTTCAGCATAGGATCAGCCCTGATAGAGTATTTGGCTCTGCAATAAATAACCACTGTCAGTAATAGGGTGTTTGTCTTTCCAATGAGATAGACCCCCTTAATCATGGTATGATTTTTAATGGAAGCATATCCATCACTATGGGGGAAATTTTCCATCTTGATTTCTGTGTCTGCTTCTGCAGAAAAGCAGTAACTGCGAGTGGAAATCCCTTGATCCTACAGGCTGAGAGACAAATTAAGATGAATAAGGATGCACCTGATGATCTGACATTGCACAGCTTTATCAAAGGAGCGGCAGCCTTCTTTGTGACTCCCAGAACATACACACGAGCGAGCCCTCTCCAAGAAGGAAAGCCAAAAGGTGCACAACAAGAAATGTAGTGCAGAACAACAGGGAGAAAACCATCCAGTGTTAACTCCAGGGCTGCAGCTGACAGCTAGCTACAAACCACAGTGGGCTTCACAGTGTGTCACCAGAGCCATTGCTTTGCACATAGACTTTGACATACAAGAGAAGGGCCTCCTGCTCAGAGTGGATGCTCTGCCCGAGGCACAGTGAAGAACAAACCTGAAGCCAGCCTCAATCCATCTGAGCAAAACTCCATGGACTAATTTGTTTCCACTTGAGCTTGAGTGCTCTTCTGACTTCCTGTCCAAAATCTGAACAGATTTTGAATCATGAACAATTTATGTTGCAAAGCTCTTACTTTCAAGATGAGCTTGGGGGTAAATTTAACTATGGATTTCTTGAAAGAAGAAGAGACCATTGCAATACTTGCCTAAGTAATTTTTGAATCTTAATGAAATTTGTGATTGCTTGGATTTAATTTGCCAGCAATAGGTCTAATCCTTGACGTTTTGCACTTGCATTAGGGTAATAGGGAATGGGAACCATGCAAAACTTTAGCCACCCAGAAGTGGGGCCACCTTAGCATTTTTATTTTATTTTATTTTTTGCAATAGTCTGTGGATGGTCTTTTTTCCATATACTCTGTTTCAAAAAAGAAACTCTCCCAATGCATTTAGTAATGCCACCATAGCTGTCACCTCAGAAGTAAGTCCTATTCCGTTCAGTGGGGTTTACTCCTGGGTAAGTGGGTGCAGGATTATAGTCTCAGGTAGCAAGCCTTAAAAACGTTAAATGATGTAACATGAAATGGGTATTACTAAACATTGTTCTGGGAAAAAAGGAGAGCAAAAAATGGCTATAGGTCCCAGCCTAGCTGATGTGGCACACCTTGGTGGCTAATCATTTCCCAGTCATCTGAAAGGTCTAGAAATGGCACCATGTACTGTGAGATGCTCCTTCATGGATCACTGCCTTGTCGTGGCGAAGGAGCTGGCGTAGCTCAACGAAGCTATGAGCTATGCTGTGCAGGGCCACCCAAGACAGACAGGTCATAGCAGAGAGCTCTGACAAAACCTGATCCACTGGAGAAGGAAATGGCAACCCACTCCAGTATCTTTGCCATGAGAACCCCATGGACAGTACCAAAAGGCAAAAAAATATGATGCCAGAAGATGAGTCCCTCAGGTCGGAAGGAGTCCAATATGCTACTGGGGAAGAGCGGAGGGCTAGTACTAGTAGCGCCAGAAAGAATGAAGTGACTGGGTCAAAGCCGAAAGGACACTCAATTGCAGATGTATCTAGTGGTGAAAGGGGAATCCGATGCTGCAAAGATCAATACTCGATAGGAGTATAAATAAAATAAAAATATTTTATTTTTATTAATTTTATTTATTTTTATAAAACATTGGAGTAGCCTTCATAGTCAATAAAAGAGTAGGAAAAGCAGCATTGGGATACAATCTCCAAAATGACAGAATGATCTCAGTTTGAATCCAAGGAAAACCATTCAACATCACAATAGTCCAAGTCTATGCCCCAACCACTGGTGCTGAAGAGGCTGACGTTGACCGGTTCTATGAAGACCTACAACACCTTCTAGAATTAACACCCAAAAATGATGTCCTCATCATCATGGGGGATTGGAATGCTAAAGTAGGAAGCCAAAGATAACTGGAATAACAGGCAAGTTTGGCCTTGGAGTACAAAATGAAGCAGGGCACAGGCTGGTAGAATTTTGTCAAGAGAATATGATGGTCATAGCAAACATTCTTTTCCAACAACCCAAGAAACAACTCTACACATGGACAGCACCAGACGGTCAACACAGAAATCAGATTGACTATGTGCTCTGCAGCCAGAGATGGAGAAGCTCTATACAGTCAGTAAAAACTAGACCAGGAGCTGACTGTGGCTCAGATCATGAGCTTCTGGTTGCAAAATTTAGGCTTACGTTGAAAAAAGTAGGGAAAAGCACCAGGCCAATCAGGTATGACCTAAATCATATCGCTGATGAATATACAGTAGAGGTGACAAATAGATTTAAGAAATTAGATATGATAGACAGAGTGCTTGAAGAACTATGAACGGAGGTTCACAACATTGTACAAGAGGTAGCAACTAAAACCATCCCCAAGAAAAAGAAATGCAAGAAAGCAAAATGGCTGTCTGAGGAAGCTTTACAAATAGCTGAGGAAAGAAGGGAAGCAAAAGGCAAGGGAGAAAAAGATACAAAGAATTGAATGCAGAATTCCAGAGAATAGCTAGAAGAGAGAAGAATGCCTTCTTAAATGAACAGTGCAAATAAATAGAAGAAAACAATAGAATATGGAGGACCAGCGATCTCTTCAAGAAAATTGGAGATATGAAGGGAACGTTCCATGCAAAGATGGGCATGATAAAGGACCAAAACGGTAGAGACCTAACAGAGGCAGAAGAGATTAAGAAGAGGTGGCAAGATTACACAGAAGAATTATACAAGAAAGAGCTTAATGTCCTTGATAACCATGATGGGGTGGTCACTGACCTTGAGCCAGACATCCTGGAATGTGAAGTCAAATGGGCCTTAGGAAGTCAGAGCAACAACAAAGCTAGTGGAGTTGACAGTATTTCAGCTGAGCTATTCAAAATCTTAAAAGATGAAGCAGGAAAAGTGCTACACTCAATATGCCAGCAAACTTGGAAAACTCAACAGTGGCCACAGGATTGGAAAAGGTCAGTTTACATTCCAATCCCAAAGAAGGGCAATGCCAAAGAATGTTCAAACTACCGCACCATTGCTCTCATTTCACATGCTAGCAAAGTTATCCAGAAGCTAGGCTCCAGCAGTATGTGGACCGAGAAGTACCAGAAGTACAGGCAGGATTTCGAAGAGGGAGAGAAACTAGAGATCAAATTGCCAACATACGCTGGATCATGGAGAAAGCTAGGGAGTTCCAGAAAAACATCTGCTTCATTGGCTATGCTAAAGCCTTTGATTGTGTGGATCACAACAAATTGTGGCAAGTTCTTAAAGAGATGGGAATACCAGACCATCTTATTTGTCTCTTGAGAAACCTATGTGTGGGTCAAGAAGCAACAGTGAGAACTGGACACAGAACCACTGATTGGTTCAAAATTGAGAAAGGAGTTCGGCAAGGCTGTATACTGTTGCCCTGCCTATTTAACTTATATGCAGAGCACATCATGAGAAAGGCGGGGCTAGATGAATCACCAGTTGGAATTAAAATTCCTGGGAGAAATATCAATAACCTCAGATATGCAGGTGATACCACTCTCACAAGTGAAGAGGAACTAAAGAACCTCTTGATGCGGGTGAAGGAGGAGAGCGCAAAAGTTGGCTTGAAACTCAACATTAAGAAAACTAAGATCATGGCATCCGGCCCTCTCACTTCCTGGAAAATAGATGGGGAAGAAATGGAGGTAGTGACAGATTTTATTTTCCTGGGCTCCAAGATCACTGCAGATGGGGACTGCAGCCAAGAAATTAAAAGACGCCTGCTCCTGGGGAGGAAAGCTATGTCAAATCTAGATAGCATACTAAAAGCAGAGACATCACCCTGCCAACAAAAGTGCGTATAGTCAAGGCTATGGTCTTCCCAGTTGCAATGTATGGCTGTGAAAGCTGGACCATAAGGAAGGCTGAGCACCAAATAATTGAAGCCTTTGAATGTGGTGCTGGAGGAGACTCCTGCGAGTCCCTTGGACCGCAAGGCGATCAAACTGGTCAGTCCTAGAGGAGATCGACCCTGACTGCTCTTTAGAAGGCCAGATACTGAAGATGAAACATACTCTGGCCACCTAATGAGAAGCAAGGACTCACTGGAGAAGAGCCTAATGCTGGGAACAATAGATGGCAAAAGAAGAAGGGGACGGCAGAGAATGAGGTGGCTAGATGGAGTCACCGAAGCAGTTGGTGTGAGCTTAAGTGGACTCTGGGAGATGGTGGAGGACAGGAAGGCCTGGAGGAATGTTGTCCATGGGGTCGCGATGTGTCGGACACGGCTTCGCGACTAAAAACAACACTGTGAGATGTATCCAAACTTATTGCTGTTCAAGTGCAGGGGCTTATGAGCCTCAAGGACTGTGCCCTAACTTGCCTCCTTGGAGAGTAAAATACATTTAAAAACATCATAATAGGCCATAGGATGCCTGAGCAGCACCATTTGAACGCAGAGGGTTGCAGGTAAGGCAGGAAGAACAGAGGCAGGGATTGTCTGCACTTCTCTCTCCCCTGAAAACATTTAGATGGCTAAGTCTGGCCCATGAGTGTTTTGCCCCTGCTCATGAGGAGGAGGACCTGAGGTACCGCCAGCATTCCTTGTATCCTGCCAGGGCCTGGCCCCTCCCGAGTCCTGGCTCCGAAGTTGCACTTGCAACCGCAGAGCCAGAGCCAGCATGGAAAGGACAGGGCCAGCTGTGGAGGAGGAGGGAGTGCTTCAAATTCAGGGTCCTCGCTCTGACCTCTGAGTGCTTTCCCACAGTTGGGGCTGTGGCTCTGAATTTTCCTACAACTCTCTAGACAACACAGGACCCGCAGTGGATGTGCTCTGAATTACATGATGAAGAAAAAATATTATAAAACATTTACAAAAACAGTTTAAATAAACATTATGGTTGCATTGATCACATGAGGGAAAATTCTAAAAGGAGGAAGGTATAGTGGGTGGCCAAGATACCATTTGTTTTATTATTATATTAGCATAGTATTCATTATTATTTATCAAAATTCAATAAAACATGCAAAAAGGAAATGCGCATTTATGTTTTAAAGTCAGCTATGGGAAGGGTGACAAATAATATATAATCAATGCAACATGACAGGAGGGGTGACATTAAAGGAAGGATCCAAGGGTGCCTGTGCCCTGGTGCTACTGGCATTGTGGGAACATAAATCAGTGCTTGCATGAGGTCAGTTGGGTTTGCTAGTGGAATAGAAGAATTAGCAGTGCTATGGCGGCAGCCCCAGAGCCCCAAACATGGTACGAGGGGAGCACACAGCTTGTTCTGAAGTGAAAGCACAGTCCTGGAACCTTCCTGGGAATATGATTTTGCTTGGAAACAGAGCACACTTTCCTATGCCACAAACATTTTCTTCCATTTGTAACCTAATCAAAAGCCTATCTAGCCTAACATGCTAAATTGTCAGATGGACCTGTGACATAACAGCAATGCCACTGTGACCCCAGTGCATGGCTTTCAAGGGAAGGAGAACCCTGGATCATTTTCTTTGCCCTGTGGCTTTCTGCTGCACACATGCAGCTGATGGAACATCAGGTCTTTTTTGTATTTGGTGGGTAACCCCGAGAGAAAGGTGAGTATTATTTGAGAGGAGTTATTTCAAAATCTGAACAGCTTGACTTGGGTAAAAGAAAGTTCAGGAAATTAAACAAAGATGGTGATTATGCTTATTCATGTGGGACTATAGCTCAGTGAAAATGCACGCAGTTTGCATGTTGGAGGTCCTGAGTTTAATCTCTGGCTTCTCCAGTTAAAAGGATTAGATGGCAGGTGATATGTAAAAAAAAAAATTGCCTGTTTCTGGGCTAAATGTGCAAATAATCTGCTCGGGTAGATGCCACATTTGTACATTGCCACAAACTATGAAATTTACTGCTAATTGTTGAGGAGAAAAAGAAGGAGGACTTCTTCTCCTGCTCATGTCTAGAATGCCATTTGGGTCTGCTTATGGAGCTAATCAGTTGTGCCTTTCCATAGGTTCGCAGAGTCAAGCCTTTGGCAACCTATCAGGGTTGGGCTTCTTACTTGAGAACTGCTTGTGCTGGACTGGCAGCCGGCCAATTTTTAGGACCGGCGCTTCCTGTACCCCACTCCAAAAAGGATTACATGAAAAACTTCAGATGTGAGTGGACTATGTCCAAGATAGGATACCTTGAGACCCTCCCAAGAGGTAGAACCTTGTGCCAGGCTGATCTGGAACAGGTGCTGCTGGGTCAGGCTGTTATAGAGTCATGGTTGCTGTTGATACTATCTTGATGAGGAGAGGAGAGGAGAGGAGAGGAGAGGAGAGGAGAGGAGAGGAGAGGAGAGGAGAGGGTTCCCAGTAGCCAACGTTAGGCATACTTTATGATCTCTCTGTTAATTGTATGCTTTATTTTCCTTTGCTTCAATTACTTCTGTCAATCTGTTTGTCTAATAAATCTTTTTCCTTCACCCAAAAGTGTGTTTATTGCCTCTGAATATCCAGAAAGAACCTTTGCTTATTGGCAAAACAGTATCACAAGTATAGCTGTACACTGCACTGTTGATTTTCAATATTTGACAGAGACAGTGCATGCCAAGCTAGTTCTGCAGTAGTTATTTGTATTTATGGAGTTTATATCCCACCTACTACCAAAACTGGCATTTAAATTAGCTAACAGCTGTAAAAGTCAAATAAAAACAGAAATAAATGAACAGAGGAACACTGCAGACGCTGTTCCATGGACCATAGGATTATTCAAGAAACAACTGCCAAGTCCTGGCCAGATATCCAAACTTGGGCAAGTTTTTCCTGTCATTTGAATTCTGTCCTGCCTTGGCCCAGTCATCATGGAGGCTTCTTGGCTGGTTCCTTCTATGGCACGGGAATACCATCCCCATGGGTGAGTGTTGGGAGGGGTGGTGAGGGAGTTGGGGGGAGTGGGCAGCCATGCATATGAGAGACGCAAGTCCTCTGAACCTCTGATCATACAGTATCTGTAATTCAGAGGGAAAGTCAGACCCTCTGAGCTTGCTCTAACTGAATTCCCCTTTGGCAAAGAAGAGGCAAGGAATGCCAGTCTTTCCAGTCAACTAGCCAGAGACTGGCACGGTATGGGACAGAATGGAGCTTTTCAGATAGGAGTGCTCCTTTGTTTGGGTTCCTTCCCAAAGGATTGGGCTGTAAAATATAAAAACACAGAACACACTCAATAAAAAGCAATAACACCACTGTATAAATTGGTGTATAGAGCACTGCCAACCTCTAATTGCTAGGAAACAGTAAACTCCAACTTCTTAAGGCAATCAACAGCTCAGTCTGCAACCTTAAGTAATGCTAGTTAAGGGCAAATGAATCCAACAGGATGTTTAACTCATAGTATTGGGCAGGGATCCGGGTAAGAGTACTGGACCAGAATCTGGGTTTTAGTCTTCATTCAGCCGTGAAGCTCACTAGCTGATTTTGGGCCAGTCACAGGCTCTCAGTCTGCCCTACCTCATAGGGTTGTTGTAAGGATAAGACTGAGAGGGGGATGAACAGGATTATGTAGGCCATCTTGTGTTTTTGAGGAAGAAAGGCAGGCTATAAATATAATTTTAAAAAACTAAATACCATGCTTAAAAGGCAAATCTGAGGAATCACAAATCAGGCTAAGATTATTTTGACTTGTCCTTTGCTCCAGTCTGTTAAAGTGCAATCTGATGCAAATTTAGACTGAAAAAAATGTATATAATTCTAGTGTGCCAGCTGGAACCCTTTTTGGTCTACACTTGCATAGGATTATACCTTTAGGAATGTGCAGCAGTGGACATGTATCTAGACTTTCTACAATATAGCATCTCTTGCCACTGTGCAATGACCAGGACAAGCAGAAGAGAAAGTCTTTCTCGAATCTGGGATTAATGTGTGGTTTCCCTGCTCTGCCATGCGATTAAAGATTCTCCTTAGTCTCAGCGGTAGAAGCACTCATTAGCCACAAGGAGATGGAGCACAGGGCTCAGCTTAAGTGTTCCCCAAAGCATCCTGACCTCAGAATTCCCAAAACACAGAGAGCTTTTTCGTCCAGGAAACTGATTCCTTATTCTTTTCTTTGCCATCTGTCCTGGGGGAAGAGCATAAGTTCAGTCCAGCTTTAAAAATTAAATGTGGGAAGGGGTAAAAAATCGGGCCTTCAATTTAAACTTTGCAAAGGCAGTGCTGTGCTTGCTCAAGGAGGAAAGCAGCCATTGAATTTATAATCATTCTTAAGTTAACATTGTCTGGCTCCCAGCCACATTCCGGAATCTTCACTGATACAGTCGGGCACCCTTCTAAGCCAAACGGAGTGCTTTTGCTGTTTTTTCATCGCCCGAATTAAAGAAGGGTTTTGAAATGGAAGACTATGTTTATTTATGTATTTGGCTAGTTATGCAAGGTTTAGAATGGCTCCTGCTGCCTTGCAGGGCGTCCTCCTGTGAGCCTGATGGAAACATCTCTTTAAGGAGAGAGATGCGATTCAAGTCAAGCAAGGGAAAGACTCCACCATCCTTTCCCCTCTGGACCAGAAAAGTGCACAATGTAACCAGTAAAACTTAATGAGGCTTCAGCGGTACCTGCCAACTAGCAGCCAGACCCCAGAGCTGATTTTAGCAATTAGCAGAGCCCTACAACTCAGACTCCAGCAGATGGAGTTTCGGGGTATGTGGTCTGCATATTACTACAGCTGAGTTTCCGGCCCAGAGTCAGCAAAACTAACAAATGAGCCACAAAGGACTTTGGAGCACAACTGCAATTGTCTCATCTCCAGCTCACACTTCCGACAGCTAAGACTTCCATTGCAGATGTCACCAGTTTCTCCCCCAAGTTTTACAAATGAATTCTGCCCTCTTCTCAAGTCTTCTTCCTTCCCCTTTACAGTTTGTGAAGGGTTGTGGTTGCTGTTGATATTTAGAACCTAAAGGGTTCTGCTTGCAATCAGGATGCCTGCAAGCCTCCAGATCCAGAGGATTAGAGGCATTCTGTGCGTACTGGAACAAGTGGCAGAGCTCATCTCCACCTGCCACCCTGCAAGAGAGCCGGATGGCCAATTCCAACTAGGTGGTATAGAATTTAAACAAGCGAAGAATTAATATCTTCCTTTGACCATACAAGGTGACCATCACATTTTCTGTCTACACTGTATTCTGACAAAAGGAATAATCTTGGAATCATTTAGTATCACTGCGCAAATTCCTTTGTATAAGCTTTAGGGAAGATATCTTGGAAGGCTCACCTGATACAGGGCATGATGAAGCCTATGAGTGCTGTGTTGACTTCCCGTTGTCTTTCAGACATGATTCATACAAGAGTCCACCATTTGTACTAGTCAAAGATTTTGTTTAATTGCTTGGGCCCTCTGCACTTGCTCTTGATCTTATTCCGTATCACTAGTTCTGAGTCGGCTTTTGCTGTTACCTCCATAGGATGTGTGCAGGGACAGTATGCGAGCAGGGGATGTTGGCAGATGCCCAGCTTTGTGACTCCCTTGCCTGAGAGATCTGAGAAATCCAAGCTTGAATATCCTCTGAAGACAAGACAAGAACGTGTTATTTGTACAAGTGGCTGTGGCAGAGGAGGAATAGTTGTCACATGGGCATGATTTATTGCTCTACATCTTTAGATTTATTGCTGTACTTCTTTAGTCCCTGAGGACTTTTGCTCTTTAATCATATCACAGATGGGGTATCCCAATATATATTCACACCCATGGGGGCTGGGGGAGATTACAAGTTAGAGGCATTAGCTTAGGAGTCTTATATACCAGACAGGTGCTTGATTGACCTTAATATGTAGGGCATTCTGTATCATTTGGGGCCTGTTTGGGAATAGGGGGCAATGCAGGAAATTGCCCCAGGCCTCATGCAATATTAATCAATATCAATATCTGTCAATATTAACAGACAATACACTCCAGTCAAGGACAAATGAGAGCAAGAAAAGGAATTGGGCATCAGGCCTCTGGTACCCTTGGAGACATTTCTGTTGAAGTTATCACAATTGCAGACCATCTCCTGCATGTCTCACAAACTAAGCTAAACCAGCTTGCTGAGATCTTCGGCTTCCAATTCTTGTGAAAGGAAGCTAGGTTTTAATTGAAAAACTTTCCCCATCTCTTTGAATTGAGATGGTCCTCATAGAATGGGTCACAAGACACTGAAATAAAATTGATTGTCTGTGATATTCTTGGGGCTGGCTATTGATTAGATTCTCTAGTCTGCAATAAGGCCTTGAACTATGCACAAAAAGCCCCTCAAAATTCTCTAGCCTATTTATAAAATTTGACAATTTCACTGATTTTTTCCATGGAAAGCCAGAGTTTTCCAGAGGTTCTCACAGGAAGGGGCATGGGCTTAACTCACCGGCTGCAGCCAGCCCCGGAACAGGACTGGCCCACCACTGCCGTTGCCCATGGACTAACTGGCAGCCACAGATGTCGCCGCAGCCCCGCTGATGCCACCACTGCTCCAGCCAACAGCCATCACGGGACCAGGGATGCTGCTCATTGGCAGAACCATTTTTTAAAGGGATATATGAGAATTTTGTTTCACTTTCACTAATTTGTATTTAGCCAAATGCAAACTTGTACAAATCCCCTTTTCCCAAAAGTAATACCCACTCCACAAATCTGTGGGATCTGTGAGACTCAGAAAAAGCTGGTCCATTTGGGACTCTACAGGTTGGATTTACAGAAATCATTTGAATTCATGGCATATTTCTTTAGCATTCCTAGTTGTAGAATAACACCTATCTTTTTCCTAAGGGG
Organism: Varanus komodoensis; assembly: GCF_004798865.1. NCBI lineage: Eukaryota > Metazoa > Chordata > Lepidosauria > Squamata > Varanidae > Varanus > Varanus komodoensis. The sequence continues at coordinate 12,575,284 of NW_025335268.1, read as the reverse complement.
TTTCAGGGAGTAGAAAGTCAGTGTGTTAGCAGCCATGCCCAGGGAATCTGATGAATTTCCATCCCCTGGAATGGATTCCTCACACATAACAGTGTCTTATAATTTATTTTTATGCTGTATTGAAATTATCTAATCCCTTCGAAGTGGCGGAGAGTGCTGTGTGCATGTGATTTCTTTCTATTACATGACTCTCCCTTGCTCTGCAGCATATCAGGCTGCCTGCACTTCCTAATCTAAAAAAAGCCCTCTAAGAGGAATTATCTAATGATGTGTTCCCCCAGGCTTTAGCTGAAGTGTGGGAAACCAATAAGCCTGCAGAATGCTTGAGGGATACTTGCAGAATAACAATAACCACATAATGTTTGTGTGTACTTCTTAGCCGCCTTCTGTGTAAGGCAGCCTCAAGAACCCAAGCCTATCCCACGAGAATTTTAATGAAATTTTCTTCACTATTGATTTTTTTATTTCTATCAGACTGAATGAGGATGGGGAAAAGGTAATTTGGGGGTGGGGGTGCACAGGACTAATAAGGGTGAATTAATTCTGGTTCAGATAGAAGATAATCTCACAATCCAGCATGGTTCAATTTCTGGTTCAGTTCTCATCATGATGACATCAGAGTGCTGCTGACAGGAATGAGCACCCCTCCAAAATCACAATCATCATCCTTCCAAATAGACAATTTGATGTTAAGGAAAAAGGTTATAACTTATTCTTCTGACATTTTAGTTTTCTACGTACAGGACATATTTTTGTATGGAGTTGTTAGAATTTGTGGAGTTGTGGGGAACGGCTTAATTATCTCCTTCTTCCCAGAGTAGCCTGGTCCCAATCCAAATTGGAATCACTTATGCTTGCACATGCATAAGCAAAATGATCACACATAGGTCGGCTCTGCATGGTTAGCAGAACATTTAAGCTTTGTCTTGGGCAAGAAACTCTCAAGAAACTCATTAATTCCAGTCATTTAACTCAGCTTTATTTCTGATGTTTTGGCCACTACAAAGATGGCTGGCTTTAGCCATTCCCTGTATCCCCATCTGTATTTCCTCTCATTTATCATGCTGCACACTGAGTGAGCACCGCTGAACTCAGTGAGACCGATTTAGAAGGAAATCTTACAGAGTTTGATGGTGCTCACTCATTAGTCACGCAAATGTAGCCCTAATTGACTAAACAAGGTCAGAACCAGCTCATAAGTCACTCAGCATGGAGCATGAAGGCTTGCAGGATATCCTTCTTTTCTTCATTCAGGTCATCCACAGCTCAGATCTTTCCTTTCCCACTTCCTCTACACATACATTAGGCATCTGTGATCTGTGCTGGGTGGGGAAAATGCATTATTTATTTTTATTTATTTTTAATCCATTTATTTGGCTTTCCCTCTCATATACTATCAAAGCAGCAGGTGTTAAAAACCACCCTGTTACTACATTTTAGTGGCCATATAGTGAGAGTAAGGGTCACTTTAAAAAACCTGATTGCTCTTCATGCTCAATTTGTGCACAGGGCATAAGAAGGTTATTAAGGGTAATCGGTGGCACCATCCCAAACCAGAGAAAGTGATGCTGATGGAAAAGCAAGGCTTGTTTATAATTCTGTACATGTGGGCTTGCAGAGCTCATAAATTGCACCTCTGGTCTTATCAGCTTTGGAGAAAATCCAAGATCAAGATCATGTTAGGGTCTTGGATCACAAAATGCTTAATTAGAAGGAATGCTAGGGAGGACCAGAGCAGTGGATAGATATCTTAATGAGGCAGCCAGCTTCATTCCACTTACATACACCTCTCAAATAATGGAAAGTGTAATTTCCTGTCAAATAGGAGAGCAGGTATTGATTTAATGTTGTGTTGGCCAAACAGCAGGCAAATCTCTAGAAGGAAAGCTTAAGGGGGAAAGTGCTTCCATACACTTCACTATGTAGGTTTTTCTCCAGAGGATCCTGAAACCTTTTGCAGACTTTGGAAGCTTTAACACATCTAGACTTTATTCCACATATAATACTAAATTGTATCTGCTTTGAGGGTGACTGGTGGAGAGGCAAGGTCTAGGCACATAAATAGGCAAGGAAGGGGTAAGGTGGCTAAGCAGGCATTGCTTTTGTAGACTGGGCTAACTTTCTTCTGTAAAACTTGGTCAATTACTGTGAACCCCTTAAAGAAGCCACAATAGGCTGGGGTTCTCCATCACACACACACATATAATTAGAAACTCATGTTTGTTTCACATAATGGCAAGGTTAAAGTGCAACACCAAATGATAGTCTACTGTTACAAGCTGCCCCTCAGCTTCAGGCACATTGCCTTGCTTCACCAGCATTAGCACAAGGAAACTAAGGTTTTCAGTTTCCTTTTCCATAAACCACAGCTTGACATGATACCTGGATGCAAAACTGTGGCTAATGTTAACTGCAGTTTAGTGAAACAAGCCAGCTTCATAAACTAAGGCATGAACCATAGTTAACCATGTCTTCTCTGGGCTTGGAAACAAGTAGTGTTATGCCAATTATTTTGATTCTTTCATTTTTGGCAGTTTTGTGTGTGAGGGAACCGAAACAGATGAGGCTTGGATAGTCAGGACTTTGAATAGTTTTCTCCTTGGGGAGGGTGGCAGGATTTTCTGTAACCTTTTAAAGTGGAGGTAATGGTAGAGGTAAGCCTACTCTTCCTCCCCTCCTCCCTCCCTCCCTCCCTCCCTCCCTCCCTTCCACACTCTGTGCACCTGCAGCAGGTGCTGGAGAAGATGGTGTCCCCCTTGTTCTGACAAATACAAGGTTAAAGAGGAAACTTGTGTATATACCACTGTAAGAGAATCTGTTCCTAGATAAGAGGGTGAGTGTTTCAACTGCATCTCAAAAGGGTATCAAAGGATACCTTTGATAAGGTATCAAAGGAGAGATGGGAATTGCCAGCCTTGGGAAGGAAGGGGGCCTATGAGAAAGTTGTCCGAGGATGAGGTAAACTTCAACACATTTTGTCCTAATTGTGCTCAGGGCAGTTTCAAGGCATTCTGCCTTACACGTGTAATTTGTCAATTGCCTTGCTGTTGCTCCATCCTTAATAAATCTTGCTGGCTTAACTTTTTCCCATCAGAGGTGGTTGGAACCATCCCTTGCAGGATGTAACACAGGACAAGACTCCAGGAGTGTTTCCTCTAGCCCAGCAGCACTTTCTGAACTCCCATCAGACCATGTGGCCTTGCTCTCTCCCATAGGCATTCTTAACAACCTCCTGGGCTGCAGAAGCTTCTTTCAAAAAAATCCCAGGCTGCTGCAAGGAGGAACTTGAGAAACACTCCGTTTGCTGCAGCACAGAGCTCGTGGCAGAGGCTTCTGAGGAGAAGCATCCAGGAATTCCTCCTGGGCTGCAAGCTGGTTTGCAGAGAGCTCTGTGCTGCCGTGAGCAAGAGCAGAGTCTTTCTAGTTCTTACTTACAGCCACACGGGGCTGTTTGGACAGAGGGTTCTGCAGCCTTGTAACTCTTCGTGAATAAGAAAGTATGGTGCCATTTGAGCTCGGGGAAGGCCAGGAAGAGTTCCTGGGATGAATAAACTTCTCTTTAAAATGATTCCTGTGGCTTTAAGTGAACAGGGCATTTTTAAAGAAACAGAAGAAGATGGAGACGAGGAAGAGGAAGTTTCTTCAGCTGCTTCCCAAACTAAAATAAGAAACAGAAAAAGAAAAAGAAAGTATATGGAAGCCTACCCTGAGAAGGTTATTCCAAATTCCCCTCCTTCCTGAGCAGAAAAAATGATATCTCTTTTGCAGTGAAAGAGAAAAGTTGCAAAAATAAGAGGAAATGTTCAGCACAGCACTTGAAATGACTGCTTGTTAATGGAGACAACCGCTCCTGATTTTCACCATGCAGCTCTGTTCGAAGGCAGAGGGGAATACATGAGTCAAAGGCTTGCCTAGGGTTGTTTTTGTAATGACAACCCCTAGTCCACTGCGAGGCCCCAGTGGAGCCAATGTCTTACGGAGGGCCCCCGAGGCTTGGACACGGTAAGACCGTGGCCTGTCAGAGGAGGAAGCCTCTTCCCTGCGCAGGCCTACTCAGCATGGTGGTGCCACCTCCCTCCTGCTTTTAAGCCTCCATGTGCTAGGCAAGCCACCAACTCCATGGCCCTTTCCCTCCTATCAGAGGCTGTAAGCAAACTTTTTAATCTTAAGCCTCTCTCTCTTCTCAGAGTTAAAAGAGCAGCTGCAGCCAGCTACTGATGCATTATCCGTTCTGGCTCAGAACGCCCCGTCTCTCTCTTCCCTAGCCATGTCTCCATTCAGGCTTTGATTAATAATGAGGGCCGAGTAGTTAGCTCAGTTTCTTTTGCAAAAAGGACCCATTTGTCAAACAAATAATAGTCAGTCCCTAGCCAAGGTTCACAGCATATGCTAATAATGATGTCCTGCCCTTATTGGTGCCAATGGGTTTTGATCTTAAATGGAAATATCCAATATAAACCTTTTTTTTTTTTAAAAAAGAGGGAAATGAAAAGAAATTCTACCCATTATTTGAAGCACTGTAAAGCTAAGCAGGACCTCAGTATCTGTCATGCCTGATGCACTGAAAAATGGGTCCCCAGGCCAGCTTCAATATAATTCAACCAAGGTAGATCTGAGGTATGCAAGCCGGACAGATTTTTCTGGTTCAGCCCTGCAATTTTGTTCCATTTCCCCCTTCCTCCACTGGCATTGACTTGATTTGTAGCAAGTGTAGCCAATACTTGTCAATTTCATACTTCACTTCACTATTTCCTGAGCATAGAGTGGGGCGGATGGAATTGACAAGTTCTTTAACAGATGCAGAATATGGCTGTACCAGGATAAACAAAATACTGGGTAGTGAGGAAGAAACTGACAAGGACAAATGGGAAAGACAGGAACATGCCCCATAGCAGGCAGGTAGACTTGCGATTGGGTGCACTTGCCAATGGCACCATTCACAATCTTCCATCCAAAATGTTTTGGCATAACCTGAAAGAATGTAGAAAATATTTCCAGAATCAGGAAGAAAATATCTTCTCCACTTTCCTGCCTGCCGCTTACAGGAACAGAAACATAGCAGAACCCTGCCCAGACTATATGGAATGAAATTCCCAGCATTGCACCTGAATTGACCCATCAGTTGAAATAATCACATCAGATGGGTAATTTGGTTATATGAGAATTCAAATCCATCAAAGGAGAAGGAAGGTTGATTAAAGAAAAAACATTTTACCTAAATCAGATCTCTGGGAGCTGAATGCAATTTGTAGTTAGAAATCCATATATTTGTGAGTTTGTGATGCATTCTTCAAAAAGAATCCAATGATTTGCTCACATTTGAAAGGAATGAACAAAGAAAAATATGTACATTGTGAAAATATTCATTAATATGCTTTAGCTGATAGGTAGATGTGGCCAAGATTGTGTAAATTTAAAAATGTATACAGGGTATCCCTTCACACCTTACAAAAATGTGGATCAATTTCTGCATAGCATTTAATTGCTTCAGAATGTGCAAGCACATGCAGAAATAGGATGAAATAAACTTGAGCTAAGGAGCTGACAATCAAAGTGAGAACAAGGTCCATCTCTAATTGGTGTCTATCATAGAAACTTGATCAAGACAAGACTGAGATGAGGTTGGTGGGTGGCTCCTTTGATTAGGTCTCAACCTAGTCTGGATGGGGTCCCTCCCACCATGAAGGAGCAGGTTCTCAGCTTGGGGGTCCTCCTTGATGCATCTTTGTCACTCGAGGCCCAAGGTGGCCTTAGTGGCATGGAGTCTTTCCACTAAAGCTCAGCTGACAGCAATAAGGAGGAGGGCCTTCTCTGTGGTAGCCCCCTTTTTTATCCTTGTGAAGTCAGCGACAATCATGCTGAATGATGCATATGCAAACCAATTTCCATGTATGTGATGGTTTTCTAGGGCATGTGAAATTTAATGGCGTCAATACTGAACAACAAGAATTTGGAACATTGTTGTTGGAAAGGAACCTCCTCTAGAAATGCTAGGTCTGGGGGCTCGATTTCTGACTTGGTAGCTGTTTCTATTTACTTGCTGGGAGTGCACTCACACTCTAGCTGCAGGATCTTTAATGACTTGGAATCAAAGAAAATATTTTGGTAGATTCAGAGTTCCCATTGGGTGTATACTAATCTTGCCCTCTCTTGTAGATATCCATATATACTCTTGTGGATCACATTTCCTAGAATGTTCTAAAGATCCTATGTGGCAACAGCTCATTTTTTCTATACTGTTTCATCTTGGAAACCTTAGATTTGATAAGAAAATAAATGCTGCATCATTTCAGACTTCACAAAAATTTTCATAAAAGAACAACAGCTCCTGCACATTGAAATGGCTTTTAATTTTCTGGAAGGAAGTCAGTTCCTGCAGCTGAATTTGCTCCCAGAATAGGCTTTCAGAACATTAGTTTATTAGTTGATCCAGGATGTATTTCCTGCCACATTGCCTCAGATTAAAAAAAGCTAGAGAAACAATTGACACACTGAAATGGTAATGCTGGCACCTGGAAAGGCCTAGTGGATTAAAGAACCTAAAACAAAGCTTAAATGATCAAAGCACTTGTCTCCTGCTGGGGTTATCCAAACAAGATGCAGCCTCCTTATGTTAGCTGAGAAATCAATGGACTCTCCTGTTTAAAGAATACAATTTCATCATGACTTAATCAAGAGGAGAAATAGATTTTTGTTTTGTTTTGCTTTTAGCTTTTCATTATCAGGGTTTCATCCAAATGGTAGGTCTGCACATCTGTCATTCGCACATTTACTCTGGCACTTGTTCTGCGTATCATGCCTGGAGGCATCTGGTAGCCAAAATGTGGCATGCAAGGAGTCCTGAAAGCCTTATGTAAAGCCTTATAGGGCACGGCTCCACTTGCCAACCTGCACAAACCTCTGTGGCCTCAACCTGTGATATTCACCCTCCTTTCACAGTTCCTTTTGTCCACCGCTCAGCAGATGAAACTTCCGCTTCTGCCCATGATCTCTTCCGATGCTGCTAAACTCTTTGGCAGAAAACAGCTGCACCGTAGACGATGGGCAGGCCCCACTTCTTACCTATTTTTCCAGTGACAGTCTGAGCAAACTGGGGCAGGGCATGTGTGTGCCACTGGAGCGTGCATTTCTAGGCTAGGGATGCCTCTCCTGTGTTTGGTTTTAATCGACTGCTGGTATGCATTACCCTTGATCATGTGCCTTCAGAGTTCCCATCCCTGATTTGTGTGTGCTCCACTGTTTGGGACTTTTATAGTCAATTGTTCTTGTGCCCAGAGCTGGCTGTAGCCTGCCTACCTGGCATTAAGCATTCTATTCATTTTGGCATTACGTAGTCTATTCATCCTGATTGCCTCATTTGTACATTTCTGCTACTTGTGGAAACCATGTGAAGGAACCAGTCAGGCTTTTTTTTTTAATCAAACATGTGTGAAACCATGTGTGAAACTTGCATATGATTCATATACAGAAATGCAATTAAGGCATGTAGTCATATATAATTATAGCTATTTTCATGTAACTTGCTAACCTGCTGTCCATTATTACTCCACATGTACAAGTTACATGGTTTACCAGTGAAAAACCAGCAACCTCTGCCTCTGTTACAGCACTTCTTTATTTAATATGTTTCTATACCACCCAATATATAAGAATGTATAATTATAGTGTACAACTATATGAACATACATACATATATTACAAAAATATTGAATACATAGTAAAATACAGAGCATAACAAATAATTGACAAAAGGGTTCTCAGGAGTGTGTGAACTCAATCAGAACCACCACAATTCTTATTGATGGAGTGCATTCTAGAGGGCAGGTGCCACCACAGTTAAGGCCCCTTTCCTGATCATCACATCGGCAGGCTATTTCCCAGGCAGGAAGCCCGCTGAGGACGCTGACCTGCCACTTGGAATGAACAATGTAAGGGCCCCTCTTCATGAGGAGAGAGCGAGGTATAACTCTGAAACTAGAACAGCAGTTCTGCCATAAAGGAACAACTCAGATTGGTTTCAGTGAGAAAACAGTTGCTCAGACATTTCTTGGCTGATCTTCTAAGGTGTCCAGTTCTCTAACATTTACTTTGCTGCATTCTGATTACATCACACATCAGGTTTTAATCATGAATTATATCCCATCAAAGATTTGTTTCTTGATTAGTCAGACCATATAACACAGGAATTAACACTCCTTTCCTACAAAAATGGGATTCCAAATACATTTTCTCATGAAAAGTTACTGCCCTGGAGGTGCCAGCTGAATCTAGCAAAGCCCCATAAATTCCCCATGACCTTTCAAAATTATTACAATGTCAGTTGTTGTGATTCAGTATTTAAATACTGGGAAGAGAAATCGAATACTGAGGCTTAAAAGAAGAAAACACTCAGATGCTTCTTCAAGTTCCATGTCATCTTAGTATATATACATTTTAATGTGCCAGAAAAGTCCACCCAAACATTGTCACCCATCTGTTTAAAGTACCACTGGGTGAAAATGTTGACTGCTTGACATGTTCTGCTCTGGTGTGGGCAGCGGATATGAAGGTGGTGAGATATTTCGTTGAACGTTTCCAGGGGAGACGTTCTCCAACAATTTTTCTGAGGTGGAACTTCCTGTTAGCAGCATCTTTCATTTTTCTTCTTTCCTTTGTCTTTCTTTTTTGCGGGGGGCTGCCATTTCAACTGGCAAAAAGGACACATATTCCCCAGAACACTCTGCAAAGTGATGTTCTGTTTCTGGTGGGTGAGAAAAAGAAAAATCTCATGTTAATATTTTCTGACAAATTTTTGGCTCATATCTACTTTATTGGCTGCCAGTGAAGTAGATATGATTGTTTTTTTTCAAATATCATAATTGCAGATAATATTTGCAAGACAGTAGCCAAAGGATATTGGCAGGCATCCAACCCTTCCCATTACAAGTAGAAAGCACTTCTGTATACAACAGGGGCAGGGGGACTGTATTTCCTTGGGACTCCAGCTTTGTGTTCCTCATGGGCTGATGTTTCAGTTTCACTGTTGTCCCAAAGTTGGACAATTTTCCTGCTCCTGAGTTTGGTTTTCTATTTATTGAAAGTATATATTTTCAAATGTGCATTAAAATGGTGCACAATTTTGAGTACATTTTTCTGAGTGTATGCATTGTAATGCAATTTTGCTTGATATTCAGTTTATTTTTTGCAAGGGATTTTCCTTCTAGAATGCATGTTAATGTTGTGTCCATGAATATAATTATTTTTATGTGCACATTTCCCTAATATTGCTATTTTTAGAGGCTTTTTACCTTGTATCTGGCAGGTGCCAATCTCCTCCGAACCCTGCAATGCCCCTTTTCCCTTTCTTGGGGCTCGATTTCCTTGCTTCAGAGGCAGCTGGCTCTGTTGGCTGCAACCTGACTGTGGTGAGTGGGGAGAGGGAAACGGGGTGCAGATCACTAGCTTTGAAGCTGGAGCTCAGTTTCTGGCCTTAAGTCTGGGAATCTGAATAGTCCTCTGGCCACCCAGATGATATTTGGAGGCCATTGGATCACTCTCCCCCAGAGCATAGTGGCTAGCATAGTGTTTCTAAAATGCAGAATTAAATATGCTTTCAGAAAGCAAGCTATATACATTTGTCCTTCATGCCTTATAAATTCTTCGTTTGATTTGAAGAAGAGAGCCTTCCAAAGAGGTGATGCTGGAGCTGATTGATAAGAAAATCCTGCCCATACACAGAAAGGGAGAACAAGAAGTTGGTAGAGTTGTAGCAGTGAATGCACAGAGCTGGATCTTAAGACAAACTTGGATGAGAATTTGGACACAGGTGGGAGACCACGGAGGCATTTCATTGGCTTTAGCAAAACTCCTCCATATTTTTACTTGGGAAGGGACCCTCCAATTTGCTTTCAATTTCTCTTTGGGAACAGTTATAGGATAAAGTACAATGCGTGTTGCTGTTTTGGCAACTAGCTTACCTAGACCCCTGTTCTAGACCCCTGTTACAAGGCTGATGCTGTTTCCAGGAAAATTCTTTCCATCCTTAATGACCAGCCATTAGCAAAAGTTGGTGAGGCGCAAGCATCAAGTCAGGAAGTGGGGATGGATGCACCGTACATTGAGAGTCCATGTGGTGTTTCGCTTACAGTGTTGGACTGAGACTTGGGGTCAGCCATGAAGCTTACTGGGTGATTTTGGAGCAGTCACTGACTCTTAGCCAAACCTACCCCACAGGTTTGTTGTGAACATAACATGGAAAAGAGGAGAATAATGCAAACTGCCTTTTGAACAGAACAAACAAGAAACACATAAACAAACACATATGCTGTTTGTGTTAGCTGCTAGAAAACATCCTATATCATATTGCTCACTGGCAATAGTTTTGTACTAAACTCCTTTTATTCTTTTCATGTATAGTTTTGCTTCTCTGTGTTTATTGATGAACAGTCAAGTTAATGATTAATGGCCTCTTCCCAATCCTTCCTCATTGTGTGTCTGTGTTTTGCCTTGGATTAATTCAGTGCTGATTCATATGATCTGCCCAGGTATTGGTATTGCTTCACTTTTTGATTTGTTTTGTTTTGTTTTTTATTTTGGCTATGTGTTCTTTTACGTCTGTTCATGCATTGGTTTACTGCAGTTATTTCAACTGTCTAATTTTGATAATGTCTATAGTGCCATTTCATTTGTAAAGCTCACAAAACATTTTATTTTATTTATTTATTAAAACATTTTTATGCCGCCCCATTCGCCGAGGTGATTTCATACGTACATTGCAATACAGTTGGATACATACTCAGTATAGCAACAAATCTAGACAGATGGCAGTTTTCATATCCCAGCCAACTTAAAGGAATTGACACATTCTTTCACAATTCTAATAAAACAAAGCCCCTTTTCATTTAGCTGGATTCTAAATTAGATTATATTTGGAACAATTGTGTCATCATCATATTGGATAGAACAAAAATTCAACTTCACCCACCTTTCTCTTCATCCTAGTTGGCAAGTGTTTTTCTTTTCAAGGATAATATACTCTAACCCCTGGCTTCAATAAGTGGCAGAGTAGCCAGCTCAGATGCTCAATGTATAATAAAAATTTGCATATTAATATGAATTACTTTCTGCTTTTTTATTTGCAACCAAGATAACTCATTTGATGTAACTAGGCTTGAATTGTCAAGCACATCAGACCAAAGATTCAATTCAATACAGGCCCATAATAAAAAGGAAGGAAAAAAGCTAAATAATTTAAACTCATTATTGCACTAATCCTTCCATTTTCCCAAGATCCCTGGAGGTGTATTAGAAGGTAATTGAAAGCGCTTTAATACACTGAAAAGACTTTCTGGACTAATATAGTTAGGTGTAGCAACTTGCACTTGATTTTTCATTCTGTTATTTAACAACAAAGGGGAAAAGTTCACTTGGGCAACTAAAACAAAACAAACCCTCACAGATAATTGTAGGCATGCCTTATAAATGAATGAACTTACATCCTAATCTCTTTTCCAATATACTGAGAATTAAAAAAGACCTATGCACACCTACAAGGATGTGGAGTCATTTTGTTTTCAAGACTGAAATTAAAGATTAGGGTTCTGTTGAATAATGCTGATATTCACTTTTAAAGTAGTACATTCCTTGTACCCAAAAATTTTACTGAGAAAATGTTAATCCTGTTGAATGTGAATGTAATTTCAGTGCCATTCCCCCGCCTTCTTCCTCTTGACACCGCTTCCCCTTTTCCTGGCTTCTCATTTGCCTACATGCAATTTTATCCCACTGCTGTGTTTTCCATTTTGATATCTGTGATGTCATCATGTGAACTGTAGCAGTCTGACATCATCGTCTGAGTGCCCCAGCCAACAGAGTCAAAGAACACTTTAGGCAAGTGAGGCTAAGGACAGTGAGGAAAAAGCAAAAGAAGAGAAATGACCCTGAAAAAGAGGAACCTGAAATGACTATGGTTTCCATGGACTTCTGTCAATAGCCAAGTTGGGAGCCACTTTTTGGAAGTTATGAAAATAAGCACAAAATTAGGTAAATTGATTTGAGTTACTCCTGTGAAAAATGTCCATCATTGTTCTTCCTTCCATTGTTCCTGTAGATTTATTTCTACAATTTATGTAGGAAATGTACGCTGCAATGACATACTGTAGGCATTTGGCCTGCATTCATGCAGGTTCAAAGGTGGTGGTGGGGACTGAGGGCAAACATATGAAACTCACCCTCAATATTCCTGGGCAAATGGGCACCTCTAAAATCCCTTGCATTTCTGTGCGGAGGCCTGCAAAGTGGCTGCATGTGCATCCAGGCAAACAGGCTTACAACCCCATTGCAGCTCTGCATGCTCAGTGCATGCACATCTGCAGAGGAGTTCAAGCTGTGATGTTGTTGAATGCTGGCCTTGCATGCCCCCTCATGCCCACCACATGTTTACCCTACCTGTGTGCAGGCTGAATGGCTGCACTGGGCTATTGACTTTCTTACTGCATGTCCCATTCAAAGACTAATGGGTAAGGAGGGAAGCAATGGGAAAAGGAGATCCTAGAAATGAGCTTCAAGTGGCATTTAAAGGGCAGTGTTGGGGAATGAGGTTAAAGCCACAAGGTAGGTGGTGAAGAGCAAGGAAACGTAACAGGGGCAGTAGCCCAAACTGGCAGTCCACCAGTGCTAACCCTTTTGCACTGGAAGGCACACCCTCTAGTGCAATGAGATGCTAATGCTTCATAGTGCCAGCCCAGAAACTAGAACATGCAAGCACTTACAGAATGTGGCAGACATCAGCATTCCCATCTATGAACTCTGCAGACGTGTTCTGCTCCATAACCATGGCTTGGACCAGCTATCCACTGCATTAGCAACAGCTACCTTCCCGTTGCACTACTGGTCATTCCCACAAGTGCAAGTGTCAGTGGCCATTTATTCCTGAAGGGCCATTGACCACTCAAGGAAGCTGAGCCTACTGCAAAACACCTTGCCAAAAACAGCATGAAATACACACAACAAAACAATAATAGATAAGCTATGGAAACAATAAAAAGTCGAAGAAAGCTCAGCTCAGTCATTTCACAGATGATGAAAGAGTTCATTCTCAGTGATGCTGATCTGCAGCAGTCGAGGAGAAACTGAGGGGAAAGGTGGGAGATCGACCCTAGGGCATGGGCAGGAGCAGATAGGGTGGGCCTCTCCCCTAAATGTCTCATTCCTGGAAAGTTCTAGTGAAGGCCCTGCACAGGCCTAAAATCCAGAGGTGACCACATTATGGCCTTCTGTTCTAGCCTTGAGATGTATTTGTGACACAATTTAGGTGAAGGGGGAACTTTACATGGATGTCAGGAGCAGAAGGTTGGACGAAATAGGTTTCTGTGGCCCTCAGGTTCATTGGTCTTACACTGTACTATAGTGTGCCTCTGACAGTAAAACCTAAGACAGTAATTGGCTAAGCTAGTGCAATTCCTAGAGATAGTTTACAGTCCAACTCCTGTGGGAAAACAGTTAAACAGAACAGACTGAAAACTGCCTCAGATGTCCCTGATCATCTAAACAAGCCTGTCATTAGGCGAATGAGATTTTTTTTTTAATGTTACAGGATAGAATATTTATAGTGAACTGAGATTTTCCTGTTGTGATGAATAGAGGACTTAAAAGAGACAACCACTCCCTGTCCATAAATTAGCTCTCAAGGTTGTTCTTCAGTTGCCATGTCTCATGCCGCCGGTTGACATTTGCGTTTCCTCAACCTGTCTGTTGTTAAAACAGTGAAATATAAGTCAATAAAGCTTTCACAGCCATCAGAAGGTCTGAAAGCAAGGACCAAACTGCTTATGAGGCCGATAATGGATTAGAAAGACATTCACCTCTAGGTCACTTCTTGGAGTCTTGGACTCAGGTAAAAGGATTAAAAAAGAAGTTGTGCCTCAACATGGTTGGCACAGTTTGTGTGTTTGCTAAAGTAAGGTAATTGGTTGGCCAAGTTTCCAAGCACTGGTTAATTGTGCATGTTGAGTCTTATACCAAAGGTTCAATGATCAGAAAAACAGTCTAAAAACATGAAAACTACTGGTAGAATGAAGAAAATCCTCATAAAAGCCTCTTCTAAATTCAATCAGATTAAAATACTAGTTTAAGCTCATCTAGCATCCGTTTAAACAATGGAATCAGGAGCCATCCAAAACAAGGACAAATCCATTTCTGCAACACTTTTGGAACATACTTAGGGAAGGATCAATGAGAACAACTTGATAACTTTCCTTTAGCTCTTTTCTGAGAAGAGTAGTAGTGGGGTCAGAAGGAGCCATGAAGACCATTGGGTCCAACTTCTGCTGATGCAGGATGCCAAGTCATACCATCTCACTCTGATGACTGTCCAGGTTCTTCCTGAATGTCTCTACTATTTCAAGAGCACATGACCTCTCTTGGCAGCAGGTTCCACTGTCTTATTGCTCTGACAGTTAGGAAGCTTTTCCCGGTGTCTAGCCTGCACATGGTATACTGTAGTTTAAGTTCATTGTTACATGTCCTACACTTTTATTCTAGTGTAGGCTAGTGATGAGGTCTGAGCAGTGCAAGGGGCAATGAGTACTTCCCTTTTTCTGGAAGTGGTACTTCTACTTATGCATCCCAGAATAGTGTTTGCCTTTTGAGGGGCTGCATCACATTGCTTGTTGTCCAAAACTACTCCAAGGTCTATAAATGTGAAAGCATGGAGCCGGGCTTGAGATGTTGAGCAGAGTGCAGGGGAGGGAATAGAAGAGAGAAGATGCTCCTTAGGTTGCTGCAGTTGAGTATTTTAGTGGCAAGGAAAAGAATATTAAATTTAAGATAGCATTGAATAGGCAACCAATGTTTATGCTCTGTTTTTCTAGGTTTTGCTAACATTCTTTCAGAATGATTCAGGAGCTATTTAAATGAAGGACTGACTATTGAGGGTGTATTACAATTATCTAGTATGGAAATTAAGAAGGCATGCCTGTCTGAGAGCCAAGTCACTTTTGTGGTCAATGGTGACCAGAGTATCTCATATGATGTCACCTTTGGTTAGAACAAGGATTTTTCTCTTGTTGCAACCCATTTGTGAAACGTGTTTCTTCCAGAAAGCTGTACTGCTAGGTCTCTTTGGGTCTTTAGATAGACAGTGGAAACTTCTCTTTAAAAAATATCTTGTTTCACCAGGTTGTTGGGGATTAAGTTCCTTCTTCTCTGAGAAATCCTCTCATCCAATATGATTAAGCATACATTCTATTACAGAAGCTGGTTGATCCTGCTTTTGAAGAATTTGTATATTGCTCTTTGTGAATGATTAACAAATTCAGTCTGCCAATTGAATAAAATTAACTTTCTCTGCATCATATGGCCACCAGCATGAGCATTATAACTCTTGAGAATATTGCATTACTGTGCAGACTGCTGTGCTTGTTCCATGATACTGCTTTGTCAAAGAATGCGAAATGAGCTGCACATCCAGCGACTACATGGGGAGGGGCGGGCAAGCCTGCAAATTCAAACAATCAAGTTCACATTGGCCTGAAGCCCTTAAAGGGAAGCTGCAGGATGACAGAAAAATGTAAGCTAACTCATAATAGTCAATTACATGAAAAGAAATAGTGTGTTAGTTAACAAAGCCAGTGTATAATATTATTTACCAAAAGTGATTGGCAGTCTTAAAAGAATGTCAACAGGACCACAATAAAATGAAAATCAAATGACTTGCATGAGCTATTTGATTTTTACAGTGTATTCCAATTCAACATCATTCACAAATAATAATTCATTTCTTTCTCAAAGGGCTGTCATTCGAATGCCTGTTTTATTAGTTGCCTATTTGATTATTTTTTATGTAATAGTGATAAATAATCAAGGAAGAATTTTGTGTTCCAGCTCAGAATAGCTGAAACTAGGGCTGATGACAGCTTTATGAAGTTGTCTTCTCTTATTCCGCAAGACCATTTGCCCACCTATGACAGTACATTGGCTGGCAGTGTCTCTCTCTGGCAGCTTTTCCCATAGAGAGTGTGGTGACCTCCAGAAGCTCTCCCAGAATTCCTGGGCATTAACACTGATTCCTTGGCCCAATGGGAACTGATATATGAAACAACTGGAAAAGCTTTGAATAGCTGCCCTGGAGTTTCAGACAACAGCCTTTCTCAGCTTTGCCTGGAGATGCCATTGATTGAACCTTGCATGTGAAGCATGTGCTGTATCATTGAGTTGCTACCCATCTTTTGAAATATCTTACTATGAGTTACCTTACAATCCAGATAGTGGAGATACTCCTTCGACTGTTCTCATTGCAGGACACATGATAGGAACACGTCTGCTTGGCCATCCCCTCCATGCTGCTATCATCTCCCCCCTCTGACCTGCTGTGTGACACCTCTAGAGTCTTGCTTGCCGTAGGAATTGAGCACGTGGAAACACTTGGTAGCGCTCTAGGGGGAAGAAAAGCCATTGGGAGCTATGTACAGAAGAACAGCCATGCCGGATCAGATCAAGGGTCCATCCCATCTTGTGGCCAACCATCTGCTCATGGAAAACCCACATGCAGGACATGAGAGCAAAAGCATCCTGCCACCCATGTTTCCCAGCAAATGTGCCTCACCCAGAGGACTATCAAAAAAGAAGCCAAGGAAAGCTGTTGTGCAGGTGGAATAAATCACACCATCCCTTTGCCATGAACAAATACCAGTCACCCCACTGGTTTCTCTTGACAATTCATCTTATAACAAAGCATTGAACAAAAAGTGATTCAGAAATGTGTAAACTCAATCAAACCAGCATTGATGGAATGTATTCTAGAAGACAGGTGCCGTTTTCCGGATCATCAGGGTCCCCATCCCTGATTCATGTGTGCTCCACTGTTTAGGACTTTTATTGTCAATTGTTCTTGTGCCCAGAGCTGGCTGTAGCCTGCCTACCTGGCATTAAGCATTCTATTCATTTTGGCATTACGTAGTCTATTCATCCTGATTGCCTCATTTGTACATTTCTGCTACTTGTGGAAACCATGTGAAGGAACCACTCAGGCTTTTTTTAAAAATCAAACATGTGTGAAACCATGTGTGAAACTTGCTTATGATTCATATACAGAAATGCAATTAAGGCATGTAGTCATATATAATTATAGCTATTTTCATGTAACTTGCTAACCTGCTGTCCATTATTACTCCACATGTACAAGTTACATGGTTTACCAGTGAAAAAGCAGCAACCTCGGCCTCTGTTACAGCACTTCTTTATTTAATATCTTTCTATACTACCCAATATATGTTGTTGTTCTTAGTCGCGAAGTCGTGTCCGACACATCACGACCCCATGGGCAACATTCCTCCAGGCCTTCCTGTCCTCCACCATCTCCCAGAGTCCACTTAAGCTCACACCAACTGCTTCAGTGACTCCATCTAGCCACCTCAGCCTCTGCCGTCCCCTTCTTCTTTTGCCACCTATTGTTCCCAGCATTAGACTCTTCTCCAGGAGTCCTTCCTTCTCATTACATGGCCAAAGTATGTGAGTTTCACCTTCAGTATCTGGCCTTCTAAAGAGCAGTCAGGGTCGATCTCCTCTAGGACTGACTGGTTTGATCACCTTGCGGTCCAAGGGACTCGCAGGAGTCTCCTCCAGCACCACAATTCAAAGGCCTCAATCCTTTTGTGCTCAGCCTTCCTTATGGTCCAGCTTTCACAGCCATACATTGCAACTGGAAAAACCATAGCCTTGACTATACGCACTTTTGATGGCAGGGTGATGTCCCTGCTTTTTAGTATGCTGTCTAGATTTGCCATAGCTTTCCTCCCCAGGAGCAAGCGTCTTTTAATTTCTTGGCTGCAGTCCCCGTCTGCGGAGATCTTGGAGCCCAGGAAAACAAAATCTGTCACTACCTCCATTTCTTCCCCATCTATTTACCAGGAAGTGAGAGGACCAGATGCCATTATCTTATTTTCTTAATGTTGAATTTCAAGCCAACTTCTGCGCTCTCCTCCTTCACCCGCATCAAGAGGCTCTTTAGTTCCTTTTCACTTTCTGCCATGAGAGTGGCATCATCTGCATATCTGAGGTTGTTGATATTTCTCCCAGCAATCTTATTTCCAACTGGTGATTCATCTAGCCTCGTCTTTCTCATGATGTGCTCTGCATATAACTTGAATAGGCAGGGCGACAGTATACAGCCTTGCTGAACTCCTTTCTCAATTTTGAACCAATCAGTGGTTCCGTGTCCAACTCTCACTGTTGCTCCTTGACCCCCATATAGGTTTCTCAAGAAACAAATAAGATGGTCTGGTACTCCCATCTCTTTAAGAACTTGCCACAGTTTGTTGTGATCCACACAATCAAAGGCTTTAGCGTAGTCAATGAAGCAGAAATAGATGTTTTTCTGGAACTCTCTAGCTTTCTCCATGATCCAGCGTATGTTGGCAATTTGATCTCTAGTTTCTCTTCCTCTTCGAAATCCTGCCTGTACTTCTGGTAGTTCTCAATGCACATACTGCTGGAGTCATGCTTGTAGGATTTTGAGCATAAGTTTACTATCATGTGAAATGAGTGCAATGGTGCAGTAGTTTGAACATTCTTTGGCATTGCCTTTCTTTGGGATCGGAATGTAAACTGACCTTTTCCAATCCTGTGGCCACTGTTGAGTTTTGCAAATTTGCTGGCATATTGAGTGTAGCACTTTTACTGCATTGTCTTTAGGATTTTGAATAGCTCAGCTGGAATACTGCCGCCTCCACTAGCTTTGTTGTTGCTCAGACTTCCTAAGGCCCATTTGACTTCACATTCCAGGATGTCTGACTCGAGGTCAGTGACCACCCCATCATGGTTATCAGGGACGTTAAGCTCTTTCTTGTATAGTTCTTCTGTGTAATCTTGCCACCTCTTCTTAATCTCTTCTGCCTCTGTTAGGTCCTTGACATTTTGGTCCTTTATCATGTCCATCTTTGCATGAAATGTTCCCTTTGTATCTCCAATTTTCTTGAAGAGATCTCTGGTCCTCCTTATTCTATTGTTTTCTTCTATTTCTTTGTACTGTTCATTTAAGAAGGCATTCTAATCTCTTCTAGCTATTCTCTGGATTTCTGGATTTAATTGTTTGTATCTTTCTCTTTCTCCCTTGCCTTCCACTTCCCTTCTTTCCTCAGCTACTTGTAAAGCTTCCTCAGACAGCCATTTTGCTTTCTTGCATTTCTTTTTCTTTGGGATAGTTTTAGTTGCTGCCTCTTGTACAATGTTGTGAACCTCCGTCCATGGTTCTTTAGGCACTCTGTCTATCAGATCTACTTTCTTAAATCTATTTGTCACCTCTACTGTATATTCATCAGGGATATGATTTAGGTCATACCTGAGTGGCCTAGTGCTTTTCCCTATTTTCTTCAACCTAAGCCTAAATTTTGCAACCAGAAGCTCATGATCTGAGCCACAGTCAGCTCCTGGTCTTGTTTTTACTGACTGTATAGAGTTCCTCCACCTTTGGCTGCAGAGCACATAGTCAATCTGATTTCTGTGTTGACTGTCTGGCGATGTCCATGTGTAGAGTCGTCTCTTGGGTTGTTGGAAAAGAATGTTTGCAATGACCATCGTATTCTCTTGACAAAATTCTACCAGCCTGTGCTCTGCTTCATTTTGTACTCCAAGGCCAAACTTGCCTGTTATTCCAGTTATCTTTTGGCTTCCTACTTTAGCATTCCAATCCCCCATGATGATAAGGACATCATTTTTTGGAGTTAATTCTAGAGAGTGTTGTAGGCCTTCATAGAACCGGCCAATTTCAGCCTCTTCAGCACCAGTGGGTGGGGCATAGACTTGGACTATTGTGATGTTTAATGGTTTTCCTTGGATTCGAACTGAGATCATTCTGTCATTTTGGAGATTGTATCCCAGTACTCCTTTTCCTACTCTTTTATTGACTATGAAGGCTACTCCATTTCTTCGGAGAGATTCTTGCCCACAGTAGTATACCTGATGGTGGTCTGAATTAAATTCACCCATTCCTGTCCATTTCAGTTCACTGATTCCTAAGATGTTGATGTTCCGTCTTGTCATCTCTTGTTTGACCACATCCAGCTTGCCTTGATTCATGGATCTTACATTCCAGGTTCCTATGGAGTATAGCTCTTTGCAGCATCGGACTCTCACCACCAGATACATCAGCAACTGAGTGTCCTTTCGGCATTGACCCAGTCGCTTCATTCTTTCTGGTGCTACTAGTACTAACCCTCCGCTCTTCCCCAGTAGCATATTGGACACCTTCCAACCTGAGGGGCTCATCTTCCGGCGTCATATCTTTTTGCCTTTTGGTACTGGCCATGGGGTTTTCATGGCAAAGATACTGGAGTGGGTTGCCATTTCCTTCTCCAGTGGATCACGTTTTGTCAGAGCTCTCTGCTATGACCTGTCCATCTTGGGTGGCCCTGCACGGCATAGCTCATAGCTTCATTGAGCTACGCAAGCCCCTTCGCCACGACAAGGCAGTGATCCATGAAGGAGACCCAATATATAAGAATGTATAATTACAGTGTACCACTATATGAACAAACATACATATATTACAAAAATATTGAATACATAGTAAAATATAGAGCATAACAAATAATTGACAAAAGGGTTCTCAGGAGTGTGTGAACTCAATCAGAGAGGTGTAACTCTGAAACTAGAACAGCAGGTCTGCCATAAAGGAACAACTCAGATTGGTTTCAGTGAGAAAACAGTTGCTCAGACATTTCTTGGCCAATCTTCTAAGGTGTCCAGTTCTCTAACATTTACTTTGCTGCATTCTGATTATATCACACATCAGGTTTTAATAATGAATTACATCCCATCAAAGACTTGTTTCTTGATTAGTTAGACCAAACAACACAGGAGTTAACAAAATGGGTTTCTTCATGAAGGGAGGGAGATGTTTCACTCCGAATCTAAAACAGTAGTTCTTCCAAAAGACAGTGAATGGGAAACAACTCATTTGGAGGTTCTCTGGGGCAATGTCCAAAACTGCTACGTGATGCATCTTGCCAGCAGGCACCCCCCCCCATGTTTTGTACTCCACTCTCAAATGTGGCCCCACTCTTGAGAAAAGCCACCCCCCCCACACACACACACACAAACACACTTCACCTGGAGAATTTCATGACAGCACTCGAATAAATAATCTGCAGGTGCTGACCTGTTCATGGTACTGAAAGTTCTGCAACTCATTCCCTGCTCTCTGGGACCTGAATCACAAATTGAACTGCATAGCTGATTCCTGCTCTGCCTGACTCCTTTGCTCACTGGGACTCTCAGCTTGGGTTAGACCCTGTCTGCCAGCAAGTCTCCTGCTCTCTTGTGTGTCACATTTGCTGGAACTGCTCCTTTCCAGGACATCCAGGGCTCAGACTTGCCAAGACTGTAAACTTGCCCATACACTAACCTTTGTCTTTGATATTCATCCAAATGTCTGTTTCTTCTCTGCATCATCCATCAGACAGAACTTATACCCTATCAAGTCAAAGATATATACTCTTCTTTGCTCTGTGCTATGCTTACTTGCTTTGGAAAACACATTTGCCATAGGCAATTCTCAAAGCTGATTAGAAAAATATAATGGGGCAAATTCTATTCCCTACCACTGACCTTGCTCAAAGACAGATACTCAGCCTTAATTTCAATTATATCTTAGGAAGAAACACAATCAGAAAATGGCTGTCATGGATGGCTTATTACATCCTTTTATAATATATTTTTAAAAAGCAATTGGAAAAGTGATCCCTAGCTACTCACAAAACAAAGATTGAATTTCAGAAAATTCTGCTGCTCTCACATTCCCTTCTGTTACACCTGCTACCACCTCCATCTCTCCCTCAGCTTGGCATCTAAAGGACCATCTTCTCCCACAAAAGTGTATGTGAATGTTACTGTCCCCAACAGAGGCTTTTCTATGGGCCCCATATCTTCTGAGTCCATATTGGTGGTGACTGGGAAAGGATCTTCTCAGTAGAGATGAATCAATTTTAGAAGTTTGTCCTCACAGAGGTTTGCTTGATACCAAAACTGATATCCTTCAAGCACAAGGAGAATACTTCATTATTCAACCAGGTTTTCCAGTACCTCATTGTGCTGGTTTTAACATTGTTGAGGATTCATTGATATCCCTAGTTGTAATTCTATGAATTGTTTTATTTCTATGTTTTGGTTTAGGGTTAGGCACAACAATTTAAAGGATGATTCATGCATTTTATAAATCATTTTTACTCTCATCAGTAAATATTAATTATTGCCACATAAGTTTCTGCCTCCATTTTGAATATCGAGTCAAAACGGGAATACAAATAAAATAGCCATTGAAAAACCTCTTTGAACAGCAACCTGTGTTTGAATATAACTACACCGTCTGCAAGCAATGAATCTGAGATTACTATTGCATTGTACTGAGATTACATTTCTATAGTTGTAACAGTGGTTAGAATGGTCCTAATTTCACTGATAAGTGTTTTTCCCTACAGTTGGTGTAGGCATAAGTTATCTCTAGAAATAAAATTAAAGACCCTGAAAGGTTGATTTAAAGGACAGCAGGGTGTATACACTTGAAAAGTAACTGTCTCTTTTTCTGCTCAAGTTATGTGAAAGGTTAAATGACATGAAAGGGCACAAATGGAGGAAAGCTAAAATTACACTCCATGGTACTTAGAGAGCCTCATAGCTCCATAGACTTGAACATCCTATATAGTTTTCAAAGTAATAGTCAGAACAAGATGTAGGATAAAGATGTTTGGACAAACTCAGATGAAATTGCTTACTTTTGAGGCTGTACTCCTTTTCTGAGTGGCTTTATTCAATAACATAGCAATCAACAGGAAAGTGTAGGACCAGATCATTAAATTACTATTCTGGGTTATGCAGTAAATCATGCCGGTAGCAAACTTTCTATCACTCGCCTTTCTAACCAGCTTTTCACCCTCCTGGTTTTACTGAAGCATCTTGTTCAGCCATTCTCAGCAGCTGCTTAAGTAAAATTCACCAACAGTGAAAGTCTAAGGTGGCAATTCCATATGCCCACTATTTATTTATTTATTTAGAGGTTTTGTATGCCATCCCATCGCTCATAGCCTCGGGACGGCTCACATAAATAAATAAGCATGGTACAAAATACAAATAAAATCCAGAAACACCCTGGCTGCACAATTAAAACCTATAGATGTTAAACATTATTAAAATATTTTTTAAATAAAAAGGTCACTAACCTGAAAACAAGCCCTATTGAACGTAATGGGGTTTACTTCAGAGTAGGTATGCACAGGACTGTGCTGTAAGTGAAAAATCAGGAGAATTTTGAAGGAAGATAAATTAAGGAAAAAAATCCTAGCAGGGTTGCACACTTCTGGAAAGCTAGAATCTTTACACAGACACAACAATGAAAACAGCAGCAAAATAATGTGCTTTTCCATGAAGAAATTTCATAAATTGTATGGCTGATGGGAGGTTCGATGTGCAATTTCCATTCCAATTTTTAGTACTACAGGGTGCCACTGTTTTCAGCTACCCTGGTAAATCTAGGGATGGAGGAATCTGTCACTTTCTACTTTCTCCCACAGTTTTAAAAAATCCCAAGTCCCCTCTGTCTGCACTGCTCAAATTCAAGAGATACAGCTATTTCCAGCATGGAGAGGTCCACTCTGTACCTGCCTCCTATACAGTGATTAAACAGGAGCCTGTTATGGGGAAAAAATAAAGGTGGCAAGTTGAATTCAGCAGCAACTTGGATGAGGACACAGAGATTCCAATGCTGATTTTTAAGAGCAGTGCACCAAAAACTTTCTGACCAAATGGAAGAATCAATCCATTTCAGTTTCTCCAACATTTCTGTCTTTGAAACCTCACGTTCTTTTCATCCCGGGTCGGTGCATTTTGATCTGTTCTTAAGAAAACAAACTGAGTGTCTCCAGTTACTTGGGGACCTAAAGAGCTAAACCCTGTTGTAAAAGAAGTAGTGTGACAGAGTTGGCAGAAACAGTGGTCCTGTTGGATGCTACCTATGGGTTTTTTCCTAGCTAAGAAAAATAAATTATCTCATTCTGAGATGCTCAGTCTAAAAGACTTTTCTGTCATATTTTAACATGATTCCATCAACCCATGAAACATGGTATGGATTAGTTATATATTCCATTTACATTACATACATCAGCAGCTTGCAGAAGGGTACTTGGAAGGACTCAAGGATTCCATGGAAGCTTGTCTAGCCTCCTCTAGCAAGAAGATGAGAAATGATTGATATGTTCCCTTGAAAGGAAAGATTTGCTGCCACAGCAATGTAAAAGCATGAGCTGTAGTACTAAGGTGAATTCTTCATTCATGAAAGACAGCAGTGACGGCCAGAAGGCCTGGGAAGAAATCCATGTAGACTGTATACCTAGGACATGCCTTAGCATTTTCTGCCATGCATAGCTATCAAAGCATATACAAGAATCCTTCAGCAGACAAATCAATTGGAAAGGGTTCCCTAAAGACAGACTCAGTTAAAGCTATGGTATAGGCCAGAAGATTGATGTTAGAGGAAAATTGGGTGAGATATCTAAGCCTACTTCAGGATGCTAAAGGTGCAAGTTTATACATGTTTACATAGATCTTTTGCTGTGACTTAAGGTGCTTTGCATGTCACCAAGGTGTGAACAAAGACAAAATGTCATAACTAGGGTTATGCACTTGAACCAAGAGCAATAGTCAGTTCTAATTGACATTCTGATGATAACAACAGCAAGATTCCCCAAGTAGATTGTATAAGTCTCATAGGCTTTCCTGACTCAGCACACTTCCGACTTGATACAGTACCCCTGGTAGAAGGAAGGGCTGTGGCACCTTTATGAATGGACGCCTTTCCACTTCTTGAGCTATGCCATGCTACTTCTGGCTTGGTTTGCTCCTTTTCTGCTCTGGATTGGATCTGCCATTAGATGTGGTATCCCACAGCAAATCCTAGTAGTTATACTCCCTTTTATGCAGGAAAAGATGCTGCATGTCAACCTAGAATCATAGCATCATAGAACAGTAGAGTTGGAAGAGGCCAGAAGCCTATTGCGGGACACTAAGTTACACCATCTTTAGAAGCTCTTTAGAAGGCCAGATACTGAAGATGAAACTCCAATACTTTGGCCACCTAATGAGAAGAAAGGACTCGCTGAAGAAGAGCCTAATGCTGGGAACAATTGACAGCAAAAGAAGAAGGGGACGGCAGAGGATGAGGTGGCTAGATGGAGTCACTAAGCAGTTGGTGTGAGCTTGAGTGGACTCCGGGGGATGATGGAGGACAGGAAGGCCTGGAGGAATGTTGTCCATGGGGTCGCGATGGGTCAGACACAACTTTGCAACTAACAACAACAACAGCAAAGTTACACCATCCCATTTAGATGACTATTCAAATGCTTTTTTAATGTCTACAGCAAGGGAGAGCTCACAGCTTCAGTTGTACTTCTCTGAGTAAGGAAATTTTTCCTGGTGTTTAGCTTAAATCTGGTATCTTCTGACTTAAGTCTGTTATTCCATGCCCTGCACTCTGGAATGAACAAGAAGAAATCTTGTTCTTCTTTGTGATAGCCGAGAAAGCAACCAGCCAGCACAGTACTAATGTTACATTTGGAAATAAAATCCTCTTTAGTTTCTTGTGGCTTTTCTATGGTTTCAGCTTTCTGTATCTATATTCTGCTCATTTATAATCCTTTGTTCATAATTGCTTTGTTGGATATTTAATTTTATTGTATTTCAAATCATTGCAGGTATTTTTATTTGTTTCTTGGTTTAGAAAAATACCATTAGTATTTATTGTATTTATTAATTAATTAAAACATTTCTATGCCGCCCCATTCGCCAAAGCCTCGGGGTGGCTCACAACATTAGATTAAAATACAAGAAATAGTAGATCATCATCAACCTGATCATCTTTTCTCCTACCTGCCTGCCTCCCTCTTTACTGAATTTATATCCCACTTTCCCTCCGAAGCATAGAGTAGCATATCTCTGCCCTCATTTTACCAACACAACGACCCTGTGAAGAAGGCTACCTGAGAGTGTGGCTGATCAAAGGTCATCCAGTGAACTTCACAACTAAGTGGGAATTTAAACATGGGCCTTTGAGCACTATACCACATTGGTGATCATTATTTTCTTCTTCTCCATCTCTGTCATGGTCATGATCACCATCCATCATTGTTGGTCAGGTTAGGTGATACTATTGTGTCCTTCAGATCCTTATTAGAATGCATTCCTTGTGTGTATGTGTGTGTGAAACCTAGTTGTTACTACAGATTTAATTAAAGTTCTGGCTAATTTCCTAGTGCAGTCCTTGATGCTTGGTAACAACAGAACTTGAGGCTCATTAATGTCATACCAGGTGTCCTGCTTTACATCTAATTGCTTCCCTTGAGTATGACACAAGCCTTATTTGGAAAGTCAGTTCTTCTTTCCTAAAGAGCACATTTTAATTTAAATAATTAAAAAAAATTCCCTACAGCTAAGTGGTTGCTACTCTGCTCATTGTCTCTGCATGAAAAAGGGGGAGGGAGAGTGAGAAAAAAGTACACTCACAACTTGAAATGAAGATGCAAAGCCTGCTACTGAATGTCTAAAGGTAAACTAATTAGCCAGAGGTTTCATGGTTAAGTGAGTTAGCATTACTACAGTTGGTGTTTTTAGTACTAATACTACTACTACTACTACTACTACTAATAATAATAATAATA
Organism: Varanus komodoensis; assembly: GCF_004798865.1. Classification (NCBI taxonomy): domain Eukaryota; kingdom Metazoa; phylum Chordata; class Lepidosauria; order Squamata; family Varanidae; genus Varanus; species Varanus komodoensis. The sequence goes on along the minus strand of NW_025335268.1, from coordinate 12,548,606 downwards.
ATAATACATTTTTCTTGACAGAAAATGCAAATAAAGCCAGGCATTCATATATCACTGATTTCAAATATAAATTTCAATGAAGCAGAATAGTAATAAATAATTTATCTCTTCTACCTATCAATTCAGCCCAATAATCCAATATTTAATTACAACATACAAGCCCTTAATATTAAATCAAGCCACTCTGACTACATCTATCTCTTTCTATTATGATAACCTATATGCATAATTCAATGTTTATGATAAAGATCAAATCATATTAACTCAATATTCTCAATTTTATTCATTTTAGGTTCTTTCACTAAGTTACACACAGCCCCTGAGAACTGAATAAAAAACATAAGCACAAAAAAGGCAGTCAGTACATATGGAATAGGAAAGATGGATGGATGGATGGCCTAACTGAACCAGAGGGCCTTTAACAATGGACTTCTCAACTTTATCATAGGCATGTTCTGCATCCTGAGAATAAACAGGACAAAGGTAAAACTAGTTAGCACTAGATTTCAGGTTGTACCAAATCCAAAGTGAACCTGCATGTTTTTGCTCCAGTGGTGTTTCAGGGCAATGTTTCAAAGTACTGGTGAGATGGACAACATTTCTCCTAAGAGGGGAAATGTTGTCCATCTCTCACACCACTTTACAGAATTGCTCTTAAATCAAAATTTAAGTTACACTTCTAGGAGTTGCTCAATCAGTTATAGAAATATCAAGGCCAATCAAATGAGTTCTGAATGGAGAATAACAAGATACTGACTCGGTGCCTTTAGGCAGCAGTATTCTGTAGAATCTATCCCAAAGCTTTTGAAAAGGGTCTTGCTACTTGAAGATGCACTGGGGGTCTTCAAGGAGCACACCTTTTGTAGCCCCCCTGCCCCTTCCAATGGCAAGGGCCAAGGTGGGCTATGCCCAGTTGGCTTTGCTGCTTGAAAATGACAAGAGTTTCTTCAACAGCTGCATGCAGAACCACGAAAAGCAGGCTTTCTTAAGCAAAGGACCACCGGAAAGCATGCCTCGTTGAGCACCGCTGCTTAAAAATGCCCTGAGCACCTTATTCAGTAGCAGCATTCAATCCTCCCAGATCATCTCCCTTTTCTGATAGAAGTATGTTCTGTCAACCATCATCACTTGGACAAGCTTGGCAGGGTAGGAGCTGCTGGTTGGGCTTGCATGGACCACACTATTCCTGTGACTTGGTTGGAAGGTTGCCAGACGCCCCTCATGCTTTCTCTCACCTTCGGTGTTTGCGAGATGGTGGTGATCGATTTACAATTGCAAATTTACAATTTGCAAAAGGATGATCTTCACCCAGCTCTGCAGCTTCAGAGTTAGGACTTTGTTGCACTCAACAAAGAGTAACACCACACACACCACGCCAAGCATAGCAAATGGATTTGCTGAAATCCTGATGCAGGCAACACTTTTGGTGAAAAGGGGCTCCCTGGATTTGATATTTTGGGTCTGTTCCAATGTGTGCGTCGGTTATATTCTGATTTCTGGAACCGCTGTCTCCATTAGTTCTCTTTGTTCACAATCCTTTTGACTTTTCCATTCAACAACCACACAACTTATGGAGTTCTCAGAAGACAGATGCAGCTTTGTGCTGTGACATACAAGGGGTGTTCAATGTATTCTTGGTATCAGCATGAAGAAAAAGGAATAATAAATTGAAATAATTTTTATTTTTCAATGTAATCCCCCATAACTACAATACACTTATTACATCTAGAAATTAACTTTTCAATTCCCTATAAAAAATACCCTTCCTCCTTGTCTAAAAAATGTGTGTCAATTGCCGCCTTGAGCTCTTTATCGTCCGAAAATCGCTTTCCACAAAGATCTTTTTTTAAATTCAGGAATAGGTAGTAGTCACTGGGGACCAGATTTGGGCTATAGGGTGGGTAGTTTATTTCTTTGAAACCACAGTCTTGCATAGTAGCCTTCGAAACACACACCATGTGAACGGGTGTGTTGTCGTGAAGAAGCACTACACCTGCGGTCAGTTTTCCCCACCTTTTTTCTTTAATTGCTTCTCTTAAATTATGCAGAGTGGTTTCATAAGATTCATATGGTTTGACCTTTTTTCATGTACTCAATCAATAAAATTCCCTTTGAGTCCCAAAACACTGTAGCCATGATTTTTCTGGCCGCTGGAGTGACTTTGAATTTCTTTGGAGGGTCAGCACCTTTTTTATGGCACTGCATGGACTCCTGCTTACTTTTAGGGTCATAGTGATGAACCCAGGTTTCATCTCCAATAACAATCTGGTCGAAAATACTCGATGGATCTTCACAGAGCTCTAAAAACTCCCTACAGCACTCGACTCGCACTTGTTTCTGAGGCGCCATGAGCATTCGCGACACCCACCTTGCACAGACCTTGGAAAGGTTAAGATGGTCATGAAAAATAGTAAATATGGTACCAACGGATAGGTTTGTCATTTCTGCTAACTTTTTGATTTTTATTCGGGCATCTTCCAATACAAGTTTCTCAATTTTTTTCACATTTTCTTTCATAGTGACAGTAACCGGCCCTCTCGAGCGAGGGTCGTCTTCAATGCTTTCTCTGCCCTTTTAAATTCACTTGACCACTTTTGAACAGTAGATGATGAAGGTGCAGAGTCCTAGTAAATGGCCACCATTTCTTCATGAATGATTTTTTGACTTTTTTCTTGTTTTGTAAGGAACTTAATCACAGCGCGGTGCTTGATTTTCTTCAACATTGTCGCAACAGTCATTATGGTCGTCTTTCACTGAGGATTACTAGGGAACTAATGAGCACACTTATTTGAAATTTTGCATGTATACCCTCAAATAGTGTCATTAGCTAATGAAATAATTAAATTACCCACATCAATAGCAAATCAACCCGATACCAAGAATATATTGAACGCCCCTCGTATAACCCTCTGCTTTTGCTAAGTTGTTGTGACTGACTTGGGATGTGCTGCTCCTTAATGGACTTACTGAAGTTTTAGGTTGCAATTCTCCATTAAGTTCATGAAGGGTTTTTTTTTTTTTAAATGTTCTGTGACCCAAGTCACCTGACAAAGCTACCACACAGAGAGATGGATAATTTGTCACACTAAATATTTTTCATTCAGGTAAAACAATGGTCAGAAACAGAAGCAGCATTTGCCTAGAAATGTAATAAATGAAAAGGCATGAAAATGTGAAATGAAGTATAAGTTGACAGAGTTATACTGAAGGCAAAAATAAAATAAGCAGAGATGCATTTGCAGAGGCACAAAGAATGGGGATGTTATGGGATGCTGGCTGTGTGGTTTGTAAATCCCACCCTTTTCTCATTGCTAGTCGTAAGAAATTCATCTTTGAGTCCAGATAGATTCAGAAAAATCCTAATGAACTGATGGATGTAGTCAAGACTATTACAAATCTTTGAATGCCACTGGGAAAGTGAAGGCTGAAAGCTAGTTCCAATAGTATTTCATTTTTCCGTCTTATTATATCTTTTCATGAAAAATGGCCATCCATTTAATATTGGGCGCATAGCAGAGGCCCACAAGAAAAATGACCATCCATTTAATATGGGCGCATAGCAGAGGCCCACAAGAAAAATCTCCAGCAAGCCTTTGTATGGAGCATGCTTGGAGGATGTACCAAATGCAGTTGAGATGCTCACATTCCCCAAGAGTATCAGGGATTTTATGTAAAATACCTTGGGAATATACAAAGAATAAGTCTTGACATAGACACATTCTTTCAAAGGCTTGCTGGAGATTTTAGATGAGAGATAGGAAGATGGATGGATGGATGGATAATATGAAAAGTGTACAATTCCGTTTCCATGGATACTTTATATGCATGATTCAAGGGCATGGTGAATGTACAAAATGGTTAGTTTTCAGGCCCATTAGTCATGCAATTCATACTGTTCCCTATTATGTTTGTTTTTGTACATGCTGTGTGAGTGTGTGCATATTAATATGTTAGGAGCAATCATGGTGTCGATATGTGGAATTAAATGTTGTGAACCATTTCCCTGTGGTGAGGAGTGCTGTGGAACTGGGTACATCCTTCCTCAGAGACCCCAACTGGGTCGCCCTACCACTGTGACAATAGACTATCAGGTCCACCTCCAAGGGATTGGGACTTCCCCTCTGAAGGACTCCCCATCTCTAAATCTCCTCTCTTGAGATGTTGTTGCTCTTCCTCATTTCCACAGGTGGGTGGACTGCATGCCAGGGCAGAACATGGGAGTTGGTAGCTTCTAGTGCTGATGTCATGGAGGGCCCCATCTAAAAGCTTAGAAGAGCAAACCAATGACAGGAAGTGTTTGGGTGGCTTCATCGCGAGGCTTCATCAAATGTTCATGACATCATCACAGGTCTGAAAGGGGGAAAACTTCAGAATGGACTTGATTTAAAATGATCTTTTAAGAAAAAATAATTTAGTGAAATTCATTCTGAATCAAGCTGGGGTGTGGGCAAAAGTATATATCACTCGTTAAGAGCTGATTTGAAATTAATACTTTGATTACTCATACTGGCATTGTACTTGTTTATGCTTTATGCTATGATGGATGCCCACTACATTTGTACATTTGTAAATAAATGACTGCAAAATTATCATAAGCATCTGATATTTTTCCTCTGAAAGAAACAGAATAGTATAAAAGCTGCTTTTTCTCATATATCTGGGAAGGTAAAACAGAAGCACAACATTTGGGGTTTTTTATCACAAAAAAAGAAAAGAAGACTGGGGAGGGACATAACAGATGGGAACAAATATATTTGCTACAGTAAGGAGCAGACTAAAAAAGTTTTAAATAAATAAATATTTATGGTATGGAAAAGTGGAGAGAGAGACCTAGACTCATCCCATTAAGCTGAATGATGTGAGGTTCAGTATAAATAAAAGTAAAGCAATGAATTTGCTACCACAAGTTGTCTGAAGGCTGCCAACTCGGATGACTTTAAAAGAGAATTAGACACATTCATAAAGGTGAAGGTTGTTTGGGATGCCTATATATTGCCTCCAGTGTTAGTGGTATTGCATTCATGTCCTGCTTGTGTGCTTCACATAGACAAATGTATTATTATTATTATTATTATTATTATTATTATTATTATTATTATTATTTAGTACTCGTAATTTTATTTCTAGACCAACCAGTAGCCAAAGTCCTCTCAAATACAGAATAAAATACAGGCAATAATAAAAACAGTATAAAAGTTATCATACAAATTTTAAAAACCCAATGTAAAACAAGCATTAAAAGCTACAATAGCTTATACAAAGTAAATCATAGGACCTGTTTAAGCAGCTAGGATAAGCCCCAACGTAATAGCAAATTAGTTAAGTGCCCTGTGGTAGAGGACAGTCTTAAGCTTTCACTGAAAATGTAACAATGTTGGTGCCTGGTGGCCCTCAGTGGGAACCTTGAGCCATAACTGAGGAGCCAGCACCCAAAGGGCCCTGTTCCTTATTACCACCAACCAAATTTCCCTTGGAAGTGACAATCAGAGGGAGGCCCCCTTCTTGATCCAAGTGTCCCGACAGATTGTTGCTGCGAGCAGGGATGTCTGAGGACTCCACTGTAGGGGTGAGAATATGTCAAATTCTCTCAGCTTGGCTTCCCGGAATCTGGCACACTTTCTCACAGCCCTAAGTATGACTGAGTACCGAGCACACTGAGTGTTTGTGTGGGCATCTGCCAGGAATCGAGTCCTCACGAATGCGGCACAAATGAGGTTCTTCTTCCACATACATGACTTGTGGGTTCTGTATGTGCTGCATGTGCTGTGGAGGAAGATTACTGGGCTGTCCAAGAGGAAGTTCTGCTAGAGGAAGTCCCGAAAGGCTTCATCTTGGCTTGGTTTGCTTGCCAAGCCAGGGGCAAGCACAAGAAAGAAGTCCAACAAGCAGAAGAGAGCTGGATTCTGTAGGATTATTACAAGCCCATCACATCGGTTATTGTGGCTCCAAGGGCTTTATAGGTTCAAATTGCTGCCTTTAATTGGGCTTGGAAGCATATAGGCAGCCAGTATGAGAGGGCCAGAATTGGTGTTATATCCTCAGTCTGTCTGGTCCCTGTTATTAATCCCATTTTGCACAAGCTGCAGCTTCTGAACAGTTTTCAAAGGCGGCACCTTGCATTGCCTTGCGGTAATCTCACTCAGGGATCACCAGAGTATAGATTACTTGAAAACAGGTTATCCCTGTCCAGATGGGGGCAGAGCTGGGTCACCAGCTGAAGCTGGTAGAGGGCACTCTGTGTTACTGAGGTCACTGGGGCCTTAACAAGGATGACTCAAGGAGCCCCAAAGCTATGTACCTGCTCCTTCAAGGGGAGTACAACCCTATTTGCGGAAAGGTTGAATTCCCTCCATCTGTCTACTAACAGCATCTTGGTGTCATCTGGACTGATCTTCAGTTTGTTGGCCTTCATCCATTCCACTGTCACAGCCAGATACCAGTTTAGCACATCCACAGCCTCACCCACTAAAGAGAAAAAGGTGGAATTGAGCTGCTTGTCAATATACTAATGAAGAGGCACTTGAGAACTTTGGGTGACACTGCTCAGCAGCTTCCTTTACATGTTAAATAGTATGGGAGACAAGATGGACCACTGTGGGACCCCATAGTGGAGAGTCCAAGAGGCAAACAAATGTCTCCCAAGTACCATCTTCTGGAGTCAGTTGTCCAAGTAATGGTGGAACCTCTGCAATGCATTGCCCCCTACTCCTAGCCCAGCCAGCTGACCCAGAAGAATACTATAGTCAATGGTGTTGACAGCCCCTGAGAGATCCAGGAATATCAACACTGGCTTGCCACTACGTGAAGAAAAGTCTGGTCTCAGTTGGTCTCAGATCTGATCCAACACAGCTTCTCTCATGTTCTTAAGTATCACTTCTGTGTACCACATTTCCCCATGTTACCCAAGAGTACGGGGAACCATAAATACTTGTTTTCTTTGCCTGGTTTCTTATTACACTTGAAATTTTCAAGAGCTGCGACATTTGTGAATGAAGTTCCCAAATGAAAGGGGTCTGATGAATATTTGGGCTGATATTCACTCAGCTTCTTTTATGATTCAAAATGGCTTAAAAGTGCTTTATTTCATTCCATCCTCACTACACTCCATTACTTCATTTTGCTTTATGTGTTCCATTTCATTTGCTTTGTACCTTTTGTTTTTGTTGTACTACCACAAATGCACTAGGGAGAATGAAGAGAGGAACTAAATGAAGACTCTTAAAAAGCATTGCCCATTATGTCATGTCTTGATGCATGAGATAAATTTACAACCCAGCCACACATTGTAGATCACCAAATTATCAAACTGAAAACTTTGTTTGGTGTGCATTTGTGATATATGAGTGCAATCTTCTATACACTTGTCTGGAAGTAAGCTCCAAAAGCATGTGGAACATTGTGGCCATATATTACGGGTGCTCACAGATCAAATATTTGAATTTGATGATTGGATGATCTACACCATGTAGCTGATTGTAAATCTATCATGCGCACCAGTCCAGAACATGATGCAAGTAGCAAAGCATTTAAGGAAGCACCCATTTGTTCTTGGGCAAGCTGATCCTTTCTGTGTGCTTGGGTATCCAAATATACATCGCTCAAAAGAGAGAAACACATCTTCCCCTCTTGTTAAACAAGAAAAAGAAAAGAGGAGACATTTTCATGCACAAAGTTTTATGCATAGATGCAGACTTAGAAATAATTTGTTTCCTTTAAATAGAAACACAACACATCACAGCTAGTGGGAGAGACTGTGACCAGTTGACCTGTGTCTCTGCTAAGTCCACTGTTCAGGAACTAACCATTGATGAGAAACTTCACGTTTCCTCCTGCTCAGCCCTTCTTACAGTTCTTCATATTCAGTGTGAGCAGTGTGGGACTCACTGACTGTTCAGGAAGAGGATGTTCAAATTGAGGACTACCCTCTGGCCTCTCTTGAAGCAGAGACCCTTAGTCATAAAGCAATGTACATGAATACTTTTGCAAATCTGCATATGACTAGGTGTCACAGGTACTTACAGACCACATTGGAAAGTTAATATCTAAATCTGAATAATCTTGTGATATGGTGTGCCAAGCATTATTTAAGCATTATCTAATATTGAAATCCCCCAAAATATAGAATTAGGGTGACAGTTAATCAAGACGGAGAATACTTCCTTTGTCCAAAAAAAGCAAGGCCAAAACAGCACAACAAAAAACACAAGACTTTACAGTATTTGCCAATATTTTCCACTTTGAGGGTTATTCCAGGAGACTTGCCTTGAATTCCTTGGATGCTCTGATGGGTAGGATCATCCTTCATTCTGACACTTTTGCTGAGAATGGCTGGCAGAAACATCTCCCAATTTACATGATTTCAAATCCATCTTGCAGCTCAGAGGACTCTGTACCTAAGAATCATGTAGCAAGACAAGTGGCTTCCCAGTGCTGAAAGAGGATGCTTAAGGTCTAAGGTTAGAATTGCTGTAAGGTAGGTAATTTTATTTATTTATTTTTAACATTTGTATGCCACCTACTGTACCATAGCATCTCTAGGCAGCTCACAATCTGGTAATTAAAACAACTACCCCCAAACTAAAACCACAACCACTTTTAAGCCTCACCTTCCCACTGCCTTGGCTATGTGTGACTACTTATATTTACTCTTTGATGGTAGCAAGACACACTATATCTACATGACCTGCCACACCCTTTATTGTTCATTGCACTAGTATACAATGCCTTAACTTCCTCCAGGGACAGACTTTTCATGACTTCATATGTCCTAGAACTGATCCCTGTTGCTGAAAGTGAGCTAAACCCACTGCTCAGTCTGAGCCCTGCTACAAAGCAATCAATATTACCAGATGAAGTTGATATATGAATATATTCAACTGAGAACAATCATACTCAATCTTCTGCAGCTCTGGGCTGTCATTTTTTTCAGCGAGCAAAAAGCATGGAGGTCATTAGCCCAACGTTTCTCCCTCCAAACTCAGAGACTGGGAAGCATGAATGTGCATCAACAAGAAACAATCCGTTTCATTTGATGAAACATGATCAGGGAGTTGGACGGGCAAATCTGTCAGTTTTGTCTTCTTGAGTATTTGTATTTTTGCAATTTCAAGTTTTTTCTCTTGTGATTTTGGTAAATTCTTATCAAAACCCAATTAAAAAAATTCTTGCTCATCTGCAACAGTCAAGTTCAATAGTTACAGCTATTTCTTATGTGTGAAACTGTTTGCCATGTAGCTGTTACAAATGAGGAGCAGATCAAAACACAAAAGGTGGTAATCCTAAACATGGAGCACAAACATGGTTGGATAAAGAGCACTCCATTCACAAATCTGTTTTGGGGGCATTTTGCTACCCCAAGCTATGTTTCCTATATATCTTGGAGTGGTAAAATTCCCCACAGTGTAAAAAGAATAATATCAGAAGTACATTTTAAACTCAAAATATTATTAAAGTATCATAACTGTCAAAAGCCAGTTGAAAGCCAGTGTGGTGTAGCGGTTAAGAGCATGGGACTGGGACTCAGACAATCCGGGTTTGAGTCCTCGCTCGGCCATGGAGCCAACTGGGTGACTTTGGGCCAGTCACAGACTCTCAGCCCAACCTACCTCACAGGGTTGTTGTTGTGGGGATAAGATGGAGGAGGAGAATGATGTAAGCTGCCTTGAGCCCTTTGTAGGAAAAAGACAGGATATAAATCAATCAATCAAACAATCAATCAATAAAATAAAAGCTAGGGAAGCTTTGAAGGGGACAGTGCCTGAATTATGCCTGATTTTTCTTTCAGTATTATGTTTTGATATGTGGTACCTTGGCTCACAAACTTAATCTGTTCCATGACTCTGGTTGTGACCCAAATTGGTTGTGACCCAAGTCAAATTTCCCCATAAGATTCAATGTAAATAAGGTTAGTCCATTCTGGCCCCTCCGAATGTGGTTGTGAGCCAATTTTTGATTGCAAGCCAAGTCAAATTTCCCCATAAGGTTCCATGTAAATAAGGTCAATCTGATCTGTAGCTATTTTTTTTTTATTCAGAAAAATTTGAAGCAAAGAGACAAAGAACAACAAAGTACTGTACAGTACAGTGGAGAACACTAACCTAGGTGGGGGGAAGGTTATTGGTTTGAGGGAGAGTCCCCCTCCATAAGGACATTGGAGAGATTTCTTTCAGGGGTTTCCTCTCTTCTTTGTCTTTTAGCTGCAGGGTCAATTTTGGTGAAAAATCTGTCTATAGTCACTTGTTTTTTCCTGCACTGCATAACCCTCCGGAAACGAGAGACCACGTTATCGTTCATCAGATTCAACACTCTGTTCATTACAGTTAGGTTGGGGTGGTGGCTCTCAGAGAAATCCTGGCACAGGCGTGCTCCTGCAGGAAAGACGGGCGCAGCACAGCACAGCCGCGATCACGGACGTCTTCCCTGCATGAATGCGACTGTGACTGTGGCCATCTGCCCTCTCAGGGGGGTGGGGAGATGGCTGCAGTCATGCTGGTTGTGGGGGGACGGGGAGAGATGGCCGCGATCGTGCTGGTTGCGGGGCAGGGGATATGGTTGAGATTGCACATGTGTTTCCTGCAGGGGCGTGCCCGTGATCACGCATGTCTTCCCTGCATGAACGTAACTACGATCATGGCCATCTCCCTACTCAGGGGTGTGAGGAGATGGCTGCGATCTTGGTCGCCACCCAATATGCAGTTCACGACCCAAGTCAAAGTTTTCATGAAATTTTTGTTTGCGACCCGATTTGGTCATGAACCAAGGCGTTCATGAGCCGAGGTACCACAGTTCTTGATTTATGATTTTATTTGCTAATCTGATGTTTCACCTTGTAAGTTTGTAATAGCCTATGGCTAAATACAATAAACTTACTGTTACCATTACTGTCAAGTTAATTTTAGTAAAAACTTATTATTACTAAGAACTAACATTTTTGATCATATGGCTTTCTCTACCTCATAAGAACTCTTTCTCTGATCAAGTACACATTCCTCAATTAAATCCCTTTGTTTGCACTAAGCTACTAATACCCAGAATACTTCCCTAGATCAGTTTTCTTTTTCTGAGCGGAGGGGAAACCTATGGACATTTTATACCAACAATTAACATTCTGTTCTGTGTTTGGGTCCAAGAGGAGCAAATTGGGTTAAACTATAAAACCTCTCAAAAGAATGAATGTCTCACACAATTCTTCATATTAGATGCCCTTTAAGAACCCAGGCTTTGGTGAATGTACAGCATCTTCTCTCTCAGGCTAGAAAATCCACCTCTGCTTCTTTCTAGAAGTCCATGAGAAGCTTTATAACAGGTAACTGTAGAATGAACATGACTTTGGAAAATAATAAACAAAGTTTGGACTGATTCACAGGAAAGTGGGCTTGAGTCAACTATATTTACTGGAAACACTGTGACCCAAGATGGCTTTGTGCTGCAATATATTATTATGAACATGGTGACAGAATGCTAGGCATATGTGATTTCCCTGATCGAAAAGAACTTTTCTGTAAAGGACACTGCTTCAGCAGCAAATGACATGCAAATTGCTGACAAACATTAGACAGAGCCTGCTGTGCTAATAAATGTAGCAGGCAGCATAATTGTGAGAGTTGTTGAATTGTCTTAATCAAAATTTTTAAGAAGTGGGAAAAAACTCCCCCCAACACACCAATTACAACTGGTGTAATAATTAAGTATTGCAATTATTAATTAGGAGCTACAGGAGAGGGATAATGTAATTATTCCGGTCTTCTCTTTATGTGGGTGGGTGGCTATATTCACAGTCTGAGTCAAAGAGCATTATTTACATAAATTTACAATTAAGACAAGAATTTGTCTTCTTGATACATAGTTTGCTATATTATAAGGACTATAGTCCTGAGAATCAAAATACTCAAGAATCCTCCACAGACCAGTCAAAGATGGAAAGCTCCTTTCAAAGCAGAACTGAACATATAATTGTAGGCCTATAAAGTATGGGATTTTAATTTTTAGTCTTATTTATTTCACTTCACTATCACTCAATAGCTAAAGCACTCCAGCTGATTCACAGCAATAAATGGAGACTGTGTTCTGTTCCTTTAATAATCTTGTTTATTCTCTTTGCTGCATATTTACATTCCTTTAGAACATGAATTCCTTCAGATATTAGATCAAATGTATGTCTAGCAACTATGCCATCTTTTCATTTTTTTTCTAGAGTAGGTGCAAAGTGACATGGTAGCATTCCAGTTTAGACTGGAGCCCCTGTGTTGACTTCAGAGTAAAAATAATAAAAAGACACAACTATTAGACACACATCTAAAATAATGCCTTTTGGCCTTTCATTCATTTTTGTAATTTCCTGCATTCTTCCAACACACACATGGATGGATGCACATTGAAATGTAACGTGGGAAACAAGGCAATGCCCCTCCCCTTCACCCTAAAGGATCTGCATCCAGTAGAAATTTCAGAAGAAAAAAATCTAGGTGTGTGGAACTGAAATGGTTACTGTTCGCCATGATCAGGAACAATGATCATGCAGGGTTCTTGATCACAGGGAAGACTATAATCTCAGACAGGGAAATGGAACGAGAATCTCCTTTCTAAGTCAGGATGGACTCCCAGGTCCTCCACAGTGGGGCTTTCAGAAACGGCTGAATAGGGCTGGTGTGATAACCACATCAACATGACTTTCCTGCCATTTGCTGCTTTTTGCAGTGACATGTACACAGCATCTAGAGCAATCGTGTCACTAATCTTCCTGAGAAGACCCACTATGGGATCGATTACTTTATGTTCATCACTAGCAACCTGGTTGAAATTTGAAGAGCTGACCCAGCATGAAGTGCAGGGCCCTCATTCATGGATCCACGTGCCTTTTGTCCCCCTTGATCTTTGGAGATTAAATCTCTGTTTCCTTCCCATGTTTACATGTGCCAAATTCAGCTCTCAGTTGGGGATTGGGAAGAAGGTAATAAGCAGAATAAGGGAATCCTGCCTTTCTGTCTCTTAGGTGGACTGGAAAATCAAATGTTGCTCAGCAAGCAGTTGCTCAATAGCATGCACACCTGCGGCCTCCCAGCTGGCGGGCATCTCAATTGCCAAGCATATCTCTTTCGCCTCAGTACATCTGATTTTACAACCCCAATTGGAATTCATCTTCATTCTGATTCCCTCATGCTGCTTCTCAGCTCAAATAAAGGGTCACTGAATGCCTCATGACACAGATGGAAACATCTCACCTGAATGATATGTGTATAATAACATGTCATAAATCTGTAAGTGGCTAGATTGACAGCTGATAGGGCTTTGGCTACACAGCAGGAAGAAGCAGGGTTTGCTTCCTGCAACCCAAGAGGAACATCACACCCTTCCCTGTTCCATTTCTGGTATATGGGGACAATCCATGCTTTACGTGTTATGTATAGAACGATTTGGGTTTTGTGTTTGGAAGAATAGTTTTGCTATCTCTGATCTTAGAGTGTAATTGTCAGAGTCTGAGGCCTTGGCACTGGGTGTGTTCACATATCAGGACAAGAAAGAGTGGATGTTAGCCACAACTTGTGGTACCTGACCATTATTTCCCTGAGAAACTACCACAAATCCCAGCTGGTTCTGTTGTTTTGTGCCTCCCCCATGCATCCTAGCAAAATCTCTTTCATTCTTATATTATATTCACTGTCCTGGGACTCAAGGTCACAGTCCTGAGACTCAAGGTGAAGAGTGGTATAGAAAGGCTTTTAAATACATGAATTAATATTATTCCCAAGTCATTTCAACTGCCACCTCCTTGAGGCAGATTTTCTCTCTTTCCCCTCCTTAGAGTACCTCCATCTTTTTAATGCATCTAGTCCCCAAAGGGATTTTTGAAAACATTAAAATTAACACATTTCCTGTGAATCACCCCTTCTACTTCTGTGAATTGTACTGCTTGCCCCCGTTCAGAAAGTAAACAGGGTGATGAGCATAGTGCTCAGCCAATAGGAACAAAGCAAGTGATGATGTGTGATGCCATGGTGTGATGGGTAGTAGAGGTGGGATTCCTGGAGTGTCCCCTTCTGTTGCCATTCTTTCCACAGGGCTCTAAGGTGCCTTTTTACCCCAAATGGAAAAATGGAGCTCCTGACCTGGACTTCGGGCCAGACATCGCAGTAAGCAGAAATCATACAACAGACCACTGTTCTTCATATTGGTTTCTGGGCCTCAGACAAGAAACCATGATCTAGAGCATCCCGCCCACCACAGACCAGCATGGGGGCTAGCGGTGCCCTCCCCACACACTCACCACTTCTTCCTTGACTGGCGTTGACTTTGTGAATGGTACACCGGAAACCCTGAGGAGGCCGGGGAGGGGAGAGACAGCTCAATAGGAGCCAGCAGGGAGCTATGCCATGCCATGCCATGTCGACTTCCTGGGTGGGACACAGAAGACTGGGCCTTTTTCTGCTGTGTTGTGGTATAGGGGAAATGTTGAGGCAGGGTTTGAGTGTATGGGGGTTTGAGTGGGAAAAGGCTAGCTATATTTCATTATGTAATATTACGAATATTATTGTATTAAGTAACTTTGTTTGAATTTGTATTTGCTTTTAGTGTATTATGTATTCAAATAGATTTTGTGTTTTTGCTGTTGTAAATTTGTGATTATGTTATTGTATTTATTTTGCATCTTTTTTGTTGTAAGCCACCCAGAGAGCCCTATGGGCTATGAGGAGGCATACACATGGGTTCTGTTTTTTGGTTCACTCTCTGTAAACTACCCAGAGACTTTTTTTTAGTAATGGGACAGCATACAAAATGCATAAATAAATAAGTACACATGTAATAAATCAAACCAATCTGCACAAGAAGTTAAAAAGAATTGCTTGTCACGTTGTGTGAACCCAGTTGCTATGTTGCAGACCTGTTTAGCAGTAGTAGCTTAGTGTCAGATTCTGAAAGGGGAGAGGTGGATAGGGGGGTGGGATGGGGGGGGTGAGAGAATTGTATTTAATATTTATAGGTGAGCAATTACCTGGTTTGGTAATTTCATTTGACTGGTCTGGGAAATATCAGACCAGCGTTGAGCCCTCTCTAAGCACGTTCTAATCTTCATCCCACTTATAGATCTTTCTGCAATACCTCCCCAGAGGTGGAGCACTGAGATTCCTCACCTGCCAATGCCCTTCCCGTTGCTCGGGCAACTGACCCTCCCACCTGTTGTCTCCTAGCAACCGGCAATGCCTCCTCTGTGGGAGGGGCCTCTGCATCTGACAGACTGCTCAGCTCTCTCTGCACAACCTCACCAGACCTCAAACCCACCTCTCGTTCTTCCATTGGCAGGTGGGGGCTCCCGTCAGTTTCCACCCCCAGCTCTGTTCCTGGCTGAGTTATCTTCCCATTCCCATGGGATGACTGGTCATCACCCCCAGCCACCTGGGACAACTCTGCTCATCCTGCAGACATTCCCCGGCCTTGATATGAAACTGTTGACATTGCAAAATAGCTTCATCTTTGAAGCTGTTGAAGCATCTTTGAAACTATCTGAACTCTCATTTCCATCAAATCTATAAACAGGCTCCGGCCATTCTGGCTGCTTTTCCTTGTACACAATCAGTATGCAAAGTATGTAATTCTTTGCACAAAGTACACAAAGTCCACAAATCATGTGCATGGAAGTCAAACTCTGCGTACATGGCAGACACAGGCGCATCATATGTGCAAGCTGGCCTCACGGATTCCCTTGGACTTGCTTCCTGCCAAAAGTTCACATGAATGCTCACTGTGAGGAGCATGAGGAAAGGATTAGCTCTGTGTTCCCTTGCCTTCCAAAACATTTAGACAACTGACTGCTTATCTAAATGCTTCCCCTTAGCTTGTGAAGAGGAGAAACAGGCATCAAGATTCCTCAGAGGAGAGCAGTGCCTCACTCCTCCCACTCCATACTGCCTCATGTCAGCTCCCAAGATGTTCTTCCATCTTTGGAGACCAGCTTGCACAAGAAGGAACTGTGTGGAGTGTAAGGGGTAGAGGCAGGAACTCTCCAACCCAATTGTTTTAAGTTCAAATCAACAAGCTTTCACTAGAATTACCTAATAGTCATGTGTCAGTCAAGATGTGGACAGGTGGGTGGGTGGATGGGTGGGTGGGGGGTCGTGCTTAACAAAAATATTTTATAGCTACAACTGGCTTTCACAAATAGAGTTTTGTGCAAGTTGCTCCTAAAGGGATGCAGAGGAAAACTTTGAAGAGGAATCCAAATACAGGAAGGTGCCTGGGGTGATAGTCAATCACTGCATGCAATGGGTATGTTTAACAATTCCTCTTGGTCCAAAGAGTGCACATAACAGCCTTTTATCGTTCACAGTTGTGATGAAATCCTGGATCCATTTGAAGATTTCCTTTCAGTTTTTAAAGAGCAGGTTTAATGACATTACTAGGATAAAAAGGGAGAAGGAAAATCCTGTTGTTTATAGTACTGATGAGCAGCCCCTCCATTGTGAACCTGCCAATGGGTATAGTTCTGCATCCAGTTCTGGGCTCCATATTACAGGAGAGACATAGCTAGATAAGAATTGGTTCAGTGCAGGGTCACAAGAATGGTAACTGGGTTGAGAGAGATGGCTTATGAGGCGAGACTGAGGGAACTTTTCAGCCTGGAGAAGAGGAGACTCGACAGGGATCCATAGTGACTTATAGGTATGTGAGAGGATGCAATGTAGAGGAGGGCCGTGACCTATTCTTCCCTGCAGTGCAGGGCAGGATGTGTTGCAATGGGGCAGATCTCAAGGTAGCAGGCTTCAGGCTGGATGACAGGAAGTACTTCCCAACTGTTAGGAGTCCTAGGGTACAGAATGGGCTTCCAAGGGAGGTGGTTGAGGCCTCATCAGTGAGGGTGTTCAAGGAAATACTAGACAACCACATGTTGGGGATTACATGCGTGGAGCCAGCTGGAGCCAGGAGTCAGACTAGATGGCTCGGCAGACTCCTTCTGACTCATTTTGTTTCTGTGTTTCGATCTGTGCCTTACACATAAGGAATCAGGTAGCTGGGCAAGGCCAGGTTGTCAGCTCTGACCAGCCTGGGCCATGCAGGTTGATCAAGGTGTGCCCTGTTGCAAGCGACAGGGCACCTACCAGGAAAGGGTCCAATAAAGCATTGGAGACTCTCCTTGTCATGAGGGTCCCTCCTCTAATTGTCCACTGATGTATTCATGGAAGAAGGAACATCCTGTCTCATGAGTCTCCAAGAGAGCTATGGGCCTACTTGATACAGCACTCCTTATCTTAATATGGGACCCCGGTCTGTGGTATGAAATAATTCATTGCTGCCTTATGACTCTGTATCTTGCAATATGAAGGGAAATGTATGGATTAGGTCACCTGAGCTTAAACCTTGAGATTATTTAACCATATATTTATTCAGAGGTACAGTGGTACCTCGGCTCACAAGTGCATCAGTTCACGACCAAATTGGGTCGCGAACAAAAATTTCATAAAAATTTTTACTCAGATCGTGAACTCCACATTGGATGGCAACTGTGATGGTGGCCATCTCCACTCCCTGTGAGTAGGGAGATGGCCACAATCATGCTGGGGGCGGGGGGGGGGGAATGGCTGAGATCATGCTCTGCTTTCCTGCATGAGTGCAACCGTGATCTTGGCCATCTCCCTCCACCCAAGCATGATTGCACCCGTCTCCCCTCCTTCCCCGCCAAGCGCACCCACGTTCATGCCTATCTCCCCCCCCCCCCACAGCATGCAGGGATGACGGGCATGATCCTAGTCATGCTGGGGGGGTGCAGGAGGGAGATGGCTGTGATCTTTGTTGTTCTTTGTCACTTTGCTTCACATTTTTCTGATTAAAAAAATAGTTACAGAATGGATTGACCTTATTTACATTGAACCTTATGGGGAAATTTAACTTGGCTCACGACCAATTTGGGTCACGACCAGAGTCCTGGAACGGATTAAGTTCATGAGCCAAGGTACCGCTGTAATTCCAACAGACTTTAGTGGAGATTACTCCCAGGTAATAGAGGAGTCATAGCATGCAAGCAATGCATAAATAGTTGGGAATGAGCCACATTACACTCAATAGAATGTAAACATGCAGAAGATGGCTCCACACAGCTACCGCCCTGTGTACTTGTGACTAAGTCCTGTGCTACATGGGGGAACTTAACTTCTGAATAGGACTAAAACTGCACATTGGCTCAGATCTGAAAATTATAACTTTGTTCATTTACTTTGACAGAGAATAACCATGGTGACTACCACTTCTGAAATAACGAATGATCTTTCACTTAATTCCAGGATAATAATTTTTGAAGAGTTCCAGAATTAGGAAAAATGATATGGAAAGTGACTTTGATTGTGTCCCTCAAAATCTGAACCAGTGGAGAAACTTTCTGGGCAAGTATGTCTGGATGGTGGCCTTTAGCAATGGAAATATAGCCTACTTTCCTACACCAATAATTGGCTTTATTTTTTTCTTATTATGCCTTATAATTTTTCCCATGGTGCTGCTTTGCTGTTTTCTCAGGGAGAATTACTGGCCTAAAGATAGTTTTCTAACATACTGTGAGCAGAGATAGATTAAGGCTGGTGGGCCCTCTTGGGAATAACGATTTTCATCTCCTGTTTATTGCCATCAACTTCGATTCAACTTTGGTGCAAATGCATCTTATTATTTAAGTCTTCCAGTCTCTCTAAGCACTTCCATGCTGATGGAAGAAAGTACATGAATGGTGGGTCCAGCTAGATAATAGAGGCAGAGCAAGAAAGAGAATACCCTGAATTAGTGATCGAATTCTTTCCAAGGAGGCTCTGACCCTTAATCTCTTTTTATGTTTTGCCTCCGTGTATTCAGTAAGTGCATAGAAGGGAAGTGGAAATGGATTTGCTTCTGGCTTTGCTGCATCTTGCTGGCAGGGATGGACTCATTTGTGAATTGCACAGTATCAGGAGTCTGAACTTGGTTATTCAGATGTAGCAGGTGTAACAAGCCAGTCTCAGCATAAGTCCATGAAGTGCAGATCAGATCAGATCAAGTCGCATTAAAATCAAATGCAAGTTTAAATTACTTAAGTATCCCAATTTTAAAGTAATTTTAGGGCTTATGAATGCAACAAATTACATTTACTGCTTATCCATGTAAGCTTCATTGTTTACCCAGCCCTCTCTGTGAACGAAGGCAAAGGAAGAAAATTGTAATTGTCTTAAAGCTTAATGTACTCTCTGGAAGTCCAATAAGTACACAAAGCAAGCCTAAACAAACAAGCAAGGAAACAGATAGGTGATTAACTGTAAGTTTATCTTTTTAAGAAAAATAACGTATTCCCATTTTTGCTGTTTAATTGAATCTATTCTAGGATGCAATAAGAAGTTAGTGGAAGATAAAAGGAATCAAGAAAAATATTCAAAGTGAATAATTTAAGATCACATCCATAATTAATGGCATTTGGAAGGCATCCTTTGGTGCTCTAATGATAGCTCAAAATGTGCTAATTAGAGCAGTTTGGTGCAAATCGGAACATGCAGGTGTTCAGCAACATGCCCCATTCGTAAGAAGAGATGCTGCCATCCATGAATCTCCCCACATTAATGAACGTTCCTCCATTTAAAATATATTTGACAGTTTATAATTATTCCTTAAAATTATATTCCTGCTAATTATTACCTAGTTAAGCAAGGCTTGATCATGAACTTGAAACACAAATCAGCCAGGGGTTTGTTTAAAAAAATAGTGATGGTGTCCTTTTTATGTTGGAAGATGTCTTAACAATTCAGTTGATGTCTCATAGGGCAGGGATGGGAAAATTCTTTTCAAGCTGAAATGGAATTCTGTTTTGGAGGGTTGTCTGAAGGCAAAGAGGGTGTAGCCAAGGGAGAAAAGGAGTGGTCCAAAATACGAATGATACAACATATGGCATAAGACAGATAAGAGTAATAGGAATACGGGTTTCCCTGATCATTTGCAGACCTTGAAACTCTCAGCTTAACTTTCCCCCACATTTGATTTTTTAAAATCTCAACTTCTTTCCATCCAAAGATGGACAACTTCATTAGTGCTGGTATTTGTTTGAACTGAAAACTAAATGAACTGAACTCTCACTCTGATACCCCAGCTAAATTCAACGGGTAGTGCTATTTCTAGCATGGAAAGGGCCATGCTGAGCCCACCTGTTAAAGATGAGGCACCTCTTGGGGTGGGGAGTGGCAATCACAGTTCACACTAATATGGATGCACATACCAGGATCTGACCTCCAACTTGTAAGAGCAGAGTACTCAAAGCCCTGGGCCTCAAAGGAAGAATCTGCCATTTTGATTTTATTTATGTAGTTAGTTATAGCTTTTGTATACTGTTCCATTACTGGTGTCTCAGATGAATTTGTTTCATTTTCATTCTTTTTGTGTTGGATAAGGAGAATGTTGTGAATGTAAGTAAATTTAGGAATACTAAATGAGCCCTAACATATGCACATTAAGGCAATGGCCCTAGGGTTGAGGCCCTAGGTTTTCTGTGCAGCTCCTATGGGTTGAACACAAGACAGGACTTGCAGTTTGGGGGTGCTCCTTGGCCCAGCTCTGTCGCTAGAGACTCAGTCCGATTCAGTGGCGTGTAGCACCTTCTTTCAGTTCAGGCTGATTTACCAATGGCAACCTACCTGGACAGGCAGAGCCTAGCAGCAGTGATTCATGTTCTGGTGACCTCTGGATTATTGGAGTGCACTCTGTGTCAGGTCCTAGAGGAGATCAACCCTGACTGTTCTTTAGAAGGCCAGATACTGAAGATGAAACTTAAATACTTTGGCCACCTAATGAGAAGGAAAGACTCACTGGAGAAGAGCCTAATGCTGGGAACAATAGGTGGCAAAAGAAGAAGGGGACGGCAGAGGATGAGGTGGCTAGATGGAGTCACTGAAGCAGTTGGCGTGAGCTTGGGTAGACTCCAGGGGATGGTGGAGGACGGGATGGCCTGGAGGAATGTTGTCCATGGGGTCGTGATGGGTCGGACACGACTTCACAACTAACAACAACTGTGTCGGGCTGCCTTTGAAGATGTTCCAGACACTTCAGTTGGTTCAAAATAGGGCAGCGAGGCTGCTGACAAGTGCTCATATCTGGTGACGTTCATAACTGCCAGTGCTCTGCCAACTCCATTGGCTACCACTTGAAGTCTGAGGCTAATTCAAAGTGCTAACACTAATATTTAAAGCCCTAAACAGCTTGGGGCCAAGGTATATAAAGGAACATATTGACTTTTGTGAACCCCATTTTGAGGACTACTGACAATCCCCTTCAAAGTACCCACAAGACAGCTTGGAGTGGCTGTCAGATTCCTTCCCAAACCAACCCCCCTTTTATTTTAGATTAAAAACATTTGTACAGATGGGTTTGGATTTTTGTTGTTCTTTTTAGTTGCACTTGCCCAACTGCAGACACTTTCTGTTGCATGAGTGCATGAATTGCATTCTACCTTGGTTAGAGCAGTATCTTGGGGGAGGCACCTGCTATCAAGGTGGAGCAGCTGGCAACCCTTGACATTGCCCCAAGGAGCCTTTGAATCCCCCATGGGTTCTCCTGACAGCAGTCAAAAGGCAAACTGTCAGGAGAAAGCAAAGGTGTGAGTGATCTTTGCTCATGAAAAGGGGTGTGTGATTTAAACCCTTCATTGGAAGATCCTTTCTATTTCAGCCACTGTCTTCAGGACGGCTGTACATTTTGCACTTTCTTCCGAGATACAAAGATTTCATATCTTGGAAGATTTCCAAGTTGACTGGATGAAATCCCCACCCCACTCCCAGTCCCTGTAGGTGGGAAGGACCTTCCAGCTTCCCCGGCCACTCAATGGGCCAAAGCACTGGAATTAGCGGTCAACTTACTCAAGTGCTGGGGATAAAAAAAAAAAAAAAAAATCTGTTTATTGAGGTAAAACAAGATAGGAGTGGAAAGAAGAGTTAAAAGAAGAAGAAAGGTTAAGATGGTAAAAGGGCAGGGGGAGGGGAAAGGATGGTGGATCACAGCAACTACAAGCACCCCAGGTATAGCCAATCCCATGTCAAAGCTCTCTGGGTGCTTTACAAGAAATCCTGCTTCAAAGACTGCTAACTTTTCCCTCTCCTCTCCCTTCCTCATTCTGTGCCATGTCTATTTAGATTGTAAACCTCTAGGCAAGGACTGTCTTGCTTTTATTGATTATTTGTTAAAATGCTTCTGCAGGCTTTCTGAATGAGGCATTCCATAAATGCAATCTATACCAACAAATCATCAGGCTGGCTCACTTATTGGTGAGGCTGCTTTGACCGGCAAGACCTACCAGCTCTGTTTGGCAATGCTGTGGACCGAACCTGGGGCCTTGTGCACAGAAATCAGGGGCACTACCACTGACTTGCAGCCATTCTCCCCAAAACGAAGACTCCAGTCTTCATGGTTCTGAATACAGGGCTGACCAAAATCAGAACACAGAAACTTACCTTCCATTGAGTGATACCACCGGTCCATTGAACACCCCTGATTGCATGCCCTGATGAGCCAGGAGGGTCTTTTCTCTTCTCTGACAACTCTTCTGTGATGACAAGGTGCTCAGGAAAGTGTAAAAGGGCCTCCCTTCTTTTCCTTGGAAAAATGAATTCCTTTGCAAAGTGGGGGATTCAATGTCTACCCTTTCCTGTTTGCTTCAGTTTCTTTTTGACTATAGCCATGCTTTAAGCAATATTCATTCATTCATTTATTTTCCATGCTGCCTACCCACTGAAGTTCCCTGGACGTTTCACAACAGCAATGGGGGAAAATGCGTTCATCTGAAAAATGTGCATAACTGATGTGAACATTTGGGAAAATATGTGTGTAAACATGCACATTTTTTGTTCATAAAGAAGAAAGGAGGACCAGTCAGATACAGACATGAATCAGAAGAAGCTTCAAAACAGAAATCAGAGAACCTCAAGAAGGTTTCACTGTTTTGCACATGACTGGCAGCTCTCTGGCACACTTTGACACCACAAGGATTTGATTCAGGTTGATTGATTCAGATTTAGTTGGATCCAGAGCAAGTTATACTTAGGTCCCCTTGAAATCCATGTGAAAAGTTAGTCTTGATTAATTGAAGCTCACCTGATTTCAGTGGGGCCTAACTGCATCTTCGCCAGTATTTGTTGCAGCCGGTGCACTGTCATGCTTCATTAAAAAGCCAAGAGGGTTATCAGCATAACAGGGAACACAAGTGAGAATACTAGTGGTGGAACGTAGAGGAAAGGATACAGTGAGCTACGTTCTGTGTGTCCTGGAACGTTCACCGGATTTAGAATCTTTAATGTGGGTCGGTTTGCCCAACTCTTTCTCAGTGGCACTAGGAAGCCGGCTTGGCAATTGAAGACTACTGAAGCAGAGCCCAACTGTGGAGTATATTGAGAAACAGGAAGCTGGCAGTCGTCAAGCTGGGGAAAGGCTGACCAGCTTACCCTGCCACCTGTCAAGTATTCTGGGCTTATGTTCAGTGTCATTCAGAAGAGCTGGGATGAATACAGCTCTTTTTGAAATGCTTCCCTACAAGAGCATGCCAAACACTCCTGTTCTGAAGCAATGACTTTGAAGTGCAGTTCTACGAATGGAGGACCACAAGAGATGCACAAAATGAACATTTGGATACCATCATGGTTTTTTGCATCTGTTTATGTAATTTTGATCTTTAAAGAAAACGCTGACATGCCAGAGAAGTAGTGAAGAGCAAGAGCTGCATCCAAAATCATCTTTTTTTTAAACCACTCACTTCTTTCTTGTTGTGCCCTTTGGAGTTTTGCTTCAATTTTGAGTTTTATCTTCACTAGTCTGACTAGCAAGACTCATCTGCTTGATCCTAAGCATCATCACACCACCTATGATCACTAACTCCTGCTGATGCAACAAATCACCTCATGCTATTTCAGTGGCGGTGAAGCCTGCAATAGAACCCCTGGCACCTGTGACTTTCGTTGGGCTGCCCAGATGCTGTACAAAGTATCTTGCTTGGCAGTAGGACAGAAACACTTGCGACAGAAGCTGTGCCCTGGGCAGGCTAGTAGAGGCATCTGCAGAGTCTTTGTGCTGTTCTACACACAGGGAGTCGGCACAAAGAGACACCGTCAGCTGAACTGCCTACATTGATAGGCATGCCATGGAGAGAAGAGGAAGGAATTCCCTTTGGCTCTAAACTCTAGGAATTTCTTTTATTTTTATTTATTTATTTCATTTTTATACCATCCAACAGCTGAGGCCCTGTGGGTGGTTAACAAAAGAAGGACTTGAAAGATATTTCCTGCCCATGTTGGTTGTGTACATATTCATTCTTGTATTTGTTCCATCCATTTTTGTATTCATTTGCAGATTTTTAAAATATATGCCAAATTACTTCCTGAAGGAATGTGTTTTATCAAAAATCTATTTTACTTCAAAATATGAGTTTAAGTATACCTTGACACCTCCATTTGATGTTGGAAGACCATCCTCCAACATTGAGAGAAATAAAAATTCTAAGGGATAACTGGGTTCAGCATGTGTTCGGGATGGATATACAGATCTGGTCAGTTCAAAGTGGAATTTATAGAGGGTGAATTCTTTGCTAATACCTGTGTCAAAGAGTAGTCATTTTACTTGTGTGCTTCAGACCTTGGTTTCATTTGATGTATCCACAGGCTCATATAAAGTCTACTTACGGAACAGTTGAGAGTATGGTAGACACAAAAAGCACTTGAAATCCTACCTGATCTGGCTGCCATGGTAGAGCCACTCAGGTGCAAGTGGTACAATGCACATGATCCAGCGTTTGGTACAGCACTATAGAAGTGCTGAAAAGGTGACATTTGCAACAATGTGCTCCAAACTACATCCTGTGTCTACAGGAGATGCACTTGACCGATTTACCATAGATATGGAGTGAACGTTGGCCACACGTCTCATCCTTGCAACAAAACTAGAAGACATTTGAACTGTCCCACAGGCCTGTAAGGGGGTGGGATTCATGGTCTGTATGGGTGAATTTTACTGTGTACTTCTAATTAGATAAACACACTAAAATCATCCTTATGAAACATCAGTTTACGCATAAGCTTGAATGTTGATTGTTTACTCCAGCAAACCAAATGCACCCAGTTCTTGTTCAATCATGAGTAAAATATCTTTGGAACTTAGAAACTGGCATTTGGATACATGCTGATGCAGTTGCTCCATCTCTTCATTCTGAATGCTAATTCAGAATGAAGTGATTCAGCAAACATACCATTGAAACACCTTTCAATGCACTTCCAGGATTGTGCAAAGTCACCTGAAATCTCATGCATCCCACCACAAGCCAAATCAAATGTGACATGAGGCAATTTTAGGTTATTATTATAAGAATGTGCCTGGCTGGAGGAAAAGAAAAATGTAAAAGACAAATTCTAGAAAAAAGAAAAGCCATATCCAGCAGCCTCATGCTGAATCACAACATAGGTCTGACTAGTTTGTACTTATGCGTGCTCTTAGATTTTCTGCAATGTCTCTTGCAGTTCAGGCAGGATCTTTCCCAGCCTACTAACTGAAGAGGATGGATAAAGGCTGTTCATCAGCCTGCACCGTTGCAGGTGTGTATGGAGGTGTTGGCCTAGGATTGAGGGGACAGAAACGCAGCAGACCACTCAGCCAGTGAGGAGGGAGGGGTTTTCAGGCACTATCTGGGTGCTACACCCAATGGCATGGACTGAGCTCTGGGATAGGCAACCTTTTAAATGTGCTAATTGGGAATGGGCAAGGGAGGGAGGCCTTGGTAGCTGCTAAGAAAAGTGTCTGGGGCTGCATGGGTGCCCATGGTTGCCACATTATCTACACCCGGCATCGCTAGGGCCATAGCAGTGGGTTAGGCATTTTGGGCAGCTCCTACCATTAGCTGTCAGTTGCCTTTTCCCCACCTGTTGGAATATTGCAAGCAGGTGAGTGATTGTGATTTGCCTGGTTTTCTTTTCTCATCTTGGCTAAAATGGGCAGATTCATGGTGGAGGCTGGAGGGAAAAGAGTGCTGATGAAAAGGTTGCTTGTCCTGTCCTCTCACAGCCATCCAGCAAGAAGTGATGGTGATCAAGAGTGATACTTGAAACCAGGGTGATCTTGGCTTTATTGGAAGGGGACCCTCCTAGTTTTCTTGAAGCCTTCATGATTGAGATGGATTTATTTGATTTATATGCTGCCTGATTAAGCCATAGGTTTTCTGGGTGGCTTACGGACAATCAGCCCCCCAAAAATACAATAATAAGCAATGCAATAAAAACAATAATATCAATAAAATTAATAGTGACAACAACAAACAACAGCAATAATAAATTAAATATGTAAGATAACTAAATGATAAATTAATAAACTAAGAAGGGGTATAAAAAGCAATTATCCAATAATACAACATAAAATCATGACCAAAGTTTAAAAAAACATGGTGTTACTTGTTAAAATGGTAACAGCAACTAAATTTAAAATCAAAGCCTGAAAGATTCACTCTTCAAAATAAGCACAAAGCAAGCAAGTCTTCAGCTGACGTCTGAAGGAGTACAGTGTTGACACCAGTCTAATTTCCTCCAGAATTGAATTCCATAGCAATGGAATTCAATGCTCCCTTCCTTGCCAACTGCCCCCTCACTTCGATCAGGGGAGGAAGGTAAAGGACGGTCTTAGATGCTGACCTCAGTGATTGGGATGGTATGTATGGAGAAAGGTGCTCCCTCAGATATCCATTAAATTGCAATAAAGTTGTTGTGGCCAATAAGTAAATCCATAGTTTTCATTGTGAGGTGTCAGGGCAAAGCATCTGTTTTACTACTACTGAATCAGAATCCTTCTAGAGTTAAGGTGATTTTGTCTTCCGATCAGAGAAGCATTCACTGGAGAGGGCTAGGCCAGAAGTCCTGGCCAAGGATCCTTTTAGTTCTGCCTGAGTAGATTTTCCATCATCCTTACCCATCATGGTTAAGGAAAATGGGGTTATAGACCAACACATCTGGAGCATGATTGGCCAGAGGAGGCTCAGCTAGGCAGAACATTCACCCAAGTCCCTGCCTACAGGAGTCCAATCTAAAAACATGACACAAAAGTTGAAGGGGAGGCAACTTTGCACAATCTGGGAAAGAGTGAAAGAATAAAAGACTATTATCTTAGGACTGGAAAGAAACAGAAAAGCAGAAACAAAAAAATCAGATGGGAAATGGAGGATAGAAACAACCAACTTTTCAAATGAATTCTTCAGTGGTCATAGAGAACAGGTCAGCTGCATTTTCAAAAGAGGAGTTTTCCACACAAAACAGGCCTACAGCAAAGAGCATGTGGACAAGATGGGAAGCAAAGGCACTTTTCCTTTATACTTATTGTGAAGCAAAGGTGAAGATAGATCCTGAGAAGTTTAGCAAAAATGCTCTACCTGCAGGAAAATCAATACTAATTAAAAGAATCCATCGAATGAAGAAACATAGCTGAAATATGTGCCAGGATCCTTGTCCCCAGCTAGGAGCTTTTGTGTCCTATTTAAAAATTCAGAAGGCCTCAAATATTAGTTCCAGTCTTTTACTAAAGAGATTTAATGGTCCACAATTCAATTTGAAGTGAAAGTATCCCCCAAACGACTCTTTATAAAGTCTTTTGGAGACCAAAGTCAATATCTATGGTCCTTCTGAGATGCAGCTATTGATTACCTGTCGGAGCCAATGAGCATTAAAAACGCAAAGAGATTCAGGAGTACATCTTGCTATCACAAAACCTTGTACCTAATAACATTGGCATATATTGACTGGTCCATGGAAAAGCCCAGAATGTAAATAAAATGTGCTGCCTTCCTTTCTTTCTTCTGCTGAGACCTAATTGTAGTTTTGTAGGCTTCTGCAGCCTATAAATGGACAACAGATGATTGTGTGTTGTTATGCTTTCATTTGGGTGGCGAAGCATTCTGGGAATCAAGACTGTGTGGTATGTCAGACTTAAATGTGCAGCCCGTACAAGTCATTGGCTTCTTTGTCATTAATATTCTGTCTTCTCCACTCTCAATTTGTGACAATCTGATTGTATGGATTTCTGCATCTCCTTTCATTTCCCAGGCTTTGGCAAATGACCCATGGCAGTCTCCATACACAGAGAGAACCCATCATAGTGGCCTTTTCAAACTGCAGCTGCCTCTGGCAATGTTTTTGTTCCCCCCTTTGGCACATCGGCTGTGGAAACAGTGCGTACAGTTTAGGAAGGTGAGAAGGACTGAGGCTTTGTGTGAAGTGGCAAAAAGATGAAATATTTTTATACTGCCCAATAGCCGAGACCTTTATATCAAGCATAAAAATCAGGATTTCAACCACAATACAGAAATCAGCTTTCTCAGGTTTAAAGGAGAATGTCCTATTTTGATAACCACATTTGGCACTGATTTGTATATTGATGAGGCATGATCCTCCAAAATTAAATGAAATATAAAATAGTATATTTTTAAAATAAAAAATTAAATAAAATATAAAATAATATATTTTTAAAATAAAAAATTAAATAAAATATAAAATAATAAAATATAATTGCAGGTTTATCAATTAGTTAACTAGTGCTGAAATGAAATGATGGGGCAGGACATACATTCTATAGAAAAGTTTCACCTCTGAAAAGTTCATCATCTTTCTTTGATACTTTCCCACACTGTTTTGCAAAAGAGTGTACACCAGAAATGGGTGTAATTTTTTTAAAGATAAGATAAGATTCACAAATTTGATCAAAAATAGTCTGGAAAGAACAGGAGGAAGAGGAGCAGGAGAGGGGAAATGTGTCAGGAAGCCAAACAGAGAGTTGTCTATTTTGGGCAGTGTGCCTGGATGCTTAAACCTGGCCTTGAATCCTCTGTATTCAAACATGCTTGTGATGCTGAATTAGGATTGCCATCTCCCTTTTTCCTGACAGCTTCCTCATTTATAGCAGTTATATGGATGGTTGGCACAAAAAAGTTTAATTCGATTTTATTTGATTGGCATAGGTGAGTGGGAATACGGTTAAGGTTAAGAATGTACAAGAATTTCCTTCCTATTTATATGTCATGCAAACATGCCCCAAACAGAAATGCAAGAAAGTGAACAATACATCAACACTCGCACACACAGAGTGCACTTTGAAATATGGATTTCCTCAAATGGAGAAAAAAATGCATGCTTCCCCCACCTGAGATCCGTACTTTTATGGTTCAAGTGAACTGAAAGCTGGTGAAAACAGACAGACAGACAGGTTGAATCAACATACATTTCAAACTCATTCTTGAACAATTTTGGTGAACTGAAAAATATCACTAGTTCTCTGACCCTTGGGTGAGAATTTAATTCAGTCCATTAGTTCAATAACATGCATATGCAAATATCTTCATAAGTAGGATGGGGGAAATGAGATTAATGTGGGAAAAGTAAACCTGACAGATTCATGCTTCCCAAGTGGCACCAATGATAAATAGGGCAAGCATGCCAAACTCTCCCCCTTTCACCCTGGCCATTTGCAGTTTACTAACTGGGGCAGAAAACAGATAGGAATAACCATTTGCATGCAATGCCCTGTCTATATCTCTGCCCCCCCACCACCTCCCATATAGGGATACACAAGCAGAAATAGAAGAATCATCAGTGGAAGACGGACACATCCCCTATCTGATGGCTTAAGCCATGGCGAAAATTCTGTGTCTTCTTATATAGAATGTGGGCAATGTGAGGACATTCCCATAGGAACTGTTTAGCAAAGTGCAGACTAGATATGGTCAAAGGAATAGGTCAAATAAATGAATAAATGGACCCTAATAATGTTACAGAGTAAAATCTGATGGACTAAGTGGTGCCATTGTGCCCTCTTGTCCTCTGTGTCTTCACTGATTGGCTAGGTCACAAAGTGAAGTACCATTTTGACAGCAACTAACTGCAGAGGAAAGGAGCAGCAGCAAGATGAATTGGAGGGGAAAAAAAGAAAGCATGGAAGTTCTCCTCTAAAAGGGCATCATTCACAGTAAGAGCTGAGCAGTGATAAACATTCACTAAATTGATCTGTGAATCAGCAAAACTTGAGTTGGAATTCCACAACACTTCTCTGAATTCCACTGTAAATCCTGTTCCCATTTGCATTGATATCAAGATTGTGATGTGTAAGCAGGCGAGATTCATGGAAAAGTAATGTGCATTTTTTCTATGTATTTTTCCAAGTGTATGTATCAGTTATGCACATATTGAAAAAACATGTATTTTCCTCATAGGATAATTTTTTTGCCTTCATGTTTTCATGCACGTTCTTCATGTATGCACATTTCTGAATATTTTGCTTTGTTCTACCAATCACATCACAAATGTGCACAACCGATTCAGAAATGCATGGATTTCCATTGCATTCAAATCTGTTTTCAGTGTTTGGAAAGCTAAGTAAGTTCTGGTCAAAAATAAATTAAAGAAATTGCTCATGCATCCTTACGGGGCATGACATTAAAGAAGGCTGTATATACGAGAATCAGTGGCTAGAAATTAGATATCAACACATCAGGGTGGAAACTGCTTGAGTTGTACAACTGTCATTTCTGGAATATGACTGTAGAATCAAAGGACTTCACTGAGTTGACATATCTTGGGCTAACCTGCTTTATTTGCACAACCCATGTCTTTTCTCCATGGGCCTCTGAAACTTATTCCTTCATTTTCATTTTGAACATTAATCTGGTCCACATAGATTTAACAATGGCCTTTGGAGATCAGAAATAGCTGCAACTATATTTTTGTTTATTTAGCATGTTGATGTTGTAGTAGAAAAGCTCATTATGAGATCAAGGCTCTTGCCCTTCTAATCTGATGACATTCATATTTTCCAGACGCAAAATATGCAGCGTGGATAAGCCCTGAATATTAGTGAGAAGGGTGAGGCATTCAAAGTCTGGAAACAAAATGTACTTCATAGATAAAGTGCTCACTTCTTGTCACTGTAATCTGAATAGGAGGTCCAGAAGCCAAAAAAGGGGCAAGGAAAATAAAGGATCTGGTCCTGTCAGAGTAAAACACTTGATAACACATTTCTGTTTGATGGGAATCTTTAAGCACTGGCTTGAGGGGTGCTATTGGATCTTATTTATTTACTGAGATCTTGGTCATATTAAACAACTGGGCAGCCTGTGTTACTAGGAACACTGTTCAGCATACTGCACATGAAAAAATTAACTTTTAATCTTGAAGCTCATTTATATGCTTTATCTTTTATATGTAATATAAGTTTAATTAGAATTGGGTTTGATGAGAATGGTAGTTAACAGATACGTTACTGGAAGAGAAGTTGCAAAAACATTATTCATTAGTCAGAGAAATCTAGTTGTTCCAAAATGAAATGCGGTATCAAGATGTCATAAACATTTTTTTCAACCAAAAGAAAGACTCCCCCTTATGCAAAGTGTACTTCTGTTTTTTACATTTTCTAGAATACTTCACTGGAACCGTAAAAAAGTTGTATTTAGCTTATTGGTGGGGGGGGGTAGACCTAAGATTGCCTCTGTATGTATGGTTCTTTCTTCTCTGCTTGCAGCACGAACACCTGCCTTGTAGGAGTTCAGTAAAGATCTAGACTTGGGGAAGTTTTCTCTTCCACAATTCCACTAGTATAACTCCTCCTCCTCCTTCTTCTTGGCTTTCAGGTAAGTGATTTTGGCCCTGTCATGGATGGGGTCGCACTCCCTCTAAAGGACAGGGCCCACAGCCTAGGAGTGCTCCTCCACCCAGAGCTATCCCTGGAGGCCCGGGTGATGGCGGTGATGAGGAGTGCCTTCCTTCAGCTTTGGCTGATCCAACAGCTGCATCCTTACCTGGACGAGCTCTGCCTAACGACAGTGACACATGCTCTGGTAACTTCCCGGTTGGGTTACTGTAATGCGCTCTGTGTGGGGCTGCCCTTGAAGACGGTCCGGATACTTCAATTGGTACGGAATAGAGCTGCCAGGTTGCTGACGGGGGCTGGTTGTTCTCATATAACGCCAGTCCTCTACCAGCTTCACTGGCTCCTGATTGAAATCTGGGCCCAATTCAAGATGCTGATACTAACCTATAAAGGCCTAAATGGCTTGGAACCAGGATACCTGAAGGAACGTCTCTCCCCCTACATGCCCTCATGACCCTTAAGATCGGCAGGGGAGTCCTTGCTCCAGGAACCCTATTTGAAGGAGGTACAGAGGGTATTACTCAGAGGAGGGCCTTCTCTGCAGTGGCACACAGACTATGGGATATGCTCCGCACAGAGGTCTGCCTGGCACCGACTCTTTAGTCTTTTTGGCGCCACGTGAAGACCTTTTTATTTACCCATCATTTTAATAATTGAATTATTTTAACAAATCAATTATATTTTGTACAGTCACATTCTCTTTTTCTTTTTCTTCCTTTCTCTTTTATTTTGTATTGTTATTGTTGTTTGTAAAATTGCTTTTATTGGATGTTTTAATTGTGTTTTATATTATTCATTGATTTTTTTTGTAAGTTGTCCTAAGGCTTGAGCAAAGGACAGGTTAGTCATGTCTAAAATAAATAAAATATTATACATCCATATTGTACATATTTCCCTATACCTCATTATAAGGCCTTTTAAAATAAATACAAATAAGTATTTCCAGTATAGATTGCATAGCAGATTGTTAAACCTCAAACAGCAGTTGGAATAATTCTGACAAATGCAGTTAGTTATGCAGCTAGCTAGTTAGCTTGATTG
The DNA here is from genome assembly GCF_004798865.1 of Varanus komodoensis. Classification (NCBI taxonomy): domain Eukaryota; kingdom Metazoa; phylum Chordata; class Lepidosauria; order Squamata; family Varanidae; genus Varanus; species Varanus komodoensis. The sequence goes on along the minus strand of NW_025335268.1, from coordinate 12,515,930 downwards.
CATGTCCCAGATAGTTAGTGGCTAAGACTGTTTACTTACCTGGAATAGGGAGGTCAGAGGAATCCCAAATGGACTCAAATTATTTTGAATTTCTAAGAAGTCAGTTCACAGATTCCACACCATACCAACTTTTTCTGTGTCATGCAGATTCTGCAGACTTGCAGACCATTAAATAAAATGTAATTTTATGCAAAGTTAGTCATAGAAAATGTGACCCAAAATGTGCATTTCTTCATAGTTTAGGTATGAAGATTTTTCTGGGATTTGCATATTTTGGTGGGGATTTGCACATTCAAAGGAGGCTGAATTTACTCAACAAACTTAGGAAAATAGGTAAGATTTTCACAAAACTTGATTTTATCAATAAGCTGAGGACAGAACCTGACAATTCATGAAACAGACAAAATGGGGATTTAACAGCATCTGTACTTCCCTTACCTGGAAGAAAGCCTCACTGAATTCAGTGGGAATTACTCCCAAATAAACAAAGATAGGATTATACTGCAAAAGCCAGATCCTGCATATGTTTATTCAGAAGTACATCCCACTGCTTGTGTTGTGACTTACTACAAAGGAAATGTACACAGGAATTCAGCCCTTTGTGACAAGACATGGTGAATGAAAACTGGAAGAGCAAGCTGCAGTATTCTAGCAAATTCATTAAGCAGCAACACTGGGGGGAAATGTTATTGGCCGCATCTGCCTGTCTATACAGACTCAGCGAAAGGCTGCTGTGCATACAGTGTGCCAGCAAACAATCAGCCAAACTCTGCCTTGGGAGAGGAGCAGCCAGCCGTGGGATGGAACTCAGCCCCTAATCAGTCCACTCTGCCCCAGAGTGAGGACTGATGAGCAAATGTCTGTTTTGGGTCCTCCCACATGCAGTCTCTCCCACTCCCAGGGTACAAAACATGAACTGAAACAAAATGGTCTCCCATCTGCAGTTGTCAAATTCAGGAGCTGTTCTCATCATGGAGAGCCTGATGTGCTTACCTGTTATAGAGATGTTAAAGATGAGGAACCAGTCAGAGACTGAGAGAGAAGCGGGGGACCCTAATTCATCACTAACATGGTTGAATACACCAGAATTGAAAACCAGACTTTTGAGAGTAAAGCATTCAAAGCCTGGAGGGGCAAATCTATAATGTTTGGCTTTTCCTGATTTATTTATTTAAAACTCTAATCCTTTCCATCACAAATCTCCCTAATTATCACCAATTACTTGACAAAGCCTTTGCATGTATAACAATCTATTTATTGCTGGTTTCTGTCAGGATCCAAATGCACAAAGTGTACTGCATAAAAGGGATAGGAAAATGTTGCGAGGGGAGAGAGTTAGGAGTATTTGGGGGTTGCTGTACGCTCCCCTGTTTTCCCTGCTTCTTGAGTCCTGATTGCCTGCTACAGCGAAGACTGGTTAAATAGAAGGAGGGAAATCAGGCCAAGGGACTTTGAAATGGTTCAACAATTCTAAGGGAGAAGGTGAAGCAGAAGTACAAGAAGAAAGGTGGCATCCTGGAACCTCACAGCATAAAGAAAGATGAGAGGGGAAGTGACACAAGTGAATGTCAGGAAAAGTACATAGAGTACAAAGAGGGGAAGTAGTGCTAAGAAAAGGGCAGCTGGCTTGTTAAAGGCCAAGGGCACAAACAGAAGAGTGACTGGTAAGAAAGAAGTTTTTCAATGCAGAGAGTGACAGTCAGGAAAACACAACAGGACAAAATAGAGTTGCTTACTTGTTCTAGCAATTGTAGTACTAGCTCATGCTAACTCTGTAGTTGGCCACTAGGTTGACATTCTCAGAGATCCTTCAGCTGCTCATCCTTATTGCTCTGGAGGCATTCTTCCCACTCCTGCATCTTCTTACTCTGCACCATGGGCCGTTTTCCTGAGCCTGCCAGTACTTGCCTTTCTTGTCCTGCAGCCCGTCAGCTAGGTCCTGGAGCTGTACATTGCTCAGCATTGCCCACTGCTGCATTTGCAAGGTCATGTTGTCCATTTGGTAAGCGAACAGAAGAAAGGCACAATCCCTCTACCCTTGATGGAGGTGAATGTTCAGAAGGTATAAAATCCAGAGGAGATCATTTCATCAATGATGGACCTGGGGGAAAGCACTGGTGAAAGTTGAAGAACTGTGGAAAGTACCAAGCAGAATACTTTTCAGTCCTCAACAATGTTCTTTTTAAAAGGATCTCCTTCCAATCCTGGAGAAGCATCAGCCAGACCATGTACTAAAGGATAGGTGGAGAAAACTTTGGCTCCGATACTCAAAGTGCAAATTACATTTAATAGGTATGAAGCTAGCGCTGAATTTAAGGGCATGATGCCTGAACTTAAGGACTCTTTCAGTCTGATCCTTGGCATTCTTATGTATCTCCGGCTAATTGCACAAGGACCAGCTCAAAGGCATTTTGCCTAAAGAGAAGGAGAAATAATTCCTTCCACACACAGAAACTGACTGGTCTGGACTGACAACTGAATCTAGGAAGGGATGAAGCATCCGATTCCAGTCCATGTCAGTCAATTCCATGCATTTTCCTCATTGGTCTGCAACTTTAAAACTGTATTTAATTTGCAGTTTCCCATGACATACACATCTTTATACAACTTTCCCTATATACATTTGGTTACACAGCTTTGCCCAAAATACCTATTTCTGTGCACAATTTTAAAGCTGAGAATGACAGCATAAATGTATCTGACATGTGTTTTTAATTATTTATTATATTTCTATACCTCCCAACAGCCAAAGCCTTCTGGTAAAAGAGTATAAAAACAGAAGTATTTAGAACTTTCATTTTGCAGGACACACAGAGATCCCCAGTTGCTTCTTAAGCCATTAACTATTCCCAAATGTTCCTTTACCAAACGGGCATTCAACAGGGAACCTGTTATATAATGACTTTATGCATTTAAATGGAAGCATGTTCATGTTTATGAATGCACTCAATAAACACATATTCTTCCTCATTTTTTATGCATCCAGCCATGCCAAGGATGTCAAAAGCAACATGCCCATCATGGACACCTCCAGGGATTTGGCTTCTCCAACGGTGCCTGTCACTTTAACAAATGCAGCCAAGAGGGCTGCAGCCACCTTTGGCAGCTTGTAGGTGAGCATGGTGTTATGGTTGACTCCTCCTTCTTGTCCAGATGTTGGGAAAGATGCCAGCACCAGTGCCTGTCGTCTGATCTTTCTGTTAGTTTGGAATGTGACTTAGTTTACTTAAAATGTGCACCAAAGAAATGCTCCCTGATTCCTAGCAGCTGCCCTGCGGCATCCTGCCCTGAACCTGAAGTTAGAAACATAGAAACAGAGTGAGTCAGAAGGGGTCTCCCAGGCCATCTAGTCTGACCAGCCGGCTCCGCTCATGACATGCCCCCCATGTGGACGTCCAGCCTATCCTTGAACACCCGCACTGATGGGGCCTCAACGACCTCTCGTGGAAGCCCATTCCACACCCTCGGGGTCCTGATTGCCAGGAAGTGCTTCCTGGCATCCAAATGGAACCTTGGCTCCCTGAGCTTTGCTCCATTGGAGCATGTCCTGCCTTCCTCTGCAGGGGAGAACAGGTCTCTACCCATCTCCATGTGACATCCCCTCACATACCTGTATGTCGCCAACATATCCCCTCTGAGTCTGCTCTTCTCCAGGCTGACGAGACCCAGTTCCCTCAGTCTCGCCTCATATGGCATCCCCTGCAAACCGGCCACCAACCTTGTGGCCCTACACTGCACTGACTCCAACCTGGCTATATCCTTTCTGTAATGAGGGGCCCAAAACTGAACACAATACTCCAATTGTGGGCGCACCAGAGTCGTGTAGAGTGGTAGTAATACCTCTCTTGATCTAGAAGCCACACTTCTGGCTATGCAACCAAGGGTGGCGTTCGCCCTCTTGACCACCGCATCACACTGCTGACTCATGTTTAGCCTGCAGTCAACCAGTACCCCGAGGTCCCTTTCACAAGTGCTGCTCTCCAGCCACTTGTCACCTAACCTGTACTTATGACAGCTATTCCTATGCCCCAAGTGCAAGACCTTGCACTTATCCACATTGAACGCCATCCTGTTGTCTCCTGCCCACTTCCATAGTCTGTCTAGATCCTTTTGGATCTGGAGTACCTGCTCCACAGTTGTGGCCACTGCTCCAGTTTTAGTGTGGTCTGCGAATTTGATCAGCAGACTGTTCACCCCTTCTTCCATGTCATTTTTGAAAAGATTAAACAGGATCGGCCCCAGCACAGAGCCCTGGGGGACCCCGCTTGTCACTGGCTGCCATTCCAATGATTCCCCATGAATGGTTACCTTTTGCTTTCGGTCAGTCAACAATGCCCTAATCTACCGGACAGTGCTTTGGTGTATCCCAGAACTCCTCAGTTTCTCCACCAGGATATCATGGAACACTTTGTCAAAGGCCTAGCTGAAATCCAGGTATACCACCTCCACTGCATCCCCTCCATCTAGCCATCTCAAAACCTTGT
>NW_025335268.1:12493723-12511346 GCF_004798865.1 Varanus komodoensis | reverse complement strand
GTTTATCTGGCAGGACCTGTTTTTGCGGAAGCCGTGTTGTGTGGCTGTCAGCCTCCCTTCCCTATCTAGCAGCACTAGATTATTATGTGCTGCTAGATAGGGCCTTTCTCTATTATGAGCCTTTCCATTGTTTTTCCTACAATGGACATAAGGCTAACTGGTCTATAATTCCCCATGTCCTTTCTACTACCCTTTTTGAAAATTGGGACCACTGATGCCACCCTCGAGTTCTCTGGAACTTCACCTGTTCTCCACGAGGTCTCAAAAATGGAGGCCAGCGGGCGTGAGAGAACCCCTGACAACTCTCTAAGTACTCTCGCGTGTAACCCATCAGAGCCTGGAGCCTTAGTAATGTCCAATGCCCTGAGGAGCCCCTCGACTTCAAGGAGGGGTGACTCTAATCTGTGCCCCTAAGTCCCCAGCCTCATCTAATCTCCTATGTGGATATCCCCCGTCCTGCTTTGGGGAGAACACAGAGGCAAAATAGTCATTTAGCATCTGTGCCTGTTCCCTCATATCAGTCACTGGATCTCCTTCCTCCTTATTTAGTGGTCCCACCACATGTCTCCCCTTCCTCTTCCTATTTACATGCTGAAAGAAGCCCTTTTTGTTGCTCTTGATATTCTTGGCAAGTCTCATCTCGCAATCAGCCTTAGCCTTGCGAAGAATCATTTTGCAACGCGCCTCTTCCTCCCGGTATACCCTTTTGTCTATTTCCCCAGTACCCATTTCCTATGGAGGTTCCTCTTTCGTCTAATCCCTTTAACCACCTCCTTTCGCATCCATGGCGGCAACTCCCCACCTTACTGACTAGAGGTATCATCAAGGCTTGCACCTCCAAAACCTCCCTTTTGAGTGCTATTCACCCCTCCTCAACTTGCTTGCCTTCCAGTAACCTATCCCAGGAGACTTTCCCTAGTCTGGCCTTCAGTTGGCCAAAGTTGGCCCTCTTGAAGTCCCAGCTTCTAGTACTTGACCTGCTGCATGTCCCCAGTCCCCTGATCTCAAAGCAAAGGATGGAGTGATCACTTGCATCCAGAGCTCCCCTAATCTGTACTTCATCTATCAGCTCCTCCCTATTGGTCAAGACCAAGTCAAGGATGTTTCCCCCCCTTGTTGCCTCTTGGACCCTCTGTGTGAAAAACCCTCCCTCTATAGCTTCTAGGAAGTGACGAGACCTGGCTGTCACCGCTGAGTGAGTCTCCCAAGTAATATCCGAGAGATTGAAATCTCCCATAATTACTGTGTCTCTCCCCCGAGATATCCTTAGAATCTGGCCTGTCAGGACATCATCCAGGGTCTCAAGTTGACCTGGAGGGCGATAACATACCCCCACTGTCAGGTCTCTTTCCCTGTCAAAACCCCTAAGTTTCACCCAGACTGCCTCTACCGAATCCCCATCTGTGCTGCATTCTAGCTCACTGCATTCTATCCCTTCCCTGACGTATAAAGCCACACCCCCACCTCTCTTTCCCTTCCTGTCCTTTCTAAAAAAGTGATAACCCTCTATGTTCACATTTCAGATTTGCCTTTTATCCCACCAAGTTTCTGTGATTCCCACCAGGTCATACCCTCCTATTCCCAGGAGAGCTTCAAGTTCTTCCTGCTTATTACCCATGCTCCTAGCATTGGCGTACATGCACCTCAACTCCTTCCCACCGCTTCCTTTCCTTGGAGTTCCCAGCCTCCTCCTTCCTCCCATCCTCCTTGATACCTGGCCCCTCTCTGTAGGAGTTCTGTCAGTCCCTGCAGTATGTCCAAAACCCTGCTCCCAGAGCCCTGATCCTCCGCCCACACTTGTCCAGTGCAGACACGTTACCAGGGGGCCTGAACCCCCCTCCCCGGCTCAGTTCAAAGTCTTCCGGACGAAGCTCACTAGAGCATCTCCAAAGGACCTTTTCCTCATCCTTGTGAGGTGTAACCCGTCCCTTGCCAGAAGTTCATTGGCAAGAAAATGAGTGCCGTGGTCGAGGAACCCGAAGTGTTCCTTCTGGTACCACACCCTAAGCCAGTCGTTCACCTCGGAGGCCCTCCTGTCCCTTCCTGGCCCAAATCCCCCAAAGACCCTGGTGGTCCCAACCACACCCTGCCTGGCCACATTGTTTGTGCCCACATGGATCACCAGGAGCGGCTGGTGACCCCCGGAGCGAACAAGATGCTTCACCCTGTCCTTCACATGCCGGATGCGTGTGCCCGGCAGGCAGCGAACCTCCCTTGTCTCCAGATTGGGGTGGCACACTGCCGCCTCAGTGCCCCTCAGCAGGGAGTCCCCAACAACAATCACCCGCCGCCGTACCTTCCTGGTGCTGGTGGGCAGCCATGCCCTGGCCCTCGCCTCTCCTACAGCGGCCCCCTTGCCACCTGACATCCCAGGCTGGGGTTCCTGCTGGTCCCCCGAGGCCTCATCAGCCCCAGCCTCCCCAAGTGGAGAGAGCCTGTTTCCCAGCTCCAGATTGGTGCCAGGAGAAGGAGGAGGCCGTGCTGGCCTCCTCCTCCTGTGGGTGACATACCTCCATGTCTCCTCAGCTGCTCCTCCCATGGTCTCTCCCTCAACCCTCTGTCCAGAGGGGGGCTGCTCCAGGGGGACCTGGAGAGCTCTCTCGGCCCTCAGGCACCTCACCTCCTCTTCTAGCAGGGTCACCAACTTGCACCGAGGGCAAGTGTATCCCTGCCTCTCCTGGGGGAGAAGGGCGAACATGTCGCAGCTGTCGCAGCAGACAGCAACACCCGTGACTCCCGCCAAGGCCATCTCCTGGTCTGCCTTCGGTATCCCTTCTGAGACCTTACCTTGGTCCCCTGCCTTGTTTCTCCTGCAGTTCCTCTCACTCGCCCAGGTCTCCCAGCCAAAAACCCACTTGCACACACACACAAGGATAAAATAAACTTAAATTTAAATTGGAAGAAAAAGCAAAGCACAGCACAGCACAAACAAACAAACCTCTGTGTCTCAGGGAAGGGAGTCTCCGGACAGCCCGGGCCGCAGCCAAGGGCCGCAGCCAAGGGACGATGTGCTTCCTCTCCGCTGCTCCTGGCCCTCTGCTCCCCTGCCCAGCTCTTACCTTGCCTTCGCCAGTCCCCTGGCCACTCAGCACTCTCTCCCAGCCTCTGCCTCTGCCGCTCTGCCAAGAGGCCAGAGCCAAAAGGTCTCTGTTAGTGGGCTAGCTGGGAGTGCATGTGACTCACATTCATGAGCATGGACACTAGTCTATACTGCCTGAGATATCAGCCTCACTCTGCCTAAAGGGGGAGCTGGCCCTGATTTCCTGTTTTCCCTGGTTTTCTCTTCCATATTTTTCTGGGTTTGTGTTATAGCAGGAACAAATTTTTATGTTTATTGTTTTGGAGGGGGTTGAATCACTACATTAATTTGGATTGTTACAGTTAAGCAAAATTGCTTAGAGCCCTCTGTCAACACATTTTGACAAAAGATAGCAAAATAAATGTCTGAGAATTATAAAACATGTCTAGATCAACACTGTTACAAAATGTACTAAAAATGGGGAGGTTTGCAGTAGCCCAGCACTGCAAAGATGCAGACCCCTTAATAGAACACAGCATTTTTTTTATTAAAAGGCAGAAATATATATTGGTATGACAAAGGATGGACATTATCTCAGCAGATGAAAATAAAGCTAGAGCAAGAAAAGATGGGTAATTTCCTTTAAGGATCTTTTCCATTTATCAAATGAAACAAATATATCAAGAGAGAGCCAAACAACACAATTCATATGGGGGAATAAGATAAATAAATCATCCTAGTTTCAAGACTATTATGGTAAGAGGGATACTGTGCAAGATATTAGATGCGAGAATGTGAGTGGATGTGGGGAGGGAATGGGCTTTGATTCATGTCCATGTACTGATAGGCAGGTCAATGGGTACAGGCTACAGCTTAACTTTGTATTTTTCTTAATATTATCTCTTTAATGAAGCACAGTATTGCTTGGATATACAAGCTGTAACCAAGATTCTAGTATCATGCTTTCATTTGACTGGATGTGTGTGTGCACATATATTTATATAGGATTTAAATCATTGTGTATTTTATGTATCTGATCATTTTTCCATATATGTCATGGCACAGCTTTACATAATACTATATGGTTATATCCAATGGTAGACCCACTGAATTGGGCCTGTAACCATTGGATACAATCCCATGTACGAAGAAACTAGGTTATTGTATCTCTTTACTTATATACAGGAATACCACTGGCCAGCATGTTGCTCCTGAACTGGAAAATGCAACTCAGTTTTCTGTGTGCAGATGGAAGATGGGTCTATGGGCGCACTGAGTGATTTTGCATTGACTTAGAATAAGCTAAGACAATCTCTACTAGTCCTCATACTGATGCCTCATGTCCACTCGTGCCCCTGTCTGAGAGTTGGGTACATAAGCAGACTTCTGTGTATGTTGTCAATGTAGACTCAGTTGCACATAGGTTTTGGATGTGCACAAACCAAACCCATCTTTATTGTGCTGCTCATTAACTCCCCAGTGAATTGGCCAAATATGTCTTTTGATGCAAATAACGGCTGTATCTGGAAGCCCCTGGCTGTTACATGTAACTCGTTATCAGCAACTAACTACCTTTGAATGGAGGCCCAAGGACAGCAGGACTAGTTCTTAGCACACCCACAGGAAACATTTGCTTTTAGCAAACAGAGCCAGACTTGGGAATGGATTCAACTGCTTTTCATGTTTTATTGTTTTCTAATGGTATGAACATTCAGCAATTAGCAAACAGATCTGGAAACGTTTTTGCTTTCTGAAGGATCCTGTGTTAAATACAGTTTGGTCTAGTGCAAATTTGGAACATGCTTGAAATCCTTGCATCCCGATAGCAAAGCTATGAAGTGCTTCATTAATATTCAAATTTTGCAGGCAGGGCCTTGAGAATGAGAGAGAATTCTCTTTCAAAAGAGCCACTTAATTTGTGATTGAGGAATTAGAATTCAGAGCTCTTGAGTGGAAATTTCTGTAACGTGCTTTATGTGGGGCTGCCCTTGAAGACAGTCTGGATACTTCAGATGGTTCAAAATAGAGCTGCCAGGATGCTGTCAGGGACTGGGTGTTATTCTCATATAACCCCAGTCCTCTATCAGTTCCATTGGCTTCCCATCGAAGTCCGGGCCAATTCAAGTTGCTGGTTATTACCTATAAAGCCCTAAACGGCTTGGGATCAGGATACCTAAAGGAACGCCTTCTTCCCTATTTGCCTCTTCACCCCCTGAGATCAGCAGCAGAGGCTCTCCTCTGGGAACCCTCTGTGAAAGATGTTAGGAGACAGAGTACCCCGAGGAGGGTCTTCTCTGCGGTGGCACCCTGACTATGGAATGCGCTCCCCACAGAGGTCCGTCTGGCACCGTCATTATATGTTTTTCGGTGCCAGGTTAAGAACTTTTTATTTAATCAATATTTTAATAAGTTTTAATATCACATTTTATTATTGTATTTTATTAATTGCAGCCAGAGTGGGTCATCAATTTATTTATGCTGTTAGCCATCCAGACACGTTAGTAATTGGACGGCATACAAATTTTATAAATAAATAAATACATAAATAAATAAATAAATCATAACATGTAATCCATTGGATCACTAATACTTGAAGGGGTTACTCAAAGGGCTAATACTTATGACTTATGGTAGTTATGAAAGAATACTACTGGTGTTGTTTCATGGTGTCCAAGTGTATGAAAATTACATTATATGTGCCCAGTAACACATAACAGATTTTCCTTTTGACATCTCACTGCAAATCTTTGTAAATACATCTACCTTTTCCCAAAATAGTTCAGATAAAAAAGAATATATTTGTGTGTATTCTTGTGAAGAGAGGCATTCTTGTCATGCATTTTGCTTAATATACTCATTTTTTGCTCCTAATATAATGCACGTTAATCTTATTTTAATTAATAAAAACATGTTTGTATTCATGTTTCACTAGGTTATACATTTTTGATTGAAGAACTGCATTGCAAAAGTTAGAGAATGGCAAATTTCAAAGGATAACTGAGCTTTGGTTTCATATTGGTTTAACAGTTCAAAATTAGGCAAGTCTACATTAAAAATGTACAGCAGACAAATTTCTGCCCTATCTCTATGGGAACCAACTTCTTAATAAGGGAGATTGTCAAATACTTTTGAAGAATGAGGTCCTTTGAGCTTCCTAGTTCCAGCTAGTGATGGGAGAACCTATCCCAAAAGCATTCATTATTTTTCAGAAAGCTAACAGATTTATTCCTGTAATCTTGGACAATAATTTGCTTTTAAGTCAAGATGCCATTTCCTGCATATGAGATTTTGTGCATGAGCCATATCAAACTGTATCTTAGGAGCTGTAGTGTGTCATGACATCATACATCATGACATCATACATTGTCACAGTAAGTACACCTTCCTATATAATGTTTACTCACTGTCACCAACTGGAATATGGAGAAGAGATAGAAGCATCCATCACATCATCACAGCTCGTCCTAAAAGAAAAGGATTAAACCAATCAGCTTGGTACTGATGAAGAAATGCCCCAATTTAGATACAGACTGTGCATGGTCCGAATCTTGCAATGTTGCCTGAAATTAGAAGTGAATTTGCAAGACAGCTACCCAAGATGAATGGTATGAATGCATGGCCAGCAAGCTGACTAATTCCAAAATTTGGTAGCACCACCAGTTTCATCACCATGTTTTAGTCTACACGGTCACTTAAACTGAACTATTTTACTTTGCAAACAGCAAGCATGGGAATGAAAGGCTCTCTATCATCCCAGAGGCTCTAGAAGCTAAAAGGAAAACCTTCTTGAATTCCATGGCATACAGAAACAGGAATTTTCTAACTCTGGCCCAGTTAACTCTAGACTTTGAGTGTTATAGAGAGGGTCATTAGCTATATGATATGATCATGTGGTGATGAGTGTATTATTTATTTGAGCTTTTGTATACCACTCACACTAGCCAAATGGTTCTGGGCCCCTCAATACAAGAGGGATATAGCAAAGTCAGTGCAGCGAAGGGCCACTATGATGGTGGCTGCTTTTCAGGGTAAGCCATATGAGGTGAGACTGAGGGAGCTGGCTCTTTTCAGTCTTGAGAGGAGGAGAGTCAGAGGAACCTGTTTGCAACATACAGGTATGTGAGGGGATGTCACACAGAGGTTTTTTCCCCTTCAGTGGAGGGCAGGATGTGTTCCAGTGGAACAAAGCTCAGGGAACCAAGATTTAGGGTGGATGCCAGGAAGTAGTTCCTGATGACCCCAAGGATATGCAGTGGGCTTCCACAGGAGGTGGTTGAAGCCCCAGTGGTAAAGGTGTTTACGAATAGGCTGGACATGCACATGGTAGGCATGTCATGAGTAGAGGTGGCTGGAGCTGGGGGTCAGACCAGATGGCCCAGGAAGCTCCCTTTGACTCACTATGTTTCTCTAAACAGTTGACAATACCAATATTTAAGTGACTGGCAAAGGATCAAGGCAGCATCTAAAGAAAGTGGCTATTTCATTCCTCAAAATGTAACATTCAGAACAGAATTCATATATTAAACAATGATTTCCAGACACCACAATCCATTTGAAAAAAAAGAGGGGTGCAAGCCATAGGGCATGTGCTTTGCATTTGGACTGTTCCAGGTTCAGACTGAGTGGCGTCCTGTTTAAAGCAGATTAGTGTGCAAAGGGCCAGGATGCAGGGGATGACTAGAGAATGGCAGCTGGCTCCTTGCATTGTTGCAGAATATTTGTAGTCTGCTCCTCCCACTTTCCCCAGACATGGGAAAAAGAAAATTCTCAGATATTTTCTCTGAAAAAATATCTTCAAAGGAACATGAGCTAAGGTCTAGTTGGAAGGATTTCAGAATGTCCTCTTTGAGATGTGGTGACTGGAAGTGGGCATGGTATTCCAAATGCAGTCACACCATTGATTTATCTATTGATATTGTGATACGATATGATAGCATTATGATATTGGCCAATTTGGTTTCAGTCCTTTTCTTAACATCCCTAACACTGCCTTTTCCTTCTTTCTACTGACACTGAAAACTGGGTCAAAATTTTCCATCGTGACCCTGAGCTTTCTTTCTTGAATGTTTGGAATTATTCAGTTCTCCTGTGTATATGTGCAGTTAAAATTTAATCCATTGCTCCAATCATTTTATGCTTATATTGAACTTCATTTGCTGGTTTGGCTTCCATCACCCAGTTTGGAGAGTTCCTATTGGAAGATTTTATAGTCAGCTTACATTTTCACTACCCTGTATAATTTGGTTCCATTTTGAATCTACAAATGGTGCTAACTCTTAAGTAAAACGATTAGTACCAATTCATCCCAGTTAGAGTTGTGACATAGAGTTAGAGTTTCTTTCTTTCTTTTTCATTTGCCTCTGCCCTGTTTGCATGCCCAACCCTTAAATAAGAATATGGGCACATTTTTCATTTCCTGAACATTTTCTTTAAAATGTTCAACAGCATGTTAAATAACTGCTAGGTTGATTCAGGAGCAGCCTTTTGTTGAAAGAGGTTTGGATGTTAACTTACGTAATGTCCTCCAGATCACTGCATCCTCATGTCTGTGGACTCACAAAGTATCTATAAAATGGAGCATAAAGTTATACTTCCCGGGGTTTCTGACATTCAGGATATGCTGCACCAGCTTGCAATAGTGCACCATCTGCACAATACTCTGGAAAATGGAATTCTCAAAGCACCTGAGATCTGTTATGGCATCCTAAGAGATGGCACAGTGAAGACTTTTTTGCAGTACTGCATCTTGCTAAGTTTGAAACAGGAAACAGAAGCAGGAAGCTGGAAAGAACAATGGATTATGCTAGACAAGCCCATTCTGAATAAGGTTTGAAGTCCAGGAAAGTGGGCCAGGTTTAAGATGTGTTTGGAGGGAGTGTACTAAACTTGTATATTGAGTTCTTGCACTCCTAAATAAGTTTCCATCGCTATTCATTGCAAGTAGATATATTTCTTTGACAATGTTAATGAAGGCAAAGATGAAATTGCTAAAACAAAAGGAACATTTTTGGACAGGGTGACTTCTTTTATATTGTTATTTATTTTATATTGCTAATTTTATATTGTTATTTTTGTATTTTATTGTATTTTATTTTGTGTTGTGAGCCGCCCCGTGGCTTCGGCAAGGGGCAGCATAGAAATGTTTTAATAAATAAATAAATAAACAAACATTTAGAAGATTCTTTTCAGTCCAGGAGCCTTCTTTTGTCTACCTGAGCGGCTCATTTTGTTATTTTCCTGCAGTGTTATATCAGGGCTGCACTGACTGCTCAATAATTTACTCTTAAGGGTGAAAGTAATATTTTCAAGACCTACAAGTTTTCCTTGAAAGACAATGTTATTCTTTCACAACGATTTGTGGGCCTCTTTCTCCCCACCCCTCAAATGCTGCTGCTTTGGTACTGTTTCTTCTCTTGCAGAGGATTGTTCTCAAGCTCACCATATGGTCATAACTAATCAGAGAGCATTGCGAATATGGCTACCTCCCAACATTATGTAAGCAACAATGTATTTGGCTACACACTGATGTCACTCAGAGTGAGTAAGCAAAGTTAATTCAGAGTGAGGGCCATGCGCCCTTGTCTATAGGGTGCATTCTGACCATTCTGGAAAGTGTGAGCAAATGAAGCCTATTCCAGCCAGGACCTCCTAAATAAATTGACTTTGTCTGCTTGTTCATTATGCAGGACTCCTTAAAAGATTGCCAAAGGTGCAGTGTGGGCTTTGGATGCAGATGGAAGTGTTAGTAAAGTGTTCCCTTCACTATTGGGAAGCCAAACTGTGACAATGAAAAGGGGACATATGGGTGTTAGTCACATTTTCCCTGGTACAAAATGTGCTTTCTCCTCTTTGACAGTTTTGAAATAGCATCTGTTAACCTGACCAGGGGTCCGCAAGTTAAATGGAAATGAGAGGTGTGTTTATTTCACAATGATAGCAGCAAGTGCAAAAGGAAGGAGGAAAAAAAAATAAGTAGCATCATAAGGGTATCAGAAGTCTCTGAAACTTACTTTGTATTGAATTTTCTGTGTCACACATCCATGCATTCCCGCTTGCTGTAGCTGTCTCTGGTGGGATCAATGCAAGCTTTTAACAAGGTGCACTCTGAAATAGAAACTGAAGAAAAAGAAAGATTTTCTATGATGCATCAAAACTGAAAAGGTCTAATGTGTGCAGAAAAAGAGCAATACACAATTGCCTTAAAAAACACCAGTGGGTTTTGCACACAGTTTTGGCAGCTTATGCTGGGATATGACATACATGTTAGAATCTAAAGGTGGCAACCTTTACATGGACACTTATGCCAGTTCTAAAAAAACTGCCTCTGTCCAAGCAGAATTCATGCAAAATAAGATCCAGAGCCCATACTGTGAAGACTAGTTAGACTATAAAGCTTCTCTCCTTTCATCTTAGGTATGGACAGTGTTTTTGCAGTTATCTTCTTGGTAATTTCCCTCAGTTTTACACCCATGGCAAGGTCCTTCACAATGGGGCCCAAAAAACAGGCAATATAGCACTCAGGGAACTATACCAGCTCAAAGGATTTTGACTGGGAGAATGGAACAGTAGAAGGGTTAAACTCCCATCTTCTGGTGGCACTTTTCCAATCAAAGTGAGAACTGTGCTGTCTGTTATAATATAAGCCAGGAATTCTGATTATGGATCTCCTGCATCATATCTCACCGAGCCCTTAATGTAGGAGAAGCCATCAGAAAAAACCTTACGAGTCAGATTTTAATTCATCTGGGATAGGGCAAGGATTTAATTCACCTAGCTTTGTCTACTGTGATGGGATCTGGTTCTCAAGGCCACATATCATTTGTGCACATATTTGCAATTTACGCATTCTTCTCCCACTGATTATAGTGTTTGTGCCCATCCTTCAAATGTATGTGTTCTGTCAGACAGTTCTCTTTTGATCCATGAATCACAATGCAAATTGAGAAGTGTACAGACTTTGACCACAAATTATGTCTGCATCCATATCAGTTCTGGAAGCATGAATTTGTTAAATCATGATCAAGAAATTGTCTGAAATGAACTTCTGGTTCATCTCCACTGCAGACCCATAATGTAGAGATCTGATGTCTCGGATGGTGGAAAATAAATGTTTTCTTCCAAGTACTTTATTCCAAGTGGTAACTGTTGAAAGTGGGGAGAAGGTTTATAGAGAATATGGAGAAGGATTCTAACTGATTCTCAACTCATTTGAGTCACAGAGCTTTCCTGAGCTTAGTGAGAAAAACCCAGGGATTGCAAATTGTATGTTGTGTCCAAAGCTCAGAGCTTTCCTGAGTTTTGTCCTGTGAGGCTGAAAGCTCACTGGCCATGTGTTTCCTTAAGCCCTTAAATATCAGCTGATAGTAGATACTTTTTGCATAGCTTCACCTAACCTGTGATTAGTGCCCATGACTTGGATGAAAAAATTGATTTAGTGTTGTGGGGCAGATGAAAAGGATAAGGGAATCTGCCAAGGCCCACCAGCTCGCAGGTTAAAAACTCAGGTCAAGGAAGCATTCCCAGAGCATCCACTGAGACAACGAGCTGATTCTAGGAGAAGCTAAAGAGAGCTGAGATAGAATTTGTGGTTGGTCAGTAGTGCTATGTCACAGTAACGATACCACAGTATCTTTTTTAAAGGGAAATGAAAAAATAAGCATCAAAAACTTAATCCAGCTTTCTACCCTGAATAATATTTGGATGTGATTGTGCTTCTCAAATGGTAGATGACTGACAGTTCACAAAGGGCTCCTAGATGGGAGATAAATATTCTCCTATCAATAGACCTCTCTCTAAATCTTTAGTGACACTTTCCTACATATAAAAAAGGCAACCTGCAAGCCAGAGATAGGGCTTTCCTTCTGTCCCAATAAACTGTCAGATGTTATCTATGGCACAGTAGTGCACTATAGGAACATTACCAATAGGTGATAAGGGAAGATCTCATATTTCAAAGAACACAGACTGCAGTAAAGCCTAAAGCCAAACAAGACACAGTAAAGAATAACCCCTGGCATCACTTTTTGGACCTGGGGCCCTTCGGGGGAAGATACATGCTTAAGTATCACATAAATTCACCATATCAGTCATGATGTGCATATGTCTTTTTTTTCCAGGTATGCCTTTATTTCTATTGTGCTTTTCTTGCCAAAACACATGGGTCTGGGAACTTGATCCTTTCCTAGACACCAGTATGATATATTTTGCCAAGAAAACCATTATTTAAATATAACAGCATGGTTTTCAGCTGATGATTAATGATGGGTGGAATGTCTCCACCTTTATATGAAATTAACTCTGTTTTTCCCAGCTTTCCTGAGAAAATCCCTTTGTCCGTGTTACCAGACCTTGAGAAGGAAAGCATCCAAACCTCCTCGATCCATTGCTTCCATCAGCTTGGCCACAGTCAATCAGTGTTTTAAGACCAATTTATATTCTAGTTATATTCCCTGACAATCCATTTAAAGAAACACACCATAAACAAGAACAGGGCAGTCTGTGCTAGTCTGGCATGGATCCTTTCTCTGGGAAAGAGTCTTTGCCCACAGCAACATCTGAGGAGGGGACCTGTATGAAGTCCTCTCTAGGTGCTTTGTCTCTAATATCCCATTCAATTGATGCTTCTACCTTATCTCACCCCACTAAGTTGTTTGTTCAGTTCCACCAGGTAAGGCTGGAAAGGGAAGGTGGAAAGTTTCTCTTTCCCACAAGGAAATAGGATCTCTGGAAAGCATCCTCCTCAATGGACCAAACATACCTTCCTCTTTTCCCCCTTTTTGCCTTTCTTTCTGACCTTCGCTGACTTCCTTTACTGTCTTTTCCCCTAGGCTTGCTCTCTCCATCCTCAACAACATCCTCCTTCCTTTTGTCCTCCTTTAGATATTTCTCCTTTCCTTCCTTTCTCCTTCACCACCACCCCACTTCAGATGCTGCTGTCGAGAGCTCAATTTCCTCCTCCTGCACATTCAAAGCCACAGAACTTCCTTGCAAAGTGTTCTTTACTGAGCATAGCATTTTCCCGAAGAACAAACGTCTGGCTCACTGGGCACTTGGTAAGAGGCAGGTTCCCAGCAGGCATAGCAGGGACCATGTGGCTTGGACTTGCTTCCTGCTGGACATGCATGTGAACTCTCAGCACGAGGCAGTCTGAGGGTGATGAGAAGTAGAGCCAAGCTGAGGAAATCCAATGGATCCCCACACCCCAAAGTGGATTCCTCACTCATCGCTAGCCTGAAACACATATTTGCAATGATCAGAGGGCTGGCTCCATGGAATTCTGTGACTGATTCCCCTGCTTCACTTTTGCCCACTAAGTCAAATTCTTCCACAACATTTAAATCTGCTTTTGCATTCCAGTCATATGTGATGATTAGCATGTCTTGTTCTAGCATACTATCAATTTCCTCTTGGAGTTCTGCATAAATCTTGCCAATTTCTTCTTCAGCATCTGTTTCTGAAGTTATAATTGAATGATGGTTATGTTGATAGGTTTTCTGTGAATTCTGATTCATAGTATTCAGTCAGACTTCACAGTGTCTGCCTGTGTTATAGCTTGCCTCAGTATTAGATCCATTCATTTCTTCTGAGTCTGTCATTTCCAGAGTAAAAAACTTTATGTTTGTCTGGGGGAAAATGTCTCATTCCAGTTCATCTCAGTTTGCTCATACCAATTTGCTCACTGCTATACTTAACCATTCCGTTTCTTGGTTTCCAGTTTTCAGCTTCCCTTGATTCATACCCCTCATGCCAAAATGATGATATATACTAGATCTCTTTCCTCCTACTTCCTATGAAAGAATTGGCACAGATATTTTGCAGAGACTTTGCTTGGAGAATTCATGCATGGGCTGTGATTCTAGAAAGGCTCGATTTTATCACATGGTTGGGATGATAGTGAGGTAGCTGTGGCAGCAGGTGACAGACCATCATGCAAGATACAGCAGCAGTGCCACAATTTTTCCAAAAGCAGCATCAGCTTTGCTGAGGAAGAGATGCCCCCTGTGCTTAGCTCCTTTGGAGAATACCACGCAGCTCTCTTATGCTTATGCTCTTATTTCAAAAGATGCAGCCTGGCTGTCAGATAAACTCCTGCCCTGTCCTCCTAGCAGTTGTCTTTGTGAACCTTCTTTCTTTAAAGAATGACCAAATCTCCGGCAGGATGGGCGGGTGGGCACGCAGGCGCACACACACACACACACACACACACACACACACAAACACACACACACAGAGGGAGGGAGGGAGGAAGGGAGGGAGGGAGGGAGAGGGGAAAATCCTGTGTTTCTCTCAGTCTCCAAAGGAGCTCTTCATTCATTCCTGGCAGGGATTAGATTCTTCCATACACTAAAGATGTCTCTGAACACTGAATCTATCTTTTCCTAATCTATCTTGCAGCTACCTTCAAGGATTTGTAAACCTGAGTTTTACTTATTGAATTTACTTACAGAAGTAGAACCTGGCTCCTAAGCAAATGGGTCAAACCCCTATTCCTTTTTTAGACTTAAAAGAATTAAAATATGAATATGAGATGGTGAAATTGCACTGTCCCAGTGGAAATCAGACTTGCACTCTGTACTGAAAAATAGTTGCATGATGTTAATGTGCAAAAGACTTAGAGTTATGTGCACTCATATCTGTAAACAGATCATCGTCCTCCCTGGAAACACCACAGAAGTAAATCTCTTATTGTTTCTGGCCTACAGGTAATGGTCACACAGCAGATGCAGCTGTAGAAGTTTTGGCTGTTCTTCCACTGACTATATTTATTTTGCTGCGATCACCTCAACTTTAGAGCACTTTGGCCTGTGTGTCTGCTTTGCTAGGCATAAAGAAAGTTATCTTATTTTTGAGTTTACATATGAAAGACTTGCGATAATTAGAACACGACTTAGGGAATGAACTCAGACACTTGCCAGTGCCCTCCTAATCCCAGTCCTACATGCTTTCCTCTTTTAGTGCTTTACCTATTTATAAAATGAACCACAACCAGAGGAAGCCATGTTGGACCACTGGAAATAATATCAAGATCTATTTTGTGACTTAGTGGTGGGGGAGATTTGTGACCATTTGGAGTATTATAATAATAATATGGCCTGACTTTGGATTCTGAAATGCATAAGAAGAGGCATAAGAAGAGGAAGGTCCATAGCTCAGTGGTAGACATAAAGAAGCATTTCCAGGTAGGGTTGTCAAAGATCTCAGCCTGAAGCTCTGGAGAGCAAGTCAGGCTGAACAATATGTGGCTTGATGGACCAATTGCCTGATTCAGTAAAAGAGAAATTGCTAAACTGGGATTTCCTGGACATACCTTGTCTGCTGTGAGCTCCTTGTGAAAAGGGGGCAGGATATAATTGAATGAGAGTGGAGTGCATGAGCTTGCAGGTGTGATGCTTTAGGCCAGAGGTTCTGCCGATGCCCTGCTGGTAGTTTGGTTTGCAGGGACCTGCCATGGGTCACATAATGAATAAGGGTCAGGTTAGGTCAGCTGACCAAGAGAGATCAGCACCATGGGAATCTCCAAGCAGAGCATGGGCTGGAAGCTAGTCAGGTCATGGCAAGATGGAGACCTAAATAGGAATTTGCCTACAATTTAGCAGGTTGACCTCATCTCTTAGACTATGTCTCTTAAAAGGGCCTGGCCTGCTTTTAGCAACCTTTGTCTCTTATGACATGACTGGGGTGTGTGAGTGTCCTCATGCATGTCGCCCTTAGAAGCTGAGGATGCTCATGCAATCTCTTCTGGACACAGGGGATCTGACCCCTGGGGCCTTCCTGGGAAACTGGGAAGGTGCGTGTCTTGTGATGCTTTTCTATAGACAAGACATCTTCCTGAACCATTAACTCCAGAACCTCCTTAGAGGACAATGGATTGGGATTGGCCATGTGGATCGGGGATTTGGATCCATCACATTTACTTGGATCGACTCTGGCCCATTTTGGCTCTGCCCTAAGTTTGCCTCACACCAAGTATTCATGTGGGTGTCCAGCAAGAAATGAGTGCAAATGAGTCTATGAAGATGGCTTGCACACACACCATCCACAGGGCCAGAGTTCTGTTTTGACACAAGTGACTTGCAGGCTTGGTGTACTTTGTGCAAAGAATTAAGTACTTGTGTAGTTTGTGCAAAGAGGCATCCAGTGGTCCCAAGTGTCCAATGACTTGATCTCAGCTTGGCTCACTTCTGGGTCGAGGCCAAGCACAGGGAAGAAGTCTGGTGAGTGCAAAAATGCTGGACTCTGGCTTGCTTCCTAGCTGGGATCCTTTGAAGAGGTGCATTTAGCATCCTAATCCTTAACGCAAAGCTCAGTTACTGAGCAATCCTTCACAAAACATGCTTGCTGAATTTTCCACTTCATTTTACAATAAAATAAAATCACATGGGCAAATGCAAATTTCCCCTGAAATAGTGTTCTTGAAAAAGCAGTTCTTGTCTCCCTCCCTCAAAATCCTTTCTCTAAGTTTACATTGCCAGTGGAACACTTTTTATCAAAATGTTTTTAATCCTCACTTTTGATGCTCTCTCCTCCTAGCCCTGGTGATCATCCCAGAAAGGATCAGAAGAAAATCTGACTGATAAGGGTTCCTTTTCTGTAGGGCACTTTCACACCTATGTTTCTAAAACAGCTAACTGAGCTGACAAGTAGCAACCCACTGCTGTCTGGTACCCAATTGCCAGAGGAGCTATTTATTTATAGCACCATCATATGAGGAAGTCTATGAGGGATTATGCAGAATGTTAAAGTTTGCATCTGGAGGCAAGTTCATCTACTGCACTGAATTTGCATTTGAGTGTAGAACTGAGCTCCTTTCTTTTAAGTCTTGCAAACCCTCTGCTCCCCAGCAACTTGACAGAAGGTAAAAGAATAGGTCTTAGAGAAAATCTCCTTTTTTTCTTCTATCTATCAATTTGATGGGGGAGAGGAACAAGGTTGTCAACAGGACCTAGCACTCCACTGGCAGCTCCTCTGTGCCCTTGCCAGTTCTCTACTGGCACCAAACCTGCACCTCCATGTGCAGCTGGGTCTGTGAGCTGCTTGCCATTTCAGGAACAAAGGAAGTTATCTTAGCCTCACTGGATCATAAAATAGTAGAGTTGGAAGGAGCTTGTAAGTGTATTGAGTCCAACCACCTACTCAGTGAAGGATTCCAAGTTAAAACATCCCTGACAGATGGCTGTTCAACTGCTTTTTGAATGCCTTCAAATGAGAGAGACCACAACCTCCCTTGGTAATTGGTTCCACTGACATACTGATGTAAAAGTCAGGATTTTTTTCCTGATGTCCAACTGGAATCGGGCTTCCTGTAACTTAAGCTCATTATTCCACATCTGACACTCTGGGATTTAGAGGAGATCCTCTGTGATTTGGAAAGTGCTACCATATCTCCTCCCTGTCTTTGTCTTCTCTAGGCTAAACATGCCCAGTTCTTTCAATCTCTTGTCATTGGGCTTTGTTTCAGGTCCCCTGGTCATCTTTGTTGCCATCCTCTGAACTTTTGTCTGCATTTTTCTTACAGGGTTGGAGGCTGCAACCTCTCCTGGGGCGTAACAAAGACTTACCTTTCTATTATTATTATTATTATTATTATTATTATTATTATTATTA